>NC_090060.1:357500-685000 GCF_038355195.1 Osmerus mordax | reverse complement strand
TTGGTGTGGGGACAGTGGGATGGGGGCTGCATTCGCCCATTCTTGTGTGGAGCGGTGCGGGGTGAACCCCCTTCTTGGGAGGTTCGGGATGAATCCCCTTTCATCAAGTTTCAAACACAAATATTTGTATTTTTCATTTAATGTTGTTAAGAAGAGCCAAGTTAGCTACTTTAAATGATGTTATTCATCTAGTCTAGGTAACTTCAGTCATTTGAGGAGTGATGCGATGGTTCTGATAGCCGCACGTGTTAGCGACGAGAAACCTAAAACCATACGATCACGACTCATTTTCTGTTCTATTGTAAATGTGTTTTTGCTCATTCTTGTTTGGAGCCATGCCGGATGTCCCGAATAGCCACCCGGTCATCTTACTGCAACACACGAATGTCTGACAGAAATAAAGTGTCCTTCAAATCAAGTTCTGTGAGATGCCAGTGAACCACACTAAGCAAAAAGAGCATTTCTCCCCGTCAGGGAATGGAACCCTGGTCTCCCGCGTGACAGGCGGGGATACTGACCACTATACTAACGAGGACACGGTAGTCTCACTTGGAGCGCCGTGCTAGCTCAAGAGGTTAAACGCGGCAAAGAGGCCAAATCAACTGAAAGCAAGGCCAACGACGGTCCACGCAAGAGCAGTGCATTGGCCGGGAATCGAACCCGGGCCTCCCGCGTGGCAGGCGAGAATTCTACCACTGAACCACCAATGCTTCCGTGACGAGTGGGACGTGACGTCACGTGCCAGAATGCCGTCACGCTAAGACGGGAGGCGAGAGGGTTGGAAAGGGTTACAAAAGGGTTACAAAAGCCAGAGAGATGCACAGTCTCTTTCGTGAGTCTTTCCGTCTGCCTCACGGTGGGGTTCCATGGTGTAACGAACGGTCAGCACTCTGGACTCTGAATCCAGCAATCCGAGTTCAAATCTCGGTGGAACCTACAAGAGCTTTTGATCTGAGAACCCAAACCCGCCCTTGACAGCGGCTGCTTGGTTTCAACCTTCTTCTCAGGACACAGGGTTTGGGACCAATCATCGTCCTGTGAAGAACTGCTGGCAGATCCGGGCGTGGTTGAAGTCAGCCCCTGCTGGACAGATGGTTCCACGTGTCCCGCTTTTTTGTGCAAGTGTAACGCTGAAGAATACGCGTTGTTCAGTTATTGCTAAAGGGACATGTAAAACCATGCCCCCTAATAGTGTTACCATGGTGTTGGTGTGGGGACAGTGGGATGGGGGCTGCATTCGCCCATTCTTGTGTGGAGCGGTGCGGGGTGAACCCCCTTCTTGGGAGGTTCGGGATGAATCCCCTTTCATCAAGTTTCAAACACAAATATTCGTATTTTTCATTTAATGTTGTTAAGAAGAGCCAAGTTAGCTACTTTAAATGATGTTATTCATCTAGTCTAGGTAACTTCAGTCATTTGAGGAGTGATGCGATGGTTCTGATAGCCGCACGTGTTAGCGACGAGAAACCTAAAACCATACGATCCCGACTCATTTTCTGTTCTATTGTAAATGTGTTTTTGCTCATTCTTGTTTGGAGCCATGCCGGATGTCCCGAATAGCCACCCGGTCATCTTACTGCAACACACGAATGTCTGACAGAAATAAAGTGTCCTTCAAATCAAGTTCTGTGAGATGCCAGTGAACCACACTAAGCAAAAAGAGCATTTCTCCCCGTCAGGGAATGGAACCCTGGTCTCCCGCGTGACAGGCGGGGATACTGACCACTATACTAACGAGGACACGGTAGTCTGACTTGGAGCGCCGTGCTAGCTCAAGAGGTTACACGCGGCAAAGAGGCCAAATCAACTGAAAGCAAGGCCAACGACGGTCCACGCAAGAGCAGTGCATTGGCCGGGAATCGAACCCGGGCCTCCCGCGTGGCAGGCGAGAATTCTACCACTGAACCACCAATGCTTCCGTGACGAGTGGGACGTGACGTCACGTGCCAGAATGCCGTCACGCTAAGACGGGAGGCGAGAGGGTTGGAAAGGGTTACAAAAGGGTTACAAAAGCCAGAGAGATGCACAGTCTCTTTCGTGAGTCTTTCCGTCTGCCTCACGGTGGGGTTCCATGGTGTAACGAACGGTCAGCACTCTGGACTCTGAATCCAGCAATCCGAGTTCAAATCTCGGTGGAACCTACAAGAGCTTTTGATCTGAGAACCCAAACCCGCCCTTGACAGCGGCTGCTTGGTTTCAACCTTCTTCTCAGGACACAGGGTTTGGGACCAATCATCGTCCTGTGAAGAACTGCTGGCAGATCCGGGCGTGGTTGAAGTCAGCCCCTGCTGGACAGATGGTTCCACGTGTCCCGCTTTTTTGTGCAAGTGTAACGCTGAAGAATACGCGTTGTTCAGTTATTGCTAAAGGGACATGTAAAACCATGCCCCCTAATAGTGTTACCATGGTGTTGGTGTGGGGACAGTGGGATGGGGGCTGCATTCGCCCATTCTTGTGTGGAGCGGTGCGGGGTGAACCCCCTTCTTGGGAGGTTCGGGATGAATCCCCTTTCATCAAGTTTCAAACACAAATATTCGTATTTTTCATTTAATGTTGTTAAGAAGAGCCAAGTTAGCTACTTTAAATGATGTTATTCATCTAGTCTAGGTAACTTCAGTCATTTGAGGAGTGATGCGATGGTTCTGATAGCCGCACGTGTTAGCGACGAGAAACCTAAAACCATACGATCACGACTCATTTTCTGTTCTATTGTAAATGTGTTTTTGCTCATTCTTGTTTGGAGCCATGCCGGATGTCCCGAATAGCCACCCGGTCATCTTACTGCAACACACGAATGTCTGACAGAAATAAAGTGTCCTTCAAATCAAGTTCTGTGAGATGCCAGTGAACCACACTAAGCAAAAAGAGCATTTCTCCCCGTCAGGGAATGGAACCCTGGTCTCCCGCGTGACAGGCGGGGATACTGACCACTATACTAACGAGGACACGGTAGTCTGACTTGGAGCGCCGTGCTAGCTCAAGAGGTTACACGCGGCAAAGAGGCCAAATCAACTGAAAGCAAGGCCAACGACGGTCCACGCAAGAGCAGTGCATTGGCCGGGAATCGAACCCGGGCCTCCCGCGTGGCAGGCGAGAATTCTACCACTGAACCACCAATGCTTCCGTGACGAGTGGGACGTGACGTCACGTGCCAGAATGCCGTCACGCTAAGACGGGAGGCGAGAGGGTTGGAAAGGGTTACAAAAGGGTTACAAAAGCCAGAGAGATGCACAGTCTCTTTCGTGAGTCTTTCCGTCTGCCTCACGGTGGGGTTCCATGGTGTAACGAACGGTCAGCACTCTGGACTCTGAATCCAGCAATCCGAGTTCAAATCTCGGTGGAACCTACAAGAGCTTTTGATCTGAGAACCCAAACCCGCCCTTGACAGCGGCTGCTTGGTTTCAACCTTCTTCTCAGGACACAGGGTTTGGGACCAATCATCGTCCTGTGAAGAACTGCTGGCAGATCCGGGCGTGGTTGAAGTCAGCCCCTGCTGGACAGATGGTTCCACGTGTCCCGCTTTTTTGTGCAAGTGTAACGCTGAAGAATACGCGTTGTTCAGTTATTGCTAAAGGGACATGTAAAACCATGCCCCCTAATAGTGTTACCATGGTGTTGGTGTGGGGACAGTGGGATGGGGGCTGCATTCGCCCATTCTTGTGTGGAGCGGTGCGGGGTGAACCCCCTTCTTGGGAGGTTCGGGATGAATCCCCTTTCATCAAGTTTCAAACACAAATATTTGTATTTTTCATTTAATGTTGTTAAGAAGAGCCAAGTTAGCTACTTTAAATGATGTTATTCATCTAGTCTAGGTAACTTCAGTCATTTGAGGAGTGATGCGATGGTTCTGATAGCCGCACGTGTTAGCGACGAGAAACCTAAAACCATACGATCACGACTCATTTTCTGTTCTATTGTAAATGTGTTTTTGCTCATTCTTGTTTGGAGCCATGCCGGATGTCCCGAATAGCCACCCGGTCATCTTACTGCAACACACGAATGTCTGACAGAAATAAAGTGTCCTTCAAATCAAGTTCTGTGAGATGCCAGTGAACCACACTAAGCAAAAAGAGCATTTCTCCCCGTCAGGGAATGGAACCCTGGTCTCCCGCGTGACAGGCGGGGATACTGACCACTATACTAACGAGGACACGGTAGTCTCACTTGGAGCGCCGTGCTAGCTCAAGAGGTTACACGCGGCAAAGAGGCCAAATCAACTGAAAGCAAGGCCAACGACGGTCCACGCAAGAGCAGTGCATTGGCCGGGAATCGAACCCGGGCCTCCCGCGTGGCAGGCGAGAATTCTACCACTGAACCACCAATGCTTCCGTGACGAGTGGGACGTGACGTCACGTGCCAGAATGCCGTCACGCTAAGACGGGAGGCGAGAGGGTTGGAAAGGGTTACAAAAGGGTTACAAAAGCCAGAGAGATGCACAGTCTCTTTCGTGAGTCTTTCCGTCTGCCTCACGGTGGGGTTCCATGGTGTAACGAACGGTCAGCACTCTGGACTCTGAATCCAGCAATCCGAGTTCAAATCTCGGTGGAACCTACAAGAGCTTTTGATCTGAGAACCCAAACCCGCCCTTGACAGCGGCTGCTTGGTTTCAACCTTCTTCTCAGGACACAGGGTTTGGGACCAATCATCGTCCTGTGAAGAACTGCTGGCAGATCCGGGCGTGGTTGAAGTCAGCCCCTGCTGGACAGATGGTTCCACGTGTCCCGCTTTTTTGTGCAAGTGTAACGCTGAAGAATACGCGTTGTTCAGTTATTGCTAAAGGGACATGTAAAACCATGCCCCCTAATAGTGTTACCATGGTGTTGGTGTGGGGACAGTGGGATGGGGGCTGCATTCGCCCATTCTTGTGTGGAGCGGTGCGGGGTGAACCCCCTTCTTGGGAGGTTCGGGATGAATCCCCTTTCATCAAGTTTCAAACACAAATATTCGTATTTTTCATTTAATGTTGTTAAGAAGAGCCAAGTTAGCTACTTTAAATGATGTTATTCATCTAGTCTAGGTAACTTCAGTCATTTGAGGAGTGATGCGATGGTTCTGATAGCCGCACGTGTTAGCGACGAGAAACCTAAAACCATACGATCACGACTCATTTTCTGTTCTATTGTAAATGTGTTTTTGCTCATTCTTGTTTGGAGCCATGCCGGATGTCCCGAATAGCCACCCGGTCATCTTACTGCAACACACGAATGTCTGACAGAAATAAAGTGTCCTTCAAATCAAGTTCTGTGAGATGCCAGTGAACCACACTAAGCAAAAAGAGCATTTCTCCCCGTCAGGGAATGGAACCCTGGTCTCCCGCGTGACAGGCGGGGATACTGACCACTATACTAACGAGGACACGGTAGTCTGACTTGGAGCGCCGTGCTAGCTCAAGAGGTTACACGCGGCAAAGAGGCCAAATCAACTGAAAGCAAGGCCAACGACGGTCCACGCAAGAGCAGTGCATTGGCCGGGAATCGAACCCGGGCCTCCCGCGTGGCAGGCGAGAATTCTACCACTGAACCACCAATGCTTCCGTGACGAGTGGGACGTGACGTCACGTGCCAGAATGCCGTCACGCTAAGACGGGAGGCGAGAGGGTTGGAAAGGGTTACAAAAGGGTTACAAAAGCCAGAGAGATGCACAGTCTCTTTCGTGAGTCTTTCCGTCTGCCTCACGGTGGGGTTCCATGGTGTAACGAACGGTCAGCACTCTGGACTCTGAATCCAGCAATCCGAGTTCAAATCTCGGTGGAACCTACAAGAGCTTTTGATCTGAGAACCCAAACCCGCCCTTGACAGCGGCTGCATGGTTTCAACCTTCTTCTCAGGACACAGGGTTTGGGACCAATCATCGTCCTGTGAAGAACTGCTGGCAGATCCGGGCGTGGTTGAAGTCAGCCCCTGCTGGACAGATGGTTCCACGTGTCCCGCTTTTTTGTGCAAGTGTAACGCTGAAGAATACGCGTTGTTCAGTTATTGCTAAAGGGACATGTAAAACCATGCCCCCTAATAGTGTTACCATGGTGTTGGTGTGGGGACAGTGGGATGGGGGCTGCATTCGCCCATTCTTGTGTGGAGCGGTGCGGGGTGAACCCCCTTCTTGGGAGGTTCGGGATGAATCCCCTTTCATCAAGTTTCAAACACAAATATTCGTATTTTTCATTTAATGTTGTTAAGAAGAGCCAAGTTAGCTACTTTAAATGATGTTATTCATCTAGTCTAGGTAACTTCAGTCATTTGAGGAGTGATGCGATGGTTCTGATAGCCGCACGTGTTAGCGACGAGAAACCTAAAACCATACGATCACGACTCATTTTCTGTTCTATTGTAAATGTGTTTTTGCTCATTCTTGTTTGGAGCCATGCCGGATGTCCCGAATAGCCACCCGGTCATCTTACTGCAACACACGAATGTCTGACAGAAATAAAGTGTCCTTCAAATCAAGTTCTGTGAGATGCCAGTGAACCACACTAAGCAAAAAGAGCATTTCTCCCCGTCAGGGAATGGAACCCTGGTCTCCCGCGTGACAGGCGGGGATACTGACCACTATACTAACGAGGACACGGTAGTCTGACTTGGAGCGCCGTGCTAGCTCAAGAGGTTACACGCGGCAAAGAGGCCAAATCAACTGAAAGCAAGGCCAACGACGGTCCACGCAAGAGCAGTGCATTGGCCGGGAATCGAACCCGGGCCTCCCGCGTGGCAGGCGAGAATTCTACCACTGAACCACCAATGCTTCCGTGACGAGTGGGACGTGACGTCACGTGCCAGAATGCCGTCACGCTAAGACGGGAGGCGAGAGGGTTGGAAAGGGTTACAAAAGGGTTACAAAAGCCAGAGAGATGCACAGTCTCTTTCGTGAGTCTTTCCGTCTGCCTCACGGTGGGGTTCCATGGTGTAACGAACGGTCAGCACTCTGGACTCTGAATCCAGCAATCCGAGTTCAAATCTCGGTGGAACCTACAAGAGCTTTTGATCTGAGAACCCAAACCCGCCCTTGACAGCGGCTGCATGGTTTCAACCTTCTTCTCAGGACACAGGGTTTGGGACCAATCATCGTCCTGTGAAGAACTGCTGGCAGATCCGGGCGTGGTTGAAGTCAGCCCCTGCTGGACAGATGGTTCCACGTGTCCCGCTTTTTTGTGCAAGTGTAACGCTGAAGAATACGCGTTGTTCAGTTATTGCTAAAGGGACATGTAAAACCATGCCCCCTAATAGTGTTACCATGGTGTTGGTGTGGGGACAGTGGGATGGGGGCTGCATTCGCCCATTCTTGTGTGGAGCGGTGCGGGGTGAACCCCCTTCTTGGGAGGTTCGGGATGAATCCCCTTTCATCAAGTTTCAAACACAAATATTTGTATTTTTCATTTAATGTTGTTAAGAAGAGCCAAGTTAGCTACTTTAAATGATGTTATTCATCTAGTCTAGGTAACTTCAGTCATTTGAGGAGTGATGCGATGGTTCTGATAGCCGCACGTGTTAGCGACGAGAAACCTAAAACCATACGATCACGACTCATTTTCTGTTCTATTGTAAATGTGTTTTTGCTC
Source organism: Osmerus mordax (assembly GCF_038355195.1). Taxonomy (NCBI): domain Eukaryota; kingdom Metazoa; phylum Chordata; class Actinopteri; order Osmeriformes; family Osmeridae; genus Osmerus; species Osmerus mordax. The sequence goes on along the minus strand of NC_090060.1, from coordinate 677,451 downwards.
ATTCTTGTTTGGAGCCATGCCGGATGTCCCGAATAGCCACCCGGTCATCTTACTGCAACACACGAATGTCTGACAGAAATAAAGTGTCCTTCAAATCAAGTTCTGTGAGATGCCAGTGAACCACACTAAGCAAAAAGAGCATTTCTCCCCGTCAGGGAATGGAACCCTGGTCTCCCGCGTGACAGGCGGGGATACTGACCACTATACTAACGAGGACACGGTAGTCTGACTTGGAGCGCCGTGCTAGCTCAAGAGGTTACACGCGGCAAAGAGGCCAAATCAACTGAAAGCAAGGCCAACGACGGTCCACGCAAGAGCAGTGCATTGGCCGGGAATCGAACCCGGGCCTCCCGCGTGGCAGGCGAGAATTCTACCACTGAACCACCAATGCTTCCGTGACGAGTGGGACGTGACGTCACGTGCCAGAATGCCGTCACGCTAAGACGGGAGGCGAGAGGGTTGGAAAGGGTTACAAAAGGGTTACAAAAGCCAGAGAGATGCACAGTCTCTTTCGTGAGTCTTTCCGTCTGCCTCACGGTGGGGTTCCATGGTGTAACGAACGGTCAGCACTCTGGACTCTGAATCCAGCAATCCGAGTTCAAATCTCGGTGGAACCTACAAGAGCTTTTGATCTGAGAACCCAAACCCGCCCTTGACAGCGGCTGCTTGGTTTCAACCTTCTTCTCAGGACACAGGGTTTGGGACCAATCATCGTCCTGTGAAGAACTGCTGGCAGATCCGGGCGTGGTTGAAGTCAGCCCCTGCTGGACAGATGGTTCCACGTGTCCCGCTTTTTTGTGCAAGTGTAACGCTGAAGAATACGCGTTGTTCAGTTATTGCTAAAGGGACATGTAAAACCATGCCCCCTAATAGTGTTACCATGGTGTTGGTGTGGGGACAGTGGGATGGGGGCTGCATTCGCCCATTCTTGTGTGGAGCGGTGCGGGGTGAACCCCCTTCTTGGGAGGTTCGGGATGAATCCCCTTTCATCAAGTTTCAAACACAAATATTCGTATTTTTCATTTAATGTTGTTAAGAAGAGCCAAGTTAGCTACTTTAAATGATGTTATTCATCTAGTCTAGGTAACTTCAGTCATTTGAGGAGTGATGCGATGGTTCTGATAGCCGCACGTGTTAGCGACGAGAAACCTAAAACCATACGATCACGACTCATTTTCTGTTCTATTGTAAATGTGTTTTTGCTCATTCTTGTTTGGAGCCATGCCGGATGTCCCGAATAGCCACCCGGTCATCTTACTGCAACACACGAATGTCTGACAGAAATAAAGTGTCCTTCAAATCAAGTTCTGTGAGATGCCAGTGAACCACACTAAGCAAAAAGAGCATTTCTCCCCGTCAGGGAATGGAACCCTGGTCTCCCGCGTGACAGGCGGGGATACTGACCACTATACTAACGAGGACACGGTAGTCTGACTTGGAGCGCCGTGCTAGCTCAAGAGGTTACACGCGGCAAAGAGGCCAAATCAACTGAAAGCAAGGCCAACGACGGTCCACGCAAGAGCAGTGCATTGGCCGGGAATCGAACCCGGGCCTCCCGCGTGGCAGGCGAGAATTCTACCACTGAACCACCAATGCTTCCGTGACGAGTGGGACGTGACGTCACGTGCCAGAATGCCGTCACGCTAAGACGGGAGGCGAGAGGGTTGGAAAGGGTTACAAAAGGGTTACAAAAGCCAGAGAGATGCACAGTCTCTTTCGTGAGTCTTTCCGTCTGCCTCACGGTGGGGTTCCATGGTGTAACGAACGGTCAGCACTCTGGACTCTGAATCCAGCAATCCGAGTTCAAATCTCGGTGGAACCTACAAGAGCTTTTGATCTGAGAACCCAAACCCGCCCTTGACAGCGGCTGCTTGGTTTCAACCTTCTTCTCAGGACACAGGGTTTGGGACCAATCATCGTCCTGTGAAGAACTGCTGGCAGATCCGGGCGTGGTTGAAGTCAGCCCCTGCTGGACAGATGGTTCCACGTGTCCCGCTTTTTTGTGCAAGTGTAACGCTGAAGAATACGCGTTGTTCAGTTATTGCTAAAGGGACATGTAAAACCATGCCCCCTAATAGTGTTACCATGGTGTTGGTGTGGGGACAGTGGGATGGGGGCTGCATTCGCCCATTCTTGTGTGGAGCGGTGCGGGGTGAACCCCCTTCTTGGGAGGTTCGGGATGAATCCCCTTTCATCAAGTTTCAAACACAAATATTCGTATTTTTCATTTAATGTTGTTAAGAAGAGCCAAGTTAGCTACTTTAAATGATGTTATTCATCTAGTCTAGGTAACTTCAGTCATTTGAGGAGTGATGCGATGGTTCTGATAGCCGCACGTGTTAGCGACGAGAAACCTAAAACCATACGATCACGACTCATTTTCTGTTCTATTGTAAATGTGTTTTTGCTCATTCTTGTTTGGAGCCATGCCGGATGTCCCGAATAGCCACCCGGTCATCTTACTGCAACACACGAATGTCTGACAGAAATAAAGTGTCCTTCAAATCAAGTTCTGTGAGATGCCAGTGAACCACACTAAGCAAAAAGAGCATTTCTCCCCGTCAGGGAATGGAACCCTGGTCTCCCGCGTGACAGGCGGGGATACTGACCACTATACTAACGAGGACACGGTAGTCTGACTTGGAGCGCCGTGCTAGCTCAAGAGGTTACACGCGGCAAAGAGGCCAAATCAACTGAAAGCAAGGCCAACGACGGTCCACGCAAGAGCAGTGCATTGGCCGGGAATCGAACCCGGGCCTCCCGCGTGGCAGGCGAGAATTCTACCACTGAACCACCAATGCTTCCGTGACGAGTGGGACGTGACGTCACGTGCCAGAATGCCGTCACGCTAAGACGGGAGGCGAGAGGGTTGGAAAGGGTTACAAAAGGGTTACAAAAGCCAGAGAGATGCACAGTCTCTTTCGTGAGTCTTTCCGTCTGCCTCACGGTGGGGTTCCATGGTGTAACGAACGGTCAGCACTCTGGACTCTGAATCCAGCAATCCGAGTTCAAATCTCGGTGGAACCTACAAGAGCTTTTGATCTGAGAACCCAAACCCGCCCTTGACAGCGGCTGCTTGGTTTCAACCTTCTTCTCAGGACACAGGGTTTGGGACCAATCATCGTCCTGTGAAGAACTGCTGGCAGATCCGGGCGTGGTTGAAGTCAGCCCCTGCTGGACAGATGGTTCCACGTGTCCCGCTTTTTTGTGCAAGTGTAACGCTGAAGAATACGCGTTGTTCAGTTATTGCTAAAGGGACATGTAAAACCATGCCCCCTAATAGTGTTACCATGGTGTTGGTGTGGGGACAGTGGGATGGGGGCTGCATTCGCCCATTCTTGTGTGGAGCGGTGCGGGGTGAACCCCCTTCTTGGGAGGTTCGGGATGAATCCCCTTTCATCAAGTTTCAAACACAAATATTCGTATTTTTCATTTAATGTTGTTAAGAAGAGCCAAGTTAGCTACTTTAAATGATGTTATTCATCTAGTCTAGGTAACTTCAGTCATTTGAGGAGTGATGCGATGGTTCTGATAGCCGCACGTGTTAGCGACGAGAAACCTAAAACCATACGATCACGACTCATTTTCTGTTCTATTGTAAATGTGTTTTTGCTCATTCTTGTTTGGAGCCATGCCGGATGTCCCGAATAGCCACCCGGTCATCTTACTGCAACACACGAATGTCTGACAGAAATAAAGTGTCCTTCAAATCAAGTTCTGTGAGATGCCAGTGAACCACACTAAGCAAAAAGAGCATTTCTCCCCGTCAGGGAATGGAACCCTGGTCTCCCGCGTGACAGGCGGGGATACTGACCACTATACTAACGAGGACACGGTAGTCTGACTTGGAGCGCCGTGCTGGCTCAAGAGGTTACACGCGGCAAAGAGGCCAAATCAACTGAAAGCAAGGCCAACGACGGTCCACGCAAGAGCAGTGCATTGGCCGGGAATCGAACCCGGGCCTCCCGCGTGGCAGGCGAGAATTCTACCACTGAACCACCAATGCTTCCGTGACGAGTGGGACGTGACGTCACGTGCCAGAATGCCGTCACGCTAAGACGGGAGGCGAGAGGGTTGGAAAGGGTTACAAAAGGGTTACAAAAGCCAGAGAGATGCACAGTCTCTTTCGTGAGTCTTTCCGTCTGCCTCACGGTGGGGTTCCATGGTGTAACGAACGGTCAGCACTCTGGACTCTGAATCCAGCAATCCGAGTTCAAATCTCGGTGGAACCTACAAGAGCTTTTGATCTGAGAACCCAAACCCGCCCTTGACAGCGGCTGCTTGGTTTCAACCTTCTTCTCAGGACACAGGGTTTGGGACCAATCATCGTCCTGTGAAGAACTGCTGGCAGATCCGGGCGTGGTTGAAGTCAGCCCCTGCTGGACAGATGGTTCCACGTGTCCCGCTTTTTTGTGCAAGTGTAACGCTGAAGAATACGCGTTGTTCAGTTATTGCTAAAGGGACATGTAAAACCATGCCCCCTAATAGTGTTACCATGGTGTTGGTGTGGGGACAGTGGGATGGGGGCTGCATTCGCCCATTCTTGTGTGGAGCGGTGCGGGGTGAACCCCCTTCTTGGGAGGTTCGGGATGAATCCCCTTTCATCAAGTTTCAAACACAAATATTCGTATTTTTCATTTAATGTTGTTAAGAAGAGCCAAGTTAGCTACTTTAAATGATGTTATTCATCTAGTCTAGGTAACTTCAGTCATTTGAGGAGTGATGCGATGGTTCTGATAGCCGCACGTGTTAGCGACGAGAAACCTAAAACCATACGATCACGACTCATTTTCTGTTCTATTGTAAATGTGTTTTTGCTCATTCTTGTTTGGAGCCATGCCGGATGTCCCGAATAGCCACCCGGTCATCTTACTGCAACACACGAATGTCTGACAGAAATAAAGTGTCCTTCAAATCAAGTTCTGTGAGATGCCAGTGAACCACACTAAGCAAAAAGAGCATTTCTCCCCGTCAGGGAATGGAACCCTGGTCTCCCGCGTGACAGGCGGGGATACTGACCACTATACTAACGAGGACACGGTAGTCTGACTTGGAGCGCCGTGCTAGCTCAAGAGGTTACACGCGGCAAAGAGGCCAAATCAACTGAAAGCAAGGCCAACGACGGTCCACGCAAGAGCAGTGCATTGGCCGGGAATCGAACCCGGGCCTCCCGCGTGGCAGGCGAGAATTCTACCACTGAACCACCAATGCTTCCGTGACGAGTGGGACGTGACGTCACGTGCCAGAATGCCGTCACGCTAAGACGGGAGGCGAGAGGGTTGGAAAGGGTTACAAAAGGGTTACAAAAGCCAGAGAGATGCACAGTCTCTTTCGTGAGTCTTTCCGTCTGCCTCACGGTGGGGTTCCATGGTGTAACGAACGGTCAGCACTCTGGACTCTGAATCCAGCAATCCGAGTTCAAATCTCGGTGGAACCTACAAGAGCTTTTGATCTGAGAACCCAAACCCGCCCTTGACAGCGGCTGCTTGGTTTCAACCTTCTTCTCAGGACACAGGGTTTGGGACCAATCATCGTCCTGTGAAGAACTGCTGGCAGATCCGGGCGTGGTTGAAGTCAGCCCCTGCTGGACAGATGGTTCCACGTGTCCCGCTTTTTTGTGCAAGTGTAACGCTGAAGAATACGCGTTGTTCAGTTATTGCTAAAGGGACATGTAAAACCATGCCCCCTAATAGTGTTACCATGGTGTTGGTGTGGGGACAGTGGGATGGGGGCTGCATTCGCCCATTCTTGTGTGGAGCGGTGCGGGGTGAACCCCCTTCTTGGGAGGTTCGGGATGAATCCCCTTTCATCAAGTTTCAAACACAAATATTCGTATTTTTCATTTAATGTTGTTAAGAAGAGCCAAGTTAGCTACTTTAAATGATGTTATTCATCTAGTCTAGGTAACTTCAGTCATTTGAGGAGTGATGCGATGGTTCTGATAGCCGCACGTGTTAGCGACGAGAAACCTAAAACCATACGATCACGACTCATTTTCTGTTCTATTGTAAATGTGTTTTTGCTCATTCTTGTTTGGAGCCATGCCGGATGTCCCGAATAGCCACCCGGTCATCTTACTGCAACACACGAATGTCTGACAGAAATAAAGTGTCCTTCAAATCAAGTTCTGTGAGATGCCAGTGAACCACACTAAGCAAAAAGAGCATTTCTCCCCGTCAGGGAATGGAACCCTGGTCTCCCGCGTGACAGGCAGGGATACTGACCACTATACTAACGAGGACACGGTAGTCTGACTTGGAGCGCCGTGCTAGCTCAAGAGGTTACACGCGGCAAAGAGGCCAAATCAACTGAAAGCAAGGCCAACGACGGTCCACGCAAGAGCAGTGCATTGGCCGGGAATCGAACCCGGGCCTCCCGCGTGGCAGGCGAGAATTCTACCACTGAACCACCAATGCTTCCGTGACGAGTGGGACGTGACGTCACGTGCCAGAATGCCGTCACGCTAAGACGGGAGGCGAGAGGGTTGGAAAGGGTTACAAAAGGGTTACAAAAGCCAGAGAGATGCACAGTCTCTTTCGTGAGTCTTTCCGTCTGCCTCACGGTGGGGTTCCATGGTGTAACGAACGGTCAGCACTCTGGACTCTGAATCCAGCAATCCGAGTTCAAATCTCGGTGGAACCTACAAGAGCTTTTGATCTGAGAACCCAAACCCGCCCTTGACAGCGGCTGCTTGGTTTCAACCTTCTTCTCAGGACACAGGGTTTGGGACCAATCATCGTCCTGTGAAGAACTGCTGGCAGATCCGGGCGTGGTTGAAGTCAGCCCCTGCTGGACAGATGGTTCCACGTGTCCCGCTTTTTTGTGCAAGTGTAACGCTGAAGAATACGCGTTGTTCAGTTATTGCTAAAGGGACATGTAAAACCATGCCCCCTAATAGTGTTACCATGGTGTTGGTGTGGGGACAGTGGGATGGGGGCTGCATTCGCCCATTCTTGTGTGGAGCGGTGCGGGGTGAACCCCCTTCTTGGGAGGTTCGGGATGAATCCCCTTTCATCAAGTTTCAAACACAAATATTCGTATTTTTCATTTAATGTTGTTAAGAAGAGCCAAGTTAGCTACTTTAAATGATGTTATTCATCTAGTCTAGGTAACTTCAGTCATTTGAGGAGTGATGCGATGGTTCTGATAGCCGCACGTGTTAGCGACGAGAAACCTAAAACCATACGATCACGACTCATTTTCTGTTCTATTGTAAATGTGTTTTTGCTCATTCTTGTTTGGAGCCATGCCGGATGTCCCGAATAGCCACCCGGTCATCTTACTGCAACACACGAATGTCTGACAGAAATAAAGTGTCCTTCAAATCAAGTTCTGTGAGATGCCAGTGAACCACACTAAGCAAAAAGAGCATTTCTCCCCGTCAGGGAATGGAACCCTGGTCTCCCGCGTGACAGGCGGGGATACTGACCACTATACTAACGAGGACACGGTAGTCTGACTTGGAGCGCCGTGCTAGCTCAAGAGGTTACACGCGGCAAAGAGGCCAAATCAACTGAAAGCAAGGCCAACGACGGTCCACGCAAGAGCAGTGCATTGGCCGGGAATCGAACCCGGGCCTCCCGCGTGGCAGGCGAGAATTCTACCACTGAACCACCAATGCTTCCGTGACGAGTGGGACGTGACGTCACGTGCCAGAATGCCGTCACGCTAAGACGGGAGGCGAGAGGGTTGGAAAGGGTTACAAAAGGGTTACAAAAGCCAGAGAGATGCACAGTCTCTTTCGTGAGTCTTTCCGTCTGCCTCACGGTGGGGTTCCATGGTGTAACGGTCAGCACTCTGGACTCTGAATCCAGCAATTCGAGTTCAAATCTCGGTGGAACCTACAAGAGCTTTTGATCTGAGAACCCAAACCCGCCCTTGACAGCGGCTGCTTGGTTTCAACCTTCTTCTCAGGACACAGGGTTTGGGACCAATCATCGTCCTGTGAAGAACTGCTGGCAGATCCGGGCGTGGTTGAAGTCAGCCCCTGCTGGACAGATGGTTCCACGTGTCCCGCTTTTTTGTGCAAGTGTAACGCTGAAGAATACGCGTTGTTCAGTTATTGCTAAAGGGACATGTAAAACCATGCCCCCTAATAGTGTTACCATGGTGTTGGTGTGGGGACAGTGGGATGGGGGCTGCATTCGCCCATTCTTGTGTGGAGCGGTGCGGGGTGAACCCCCTTCTTGGGAGGTTCGGGATGAATCCCCTTTCATCAAGTTAATCAATTGTCCCTTTAGCCCGTTAACATTAGCGAGATGAGTGAGAACAGCAAATATCGGTTCGTCAACGGTTGATCCGCATCCAAATCATGTGGTTAATTTCAATCAGGCTAAACTTATCAGGGAAATTGCACGTGCACGTCCTACTTCAAAAGGAAGGAAAGGTCGATCACCAAAACCGTGATTTTTTAACGGTATGATGGCGGAAAAGACGAAAGAGAGAGTGGTGATAGGCTATTGTTGCCATCCGAGCAAACTATTATAATGAGTCTCTAATAAGACAATAAGCATATTATCATGGCTAAGTCAAACACCGCCACCGCTGCCAGAGCAAAACAAGCAGCTTGGGAAACAATTGCCGATAAGCTAAATGCGAAAGTTTTGGGGAAATGTAAAGGCTCATCTTAAGTGCCTCATTACCCCAATCAATCAGATCACATTTCTTTAATTGTGCCTGCTGGTATAGGCTTAATGGAAATTAATAATCGAATGAGATCTTGCTAGCGAAAATAATGATCTCAACTCTTTCAGAATAAGTAGGCTAAATAAAAACAAGGCCAAGGAGTATCTAATTGATACGAATTCATAGACAATTATGAGGATATATGTAAGCTACTGCGCTTATATCATGTACTATATATGTGTATATGCATGTAGGCATATGTGTAAATCCCTCTTTGATGTCATTGACTGGGACATGGCCAGGGAATATGATGAATTGATTCATCAGCTGGTTAAGCGCCAAGTACACTTTTCTTACAGCAACGCATGCTGCGGCTTTTTTCTGCATCGCCTATACTGTATAAAAATGTAGCCTATAGCCTACCTGACGCAAAAAACCTCAAGGCTATGCAGTCTGAAGCACAGTTAAAGTTTCAAGTAGCTTTATTGTCAATTCTTCACATGTCAAGACATAAAAAGGAATCGATATGACGTTTCCCACTCTCCCACAGTGATTGCCCTAAGCCTGGTTTATACTTCTGCGGAGTTTGGAACACGTGGCCTAATTGTGATGCTATCCGACCGTCATTAGAGACGAGATGCCTCTCCACGGTCTTTACTGGCTGGGGATTGAACCCCGTCAACTTCAAGGAAAAAAGTTGCCACTGTAGTTGCCACTATAAATACGATGCCCCAAAAAATCATATACAATCGCACATGTCGAGCCACAGTTCACTTTTTCAAACCCACTTACTGACTTCAAAGCAATGTGACGGCATTAGCACCCTACAAAAGTGGCAGCGGTGGGATTTGAACCCACGCCTTCGGAGAGACTGGAGCCTAAATCCAGCGCCTTGGACCGCTCGGCCACACTACCACGTTGTCAGGTCTTAGCCCCCCGGGCTCTTCCCGAAGCTGATCGATCGTCCAGGAGCTCACGTGACATTCTTAATGCCTGAAAGCGGTTGAACGTCACAAGATGAAACACATCTAACAATAGCCCTCCTAAATAGCTCTTACACATGTACTTTACAGCGCTTTATTTAACATTACCTCCATTCTTATTTATTATTTTGCTCATACTGGTATTATCTGTCCTTGTATTGTTTTTCTTTTTTGTCTTGTTCTTTTTGTGATGCTATTGCCTGCATGGAGAATACCAAATCAAATTTCTAGTATCTGTATACATGGCGAAATAAATTTGATTTGAATCTCTCTCAAGGTTCTGCGTTGGCCGGGAAACGAATCCGGGTCAACTGCTTGGAACGCAGCTATGCTTGCCACTATCCCACCAATGCCCTCAACAGTCTCCATGATCGCTCAGCATTTCGAGGGACGGTTCACCTTTCCACACCACCTACTGACGTCCAACTAGTAAGAAATTGCCCTAAACCTGGTTTATACTTCTGCGGAGTTTGGAACACGTGGCCTAATCGTGATGCTATCGAACGTCACAAGAGACGAGATGCCTCTCCACGGTCTGTATTTGCTGGGGATTGAACCCTGTCAACTTTATGGAAAAAAGTTGCCACTGTAGTTGCCACTAAACCTACGATGCCCCAAAAAATCATATACAATCGCACATGTCGAGCCAGAGTTCACTTTTTCAAACCCACTTACTGACTTCAAAGCAATGGGACGGCGTTAGCACCCTACAAAAGTGGCAGTGGTGGGATTTGAACCCACGCCGGAGAGACTGGAGCCTTAATCCAGCGCCTTGGACCGCTCGGCCACTCTACCCAGTTGTGAGGTTGTTGCCCCCTGAGCTCTTCTCGATGCTGATCGTTCGTCCGGGAGCTCACATGACATTCTTAATGCCTGGAAGCGGTTGAAAGTCACAAGATAAAACACATCTCTCTCAAGGTTCTGCATTGGCCAGGAAACGAACCCGGGTCAACTGCTTGGAAGGAAGCTATGCTTGCCACTATACCACCAATGCCCACAACAGCCTCCATGATCGCACAGCATTTCGAGGGACGGTTCACCTTTCCACACCACCTACTGACGTCCAACTAGTAAGAAATTGCCCTAAGCCTGGTTTATACTTCTGCGGAGTTTGGAACACGTGGCCTAATTGTGATGCTATCGACCGTCATTAGAGACGAGATGCCTCTCCACGGTCTTTACTGGCTGGGGATTGAACCCTGTCAACTTCAAGGAAAAAAGTTGCCTCTGTAGTTGCCACTATAACTACGCTGCCGAAGACTGGAGCCTTAATCCAGCGCCTTGGACCGCTCGGTCACGCTACCACGTTGTCAGGTCTTAGGCCCCGGGCTCTTCCCGAAGCTGATCGATCGTCCAGGAGCTCACTTGACATTCTTAATGCCTGGAAGCGGTTGAACGTCACAAGATGAAACACATCTAACAATAGCCCTCCTAAATAGCTCTTACACATGTACTTTACAGCGCTTTATTTAACATTACCTCCATTCTTATTTATTATTTTGCTCATACTGGTACTATCTGTCCTTGTATTGTTTTTCTTTTTTGTCTTGTTGTTCTATTTGTGATGCTATAGCCTGCATGGAGAATACCAAATCAAATTTCTAGTATCTGTATACATGGCGAAATAAAGTTGATTTGAATCTCTCAATGTTCTGCATTGGCCAGGAATCGAACCCGGGTCGTCTGCTTGGAAGGCAGCTATGCTTGCCGCTAAACCACCAATGCCCACAACAGCCTCCATGATCACACAGCATTTCGAGGGACGGTTCACCTTTCCACACCACCTACTGACGTCCAACTAGTAAGAAATTGCCCTAAGCCTGGTTTACACTTCTGCGGAGTTTGGAACACCTTGCCTAATTGTGATGGGTTCGACCGTCACAAGAGACGAGATACCTCTCCACGGTCTGTATTGGCTGGGGATTGAACCTCGTCAACTTCAAGGAAAAAAGTTGCCACTGTAGTTGCCACTATCACTACGATGCCCCAAAAAATCATACACAATCGCACATGTCGAGCCACAGTTCACTTTTTCAAACCCACTTACTGACTTCAAAGCAATGGGACGGCGTTAGCACCCTACAAAAGTGGCAGCGGCAGGATTTGAACCCACGCCTCCGGAGAGACTGGAGCCTTAATCCAGCGCCTTGGACAACTCGGGCACGCTACCCAGTTGTCAGGACATTGCCCCCCGAGCTCTTCTTGAAGCTGATTGATCGTCCAGGAGCTCACGTGACATTCTTAATGCCTGGAAGCGCTTGAACGTCAACTAGTAAGAAATTGCCCTAAGCCTGGTTTATACTTCTGCGGAGTTTGGAACACGTGGCCTAATCGTGATGCTATCGACCGTCACAAGAGACGAGATGCCTCTCCACGGTCTGTATTGGCTGGGTATTGAACCCCGTCAACGTCAAGGAAAAAATTTGCTACTGTAGTTGCCACTATAACTACGATGTCCCAAAAAATCATATACAATCGCACATGTCGAGCCACAGTTCACTTTTTCAAACCCACTTACTGACTTCAAAGCAATGGGACGGCGTTAGCACCCTACAAAAGTGGCAGCGGTGGGATTTGAACCCACGCCTCCAGAAAGACTGGAGCCTTAATCCAGCGCCTTGGACCGCTCGGCCACGCTACCCAGTTGTCAAGTCATTGCCCCCCGAGCTCTTCTCGAAGCTGATCGATCGTCCGGGAGCTCACGAGACGTTCTTAATGCCTGGAAGCTGTTGAACGTCACAAGATAAAACAAACCTCTCTCAAGATTCTTCATTGGCCGGTAATCAAACCCGGGTCAACTGCTTGGAAGGCAGCTATGCTTGCCACTATACCACCATTGCCCACAACAGCCTCCATGATCGCACAGCATTTCGAGGGACGGTTCACCTTTCCACACCACCTACTGACGTCCAACTGGTAAGAAATTGCCCTAAGCCTGGTTTACACTTCTGCGGAGTTTGGAACACGTGGCCTAATTGTGATGTGTTCGACCGTCACAAGAGACGAGATACCTCTCCACGGTCTGTATTGGCTGGGGATTGAACCCCGTCAACTTCAAGGAAAAAAGTTGCTACTGTAGTTGCCACTATAACTACGATGTCCCAAAAAATCATATACAATCGCACATGTCGAGCCACAGTTCACTTTTTCAAACCCACTTACTGACTTCAAAGCAATGGGACGGCGTTAGCACCCTACAAAAGTGACAACTGTGGGATTTGAACCCACGCCTCCGGAGAGACTGGAGCCTTAATCCAGCGCCTTGGACCGCTCGGACACGCTACCCAGTTGTCAGGACATTGCCCCCCGAGCTCTTCTCGAAGCTGATTGATCGTCCAGGAGCTCACGTGACATTCTTAATGCCTGGAAGCGCTTGAACGTCAACTAGTAAGAAATTGCCCTAAGCCTGGTTTATACTTCTGCGGAGTTTGGAACACGTGGCCTAATCGTGATGCTATCGACCGTCACAAGAGACGAGATGCCTCTCCACGGTCTGTATTGGCTGGGGATTGAACCCCGTCAACTTCAAGGAAAAAATTATGCTACTGTAGTTGCCACTATAACTACGATGTCCCAAAAACTCATATACAATCGCACATGTCGAGCCACAGTTCACTTTTTCAAACCCACTTACTGACTTCAAAGCAATGGGACGGCGTTAGCACCCTACAAAAGTGGCAGCGGTGGGATTTGAACCCACGCCTCCGGAGAGACTGGAGCCTTAATCCAGCGCCTTGGACCGCTCGGCCACGCTACCCAGTTGTCAAGTCGTTGCCCCCCGAGCTCTTCTCGAAGCTGATCGAACGTCCGGGAGCTCACGTAACGTTCTTAACCCTCACGCTCTCCTCATTGTCTATGCAGCCTGAACTTATCCTTCGCGCTGTCTCCGGGTCATTGTGACCCACAACGTTGTATATTACGCCACCTTCGCGCTGTCTCGGGGGTCGTTGTGACCCGCAGCGTTGTATATTACGCCACCTTCGCGCTGTATCGGGGGTCGTTGTGACCCACAGCGTGGGAATGAAAGGTTTGACTTTATTTATTTTTGTATTATGTAAAATTTTCAGAAGACCGCTGTGGGTCACAAGGAACCGGAGACAGTGCGGGGTCTCGTAATAGACAACACAGACGTTGCCGTGTCTAACAAAAAGGCAGAGACAGCGCAATAACCCTTACGCTCTCCTCATTTTCTATGCAACCTGAACTTATCCTTCGCGCTGTCTCCGGGTCATTGTGACCCACAGCGTTGTATATTACACCACCTTCGCGCTGTCTCGGGGGTCGTTGTGACCCACAGCGTGGGAATGAAAGGCAATACACAAGTATCTCCCTGGTGGTCTAGTGGCAAGACTGTGGGGCTTTCAGCTCCGTGGCCGGGGTTCGCTGCATGGTCAGGGCAAATACGATTTCATTTTTATTTCGACGGAGAATGTTTCACTTGACTATTTTTGTATTACGAAAGGTTGTCAGCACGAGGGTGGCGTAACAGACTAGGTATGGTGAGTCACAGCGCAGACTAGGATACAGCGCGAGAGTGTACTAATAGGCTAGGCAGACAAGGCTAGAAATAAAAGGTTTGACTTTATTTATTTTTTATTATGAAAAAGTTGTCACAACGTCAGTTTGCCTCACCACGACATATACATCGTGGTGCATGTGTTGGTAGTAGCGTTAGCAGCGCTGTGGCTTGAGCAAAGCCCTCTTCTGCACTCGACTGAGTTGTTCAGTCTTCTGCACACCCGCAGGTCGGGTCCGACCACGGTTACCATTTGTCTCCCGCCGTTCCGACCTTATCAAATTAATCTAGGTCAATGTGGCCAATCTGATTCCGAGGGCCGCAGCCGCACGGCCGCTTGGCAGACGGGTCCGACCACGGTTACCATTTGTCTCCCGCCGTTCCGACCTTATCAAATTAATCTAGGTCAATGTGGCCAATCTAATTCCGAGGGCCGCAGCCGCACGGCAGCTTGGCACACGGGTCCGACCGCGGTTACCATTTGTCTCCCGCCATTCCGACCTTATCAATTTAATGTAGGTCAATGTGGCCAATCTGATTCCGAGGGCCGCAGCCGCACGGCCGCTTGGCAGAAGGGTCCGACCGCGGTGTTCTCTGACGCAAGGACAATTCTCCCGCCGAGAGGGATCGCCAATCGTCGAATCGTAAAAGGCGGCGCGCGCGCGGTTGGACAAAAAAATAAATATGAATAAATAAATAAAAAATAAAATAAATAAAGTGGACGAGACGAGGTCGGAGAGAGGCGTCGATTTCATCTGTCTCCCTTCGTTCCTACCTTATCAATTTAATGTAGGTCAATGTGGCCAATCTGATTCCGAGGGCCGCAGCCGCACGGCCGCTTGGCAGACGGGTCCGATAGCGGTTTCTCTGACGCCAGACGTCACACTCATTCTACCGCCGAGAGGGGTCGCTGATTGTCGAATCATAAAGGCGTCATTAGACTCAGGGGAGAGGTTGGAGGCGTGGATCAAACCTCGTCAAGTTGAGAGAGCACAATGACACCTACCTAATTCGACCGCCGTAATTGACAACGCAGACACTGCGGTGGGTCACAACGACCCGCGGACAGCTCCACCTAGTGTTAACTAGTGATATAAGGGAGTCAGGTGGCTGAGCGGTGAGGGAATCGGGCTAGTAATCCGAAGGTTGCCAGTTCGATTCCCGGTCATGCCAACTGATGTTGTGTCCTTGGGCAAGGCACTTCACCCTACTTGCCTCGGGGGAATGTCCCTGTACTTACTGTAAGTCGCTCTGGATAAGAGCATCTGCTAAATGACTAAATGTAAATGCAACCTGATATATAAACTTCTGGGGCAGGCGGCGGGTTCACAATTGACAACGCAGACACTGCGCTGGGTCACAATGACCCGGAGACAGCTCCACCTAGTGTTAACTAGTGATATAACGTGATACACACTTTGACAACGCAGACACTGCGGTGGGTCACAATGACCTGAGGGCAGCGCGAGTGTTCGTCCTAGTTTTAACTGTTGATATTATGTGATATACCCCTCCCCTACGTATCTACGTTTTTGTATTAGGAAGAGTCGCACCGACACGGCGTGGCAGGGTTAATGCAAAAATAATATTTATTTTTATTGTTATTAGGTAAAGGCATTGTGACCCACCCGAAGGTAGCACAAGGGGTATGTATAGGTATCGCAACACAACGGTGGGTCACAATGACCCGAAGGTAGCACAAGGGTTAAGGATCGTATGGCGAATCCCTGGCAAGTGTAGCGGGGTTTGCTCGTTGAAGAATGGAAATACTTCGCCAATCGTCAGCATTAGTGAACACGTCCAAATACCTTTGACAATGGATTTGTTCAAGTAAGGACAATATGGATCGTATGAAGGAGTTAGATTTTGAACTTGTTATGAGATTGGTTTCAATGAACAGCTGCAGGGGTCACGAGACTGAGTCTGCGTGATCTCAGTCAGGTTGCAATTAGAATTGCGTATTTGGGGACTTGTTCTGTGGAATCGTTCAGGTAGTGTTGCACAGGCACTAATCTCGTTGAATCCCAGGAGAAGCTTGGCGACGTCCATTGGAACGTCAATCCTGATGGCGTTCACGCCATAGTTGGTACTCTGAGCGCACTTTGCGGCACAGCGTTTGCACATCAGAGTCCACGTCAGAATGTTGCCTCCTTGCATGCACGTGGGCCTCGTGGCGCAACGGTAGCGCGTCTGACTCCAGATCAGAAGGTTGCGTGTTCAAATCACGTCGGGGTCAGCGGAGATTATGTGTGGCCCTCCATCGGGAAAAGGACGTCTTTCTTGCGGACGCAGTGAGAGCTCACTCTTTTACAGAACTGGCAAAATCAAGCTCTGATTGCTTTCCCTCAAAGTGAGTCATGCCACCACTTCTAGGCAGGGCAAAGAAAAGCCATTCAAAGGTTGTGGGTTGGAGTCCCACCAGAGTCGTTGTCTTTGCTTCCCAAACTCCCGTTGACAGATCACAGGAAGAGTTATTAGTATGGCCGCTCCTCCTCCTCTTCATCATGGGGAGTTTTGGCCCACGTCTCCCAGCGTTTCCTTCCATTTTTTCGAGTCCTGGTCCTGTGGAGACAGGGTCTCTGTGGAGCAATTGGTTAGCGCGTTCGGCTGTTAACCGAAAGGATGGTGGTTCGAGCCCACCCAGGGACGAGTGTTTTCTTGTTTGAAAACCTTAAAGCACCTAAACCGAAGAGAAAACAGCAGCCTGAGCCCGTCGTGGAGCGCCAAGCAAGGCGCCGTGGCTTAGTTGGTCAAAGCGCCTGTCTAGTAAACAGGAGATCCTGAGTTCAAATCTCAGCGGTGCCTTTTCTGGTGCAAGAGGAAGCCAAGCGCTCCCTGGTGGTAGGTTCATTTGAAAGCTTAGCCTTGCAACTTGGCCCTCATCTTTGACAGTGAGCGAGCAGAGTGAGCCCGAGGAAGCAGAGCTCTCCCTGGTGGTCTAGTGGCTAGGATTCGGCGCTCTCACCTCCGCGGCCCGGGTTCGATTCCCGGTCAGGGAAACCTGTTTTGAGACCTCTTTTAAAATGGGGGCGGGTTTCCCTGCCGGTAGATTAGCCTTGCTGTCGGATAGGCAATATTTGACCCCAAAAAATGCCTCCTTCGAGAAGGATTTGAACCAGCGACCTAAGGATTTCTAACCGCGTTTGACCTACAGTCCTCCGCTCTACCAACTGAGCTATCGAAGGGTGAACGAGAGAGGAAGGCATGCGATCCCCCATTCTCTCTCCAGTTGAGATACGAAAGAAGAAAGCCTTTGCTGACACAACGGTCTTTCAAGCCTCTCCCTGGTGGTCTAGTGGCTAGGATTCGGCGCTTTCACCGCCGTGGCCCGGGTTCGATTCCCGGTCAGGGAACTTTAGGTTCAGCCGAAAGCTTGGTGACAGCTGGCTTTTTGCGTCCTTTGTCTCAAAGTAAGGCGTGCCACCAAGTCACGCTGTGTAGTTTGAACACACAGCTCACGCAGGGACTCGAAAGCTGGACCCTCAAGATTAAAAGCTTCCATTGCTTCCTCAAAGTGAGGTATATGAGAGAGAGTCAAAGGTGGACCGCTCCGACAGGGTTTGAACACACGCCGCCCGAACAGGGACTTGAACCCTGGACCCTCAGATTAAAAGTCTGATGCTCTGCCGACTGAGCTATCCGGGCTCTGGAAGGACGGAAAACACAGGGTGTTTCGTGGAACTTGCGCATGTAAATCTCCTCGCCCACACGAACCCTTAACCCTCACGCTCTCCTCATTGTCTATGCAGCCTGAACTTATCCTTCGCGCTGTCTCCGGGTCATTTTGACCCACAATGTTGTATATTACGCCACCTTCGCGCTGTCTCGGGGGTCGTTGTGACCCACAGCGTGGGAATGAAAGGTTTGACTTTATTTATATTTGTATTATGTAAAATTTTCAGAAGACCGCTGTGGGTCACAAGGAACCGGAGACAGTGCGGGGTCTCGTAATAGACAACACAGACGTTGCAGTGTCTAACAAAAAGGCAGAGACAGCGCAATAACCCTTACGCTCTCCTCATTGGGTGTGCTCAAGCCTTCGGCGAGAGCACAACCTTTGTTCTCTCACATATATATTATTATTGGGTGTGCTCAAGCCTTCGGCGAGAGCACAACCTTTGTTCTCTCACATATATATTATTGGGTGTGCTCAAGCCTTCGGCGAGAGCACAACCTTTGTTCTCTCACATATATATTATTATTATTATTTATTTTTTTTGTTTATTTTTTTTTGCCCCCCTAAAACTCAGTAAATACTTGGCCTACATAGACAACGTAGGTGTCAAAAGTTTCGTCTTGGTAGCGATTGAGTTGCTTCTATTGGAATTTACGTTCCGTTGCATGGTTTAAGCTTAAATTAAGTTTTTGTGGCGAAAAGTGAAGCTAACGGTGGCTAATTTGCTAGCCACAGTCACTGACGTTACTAACGTCACTGCGTCACTAACGTCACGAAAACACGCGTGACTACCTTTGCCAGAACATTCGTTTAGCATCTGTTAACTTGGGGGATAGCTAGGCTAACTATAGCTTTACTGCAAGGCAGCTGCAGAAACGCCACAAGAAAAGAGGCCAGGGTGATAACTATTTACTCATTTTACTTTGTGATATGACACACAATTGTGATGTGTAATGTACAATATAAGCTGATATTATTAAGGAAGTACATCTACTTTCGGAAACAGTAGTCTACTATTTCACTGAAGTATTAGCATCATGACATTAGCCTGTGTTTCCCGGGCAACACATACTACAGTGGTCTATGATGTAGCGTTATCTGTTTTCAATCGTTAAAATAAACATTCCTCACATATACATTTTCGTTGTAGGATTTATTCTGACATTAGAAAACGATTTGTTGGTGAAATTACCATTACCTGTGGTTTCAAACCAGTGTAGCTCACTGCAACGCTGTAGCTTACGCGAGACACACTACAAAAACATCTAGCTACAGTACACAGCTGTTTAGGAAGTCAAACGGCGACAGAAAATGTTCGGCACTCCCCTTACTTAAATCAAAAGTCTATCTAACTACTAACCTGAACTTCATTGCCACAGCCTAAACGTTGTCAATCTGTTCATGAAAATAATTAATTTCAGCCTAAACCGTACAACGGAACGTTAAATCCAATTCAACCAACGCAATCGCTACCAAGACGAACACAGCAGTAGCCTAGTACTGTACCGTAGTAGTACAATTTACCGGGGCAGCTTCTCAACACAGGGCTATATCGCATTTTGCGTTGTTACTGACAATGATCGCTACCAGTGAGCTTTTTATGAATGAGCGATTTTCCACTAAATAAATGTCAAGCTTATTTACGTTTTGGGGGGCATATTTTCAGTTAGCAGATGGTACCGTTTGAATTGCGATTCCATCTTCTACTGCCGGGTAACGTCGTAGAATAATCTTCAAAGGGGTTGTTTATTCATGAATGAATGCAATATGAGTAGGCTAAATGCCTGAAAATATCATGAGAAGAGAAAAACTTAAAATGACGTTTAAATCATAGAGATTAGGTCAATTTTTACACCGGTCTGCAATAATGTCACGAAAACACGCGTGACTACCTTTGGCAGAACATTCGTTTCGCATCTGTTAACTTGGGGGATAGCTAGGCTAACTATAGCTTTACTGCAAGGCAGCTGCAGAAACGCCACAAGCAAAGAGGCCAGGGTGATAAATATTTACTCATTTTACTTTGTGATATGACACACAATTGTGATGTGTAATGTACAATATAAGCTGATATTATTAAGGAAGTACATCTACTTTCGGAAACAGTAGTCTACTATTTCACTGACATATTAGCATCATGACATTAGCCTGTGTTGCCCGGGCAACACATACTACAGTGGTCTATAATGTATCTGTTTTCAATCGTTAAAATAAACATTCCTCACATATACATTTTCGTTGTAGGATTTATTCTGACATTAGTAAACGATTTGTTGGTGAAATTACCATTACCTGTGGTTTCAAACCAGTGTAGCTCACTGCAACGCTGTAGCCTACTGTACCCGAGACACTAGTGTGAGTAGCTAACAACAACTCCTCAGCTGTTTAAGTCAAACGGCAACAGAACATGTTCGGCACTCCCCTTACTCAAAAGTCTTTCCGTAGGGAAACTATCTGACTACTAACCTGAACTTCATTGCCACAGCCTAAACTTTGTCAATCTGTTCATGAAAATAATTAATTTCAGCCTAAACCGTACAACGGAACGTTGAATCGAATTCAACCAACGCAATTGCTACCAAGACGAACACAGCAGTAGTCTAGTACTGTACCGTAGTAGAATTTACCGGGGCAGCTTCTCCACACAGAGCTATATCGCATTTTGCGTTGTTACTGACAATGATCGCTACCAGTGAGCTTTTTATGAATGAGCGATTTTCCACTAAATAAATGTCAAGTTTATTTACGTTTTGGGGGGCATACTTTCAGTTAGCAGATGGTACTGTTTGAATCGCGATTCCATCTTCTACTGTCGGGTAACGTCGTAGAATAATCTTCAAAGGGGGTTCTTTATTAATGAATGAATGCAATGAGTAGGCTAAATGTCTGAAAATATCATGAGAAGGGAAAAACTTAAAATGACGTATAAGTCATAGAGATTAGGTCAATTTTTACACCGGTCTGCCCAATTTATTCGTTTTGTTTCAACGATGAGGCTGCCTCTTGCAGGGGAAATGAGAAGACATCTATTTCATTCTACACTTCACTCATATTTTCAGTTGTAAATGAGCAGCAAAAAAAAAATGCTTTTAAATCTATGTCATCTTTATAAATAATAAGTATGCATTTTTATATAAAATATACAGAAATATCAGTTGTAAAAATGTCATTCAAAAACGGACCCCTGTGCAACCGACGCAAGCAAGCACACCCTACAATTTCCCCAGAAATTGTACCCTCTCTAGTTGTGCTTGTATCTTGGTAAAAAGCCATTCATCCCGAACCTCCCAAGAAGGGGATTCACCCCACATCGCTCCACACAAGAATGAACGAATGCAGCGCCAGTCCTACTGTTCCCACACCAACACTGGTACATTTACATTTATTCATTTAGCAGACGCTTTTATCCAAAGCGACTTCCAAGAGAGAGCTTTACAAAGTGCATAGGTCACTGATCATAACAACAAGATAGCCAAAAAACATCGCGAGTAGCCAAAAACATGAAGCACACATTGTGAACAACCAAAGTAAGTGCCAAAGGGAAGAACCATAAGAGCATGTAGTTAAACAAGTTACAATTAAACAACATGAACAGCTATAAGTGCAAGTGTACCTGTGAAAAAAAAAAAGAAAAAAGAAAAAGCTGGTAGCTGTAATGGTGGAAATTCAAGTGGCACTGTGTAGATCTGAGTAGTCAAGAGATGTGGTTTTAATACAATTTATTTAGATTATACAATTACGTAATATTAAACAAAGCTTTGCTGATCAGTCATTACGAAGGACGTGCTAACCACAGTTCGTTCGCAAGAGTGATGAAGAACAATCATAAAGCTTGTGCTTTTATACACTTAAAACAGATGCCCTAATAAATGATCAATTCATCAATGCAGTGGTCTCTGTGATTGGTCAGCACTGCTCAGTGACAGTTTGACTCCACATCAAGTGTCCCACAGTTCTTTGATGCCCCAGCTCCCTCTCTAAAGAAGGAGATGGTTAATGATACACAAACAGGACACAGGACACAATCTCCTTGGCCAAAAGGTTAGGTCAGCTCGCTCAACTGAGATAACAATCTCCCCCAACCCCCAGACCTAACTAAGACCCTCTGGCTCTTAGTTAGGTATCATAAAACAACACCATAAATACCTTAAGACAATCTAAGTGTCCATTCTACAGAGTAAACCACACCACAGAGCCTCAGTTTCTAACATTCGTCAGTCTATAACAAAGGAACTTACTTTTTACCGCTTAAAGAAACATAGATATTGTAACTATGTCAAAACCTGCCATAACATTCCTCAATTATTATTTTTTAAAACAACATAAACCCAAACAGTCCATTAAGAAAAATAAGACTCAAACCTCAACAAAGTAACAAACACATTAACCCTCACGCTCTCCTCATTGTCTATACAGCCTGAACTTATCCTTCGCGCTGTCTCCGGGTCCTTGTGACCCACAGCGTTGTCTATTACGCCCCCTTCGCGCTGTCTTGGGGGTCGTTGTGACCCACAGCATGGGAATGAAAGGTTTGACTTTATTTATTTTTGTATTATGTAAAATTTTCAGAAGACACACTGTCTCCGGTTCCTTGTGACCACAACGTCAGTTTGCTTCACCACGACATATACATCGTGGTGCATGTGTTGGTAGTAGCGTTAGCAGCGCTGTGGCTTGAGCAAAGCCCTCTTCTGCACTCGACTGAGTTGTTCAGTCTCTGCACACACTCCCGCAGGTCGTCCAGGGTCAACGGGAACCTCTCCTTGGCCGAAGCCCAGCTCGGTGGGGCATGTGGGGCAGTATACATGAGAACAGGATTTGCAGACAGGCCTCTTACACCCGCGACAAACGGTGAACGTTTTACGGTCCCTCTTCACCGGGCAGACTTGACATCTCTTCCTCTTACTGGCAGGGACCGGCGACGTCGGTCCTGCTGATGAGGAGGCGGCGGCGGCGGCTGCTGCCATCCGTAGATCTTTCACAACCGTGGCAGCAGCTCCCGTGCGGGGCAGACATCGTCTTCTTTCGATCAGCGGAGTCACGAGGGCCCTTCCGAGCTGCTCGAGGAAAAACCTCCTCTTGTTGCGCTTACGCGGCATCCAGTTGGGGTTGACCTCTCTCCATATCACAAAGGCGTTGTAGGAGGAGACGTCAACGATGTTGCTGAAGATGACGAGGGGCCAGCGGGCCGTCTTCCTTTTACAGCTGTAGGCCGTGATGACCTTATCCAGATTGTCGACTCCTCCTTTGTTCAAATTATAATCCAGGACGATGGTCGGTTTGCTGTCGTTTCTGTCACTGATTTCAGCGTCTGTGTGGTGTATGCTCATGAGTAAAATGTTCTTATTTTTCTTCGCGAGGTAGGAAACCAGAGTGGTGGTTGAAGGCGAACTGCGACGACAGCACCCGTCGCGTCTTCGTCGTCAGCAGCTCGGACGGGAGCTCGGCCCTGTTCTTTCGCACGGTGCCAACCACGGTCATGTTTCTCGTCGCCATGAGCTCTCGTCCGAGTTCGTAAGAGGTGAAGAAATTGTCACACGTGACATTGCGATCCTTCAGGCCCTCTGTCACGTCGAGCATGACGCGCATCCCCTGGTTCCTCTCCGGGACTCCGTCCATCTGCTTCCCGGTGTAGACTTGCATCTTCCAAGCGTAGCTTGATTTTGCATCGCGCGTGACCCACGACTTGATGCCGTATTTTGCCGGTTTGCTTGGCATGTACTGCTTGAAAGGACACCGTCCTCTGAACGCGAGCAGTTGTTCATCCACGGTCACTTCGGGCCCTGGGTCGTAGAGGCGTGGTAATCTCTCTACCCACATATCCCAGACCTCTCTTATCGCTGCCAACTTGTCCGTCGCGCGTCTTGCCGCTCGTGTCCCACGGTCGTCAAATCGTATCGACGTCGAATAGGTGTAGAAGAGTTTCAGCTGCATGGTAGCACGGAAAATCGCTCTGCCACTTTGCGCGTCCCATAGACTGGCGGCCGCTTCGCCTCGGACTTGTACACCCCTGCCAGGATTAGCAGCCCTATGTAGGCACGTAGGTCAGTGGCGTCCATGGCTTTCCACTCCTCTCCGCGTTTCAGATAACCTTCCCGATTTGTGACGTCCAAGATTACTCTTTCGATTTGTGGCGTGACAAAGAGTAAAAATGCGGAGACGATGTCGTGAGCGTGAGAAACGGCGTAAGCTGTGGGTCCTCTGGGGGTCCTCTCCGTACTGTCACGTTGCGACAGCAGCCTCGGATTCCTCCGATACGCAATCGGACACCATTCAATTTGGCCGTTTTTCGACAAGAAAGTATCTCTGTCGATTTGAGGGGCTTGGTCGGCGGCAGCGTCGTCGTCGTGGTTGACTGCGTCGTACTCTTGCCCGTCTTCCTCTTCTGACACATGCTCCGCGTACTCTTGCCCGTCTTCTTCTTCTTCTTCCTCGTCCTCTTCTGCCACATTCTCTGCACACTCTTCCCGTCATCTTCTGACACATCCTCTGCCTCCTCTTCAGACTCACTTTGCTCGATATTGGCAAACATCTGCTGTAGAACTTGCAGCGCACTGAAATCCCGAGCCATAGCTGCGTTACCCTAGACAGAAGCTGTCCTGACCCCCACGGAACGTGTGTTAGTAGCACTTGTCTACAGCTTACGACATTGCATGGACAAATTATTCTAAGGACGCCTCCCTAATTCGACCACCAAAGAGCGATCAAGAATTGTCGAATCGTAAAGGCCGTCTTTGAAATGTTGGCCTGCGACGACCCCTCTTGGCCGTTCGCTCGGCAGACGGGTCCGACCGCGGTTACCATTTGTCTCCCGCCGTTCCGACCTTATCAATTTAATCTAGGTCAATGTGGCCAGTCTGATTCCGAGGGCCGCAGCCGCACGGCCGCTTGGCAGACGGGTCCGACCGCGGTTTCTCTGAAGCCAGGCCAACTCTCCCGCCGAGAGGGATCGCCAATCGTCGAATCGTAAAAGGAGGCGCGCGCGGTTCGACCAAAAAATAATTAATTCGACCGCCGTAATTGACAACGCAGACACTGCGGTGGGTCACAACGACCCGCGGACAGCTCCACCTAGTGTTAACTAGTGATATAACCTGATATATAAACTTCTGGGGCGGGCGGCGGGTTCACAATTGACAACGCAGACACTGCGCTTGATCACAATGACCCGGAGACAGCTCCACCTAGTGTTAACTAGTGATATAACGTGATATACACACTTTGACAATGCAGACACTGCGGTGGGTCACAATGACCTGAGGGCAGCGCGAGTGTTCCTCCTAGTTTTAACTGTTGATATTATGTGATATACCCCTCCCCTACGTATCTACGTTTTTGTATTAGGAAGAGTCGCACCGACACGGCGGTGGCAGTGTTACAGTTTTTCTCCATTGCTTTGGCTCAATTCTTGAAACAGAAATGACATTCTCAAAGCTCTAAGTGCATTTGGCAAAATAGCCTATATGGTTCAGCACAAATACATAGATCACCTTCAAAAGGTCATATCTCACCCAAAACAGTTAACTCATGCTTCAAAACCAATTAATTTTCTCATATAAATAGTCAGTGCCCCCAAAATGAAAAGTTCCTTCTCGATTGCTTTGGCCCATCTCTCGAGAAAAAAAAGAGGACATTCTCAAAGCTTTAAATACATTTGCCAAAATAAACTAGATGGTTCAGCAAAACACATGGCACACCTGCAAAGGGTCATCTTTCTCCTAAAACAGACAACTCATCAGTCAAAACGAAATCCTTTTATCTTACAAATAGTCAGTGCCCCCAAAATGAAAAGTCCCTTTGCTATTGTGTAAACACTGCAGGTCAAAATGTTTAGATGTTTTGTCAGTATGGCAGTGGACCATAGTAAAACCCTGTCATGTACACATTTCAATCTTGGCTCAGTCATTTGACACTGAATGGTTACTGTAGTAAATGTTTTATTTCCAGAATACTGTAATTGCCATACATTGTGGTTACAATGCACATCAAAACTGAAATTATGCATAGCCTACACTACCAACACATACAGTAAGAAAGTAAAGCAAAGCTGGAGTTTCATCAGTTGTCGTCCTCATTCTCCTGCTCATCCTCGCGCTCCTGTCTGTCTGGCCACAGATTTTCGTCTACATCACATCTGATGTTCTCCCTTGCGATGCAACAGGGGAAGAATCGTCGTGCATGCCGCAACCATCCCCTGCACTGATCTGCTGCGACATCACCACAAGCAGCATCCATTGCCTGGAGCAGGGACCTCTGGTTTTGAGCCCGATGCTCATAGACCCCCCACCTCCATGCAGAAAAAAACTCCTCGATAGGATTGAGGAATGGGGAGTAAGGTGATAAGAGCACCATCACCATTCTTGGATGGGCAGTGAACCACGCCCTGATGAGCGGGCCACGGTGGAAGCTTACATTGTCCCACACAATGACGAATGTAGGCAAGTGAGGCCCTACCAAACCCCTCTCATGTTGAGGGATAAGATCAGAATGAAGGCGGTCCAAGAACACCAGGAGCTTCTGGGTATTGTATGGGCCAAGACTGGGAATGTGGGTGACTACACCATTCTCTGAAATGACAGCACACATGGTGATGTTGCCCCCGCGCTGGCCTGGGACATCCACCGTTGCACGGTGGCCGACGATATTACGGCCACGCCGTCTTCCTTTGGCCAGGTTGAAGCCAGCCTCATTCACAAAAATGAGGGTGTGAGGGGTCTCATTCGCCTCCAGCTCCATTATTCTCTACAAAACAGTAAACAAAAGTGGTTATGTAAGCAGTAGAATCATACAACAAATTACATGGAAATGTTCTGTGTACTCTGCAAGTTCAATACTGTAAACTGGGCTCTATGTGCCACTGCTAACAGGTCACAATGATAAACAACGCATAACACTGATTGTACAATATACTAGGCGTAGTGCACACCACTGCTTTACCTGTACATACTGGTAGCGCAGCTCCTTCGTTCTCTCAGAGTTCCTTTCAAATGGTACTCTGTACAGTTGCTTCATACTCATCTGATTTCGATTCAGGACCCTGTCAATTGTCGAGATGCTGACTGCGTTTACGTCCTGGAAGATGCCAGCATTGTCATCTATGATTGTGGTCCGGATTTCTCTCAGTGTGATAGCATTGTTTGCCATGACAATATTGCAGATTTCTTGTTCTTGCTGTTGGTTAAGAATTGCTCTTCTGCCACCCGCACCAGGTTGTCGTCCAGTCCTTAACATTAGAATTCACAAATAGACACTATTACCATTTGTAATTAGTTGTTTTACTTTGACTTTAGTTACATATACATTTGAATACTACAGTTACAGTAAATCTACCATCTAAAATTCCATAGTAGACTGAGCACATACCTGTTTTCCCTGCGGAATGTTTGGATGATAGAGGACACTGTAGAGCGTGGCACATTAGGCTGAACTCGACGACCTGCCTCTGCCATTGTGAGGCCATGGTTGACCACATGGTCCACAAGTGTAGCCCGAATTTCATCTGGCACAGCATGATGCCTTCGTCCTCCTCGGCCTCTTCCCCCTACTCCACCACCACGCACCCTTGCTGCTCTTCTTCCTCCTCTTCCTCGAGCAGGCAGTTGCCCTTGGTTGTTTCCCTGGCCAGGTGCTTCCATGTTCATGATATGAATGAATTTGGTCAAGCTCTACATATTTGATGGAAGCATTTATACTCCTGGATAGCACCTGTCAGCTAACTGAACTTACTGTGTGATTGGTGATCGGATGTGTGACACTCCCCCTTGTTTAGTAAAGTTCTAATTGCACGTGACAATTAGTAAGCAGATCATCCAAGAGATCCATATTACAGTATGTACCATGATATTTTTCATGGTATTATGTGTCTGAGAGATTTTGACAGTGGAGTGAACTATTGTGCAGGTGACGATGTACACAAGGAAATGATGCCAACATGTTTTGCAGCGAACAACCACTTGACTGAGAAGCAACAGTCAGTTTAGACCAGCAAGATATTTTCAATTGATAATTTGCCTAATTGAAGGCAATTATACCTAACCATTTCAAAGATGTGCTAAACCATTTGAAATTTGTGCAAACTGTAGGCAATCGCACTTGTCATATATGAGGATGTGCTAATACAATTGCAATTTGATTAAAGGAATGAAAAATTCCAATGAGTTGTGAACAAGTGCCCAGCGGTTTGGAGGTTTGCACGTGTTGTTTTGAAAATGTCATTTCTGTTTCGTGAAATGAGCCAAAGCAATGGAGAAAAACTGTAATACAAAAATAATATATATATTTTTTTTATTAGGTAAAGGTATCGCAACACGACGGTGGGTCACAATGACCCGAAGGTAGCACAAGGGTTAATGAGCACCCCTCCTCTAGTGCTACAATGTTGACTCTGAAATGGCTTCATTAAACCCACTATTGGAATTTACACTGGCTATAATCCGGGGAAATAGTCAGTCCTCACAAAAAACACACCACACACACCTCAGGAATTAACATTTTCGTTTTGAAGTACAGGGGGGGGGGGGGGGGGGGGGGGGGGTTTAAATCGACTATCGGAATTCAAACTGGCACTAAGTCTAGTACCTAGTCCATCCTCACAAAAAACACCAACCACACCTCAGGAATAAAAATATTCGCACACCCACAACACACCTGTAATTTGATATAAAATGCAGCCAACTGTTAATTGTACAACAAGGAGACATATGTAGTCATAATATATACACAAACATTCTCACCGGAATGGGATAAGTATTAAATGGACTGTTCAATGCGTCTTCCGTAGCAGATTTGTGAGTTGTATAACAACAGCCCAGGGGTAGCAATACGGATATATACACATACACAATGAAATGAGATACACCAACATGTTAAATGTAGGGTTGATTCATACTTTTTATTCACTCCATTGGTATAGTACATACTGTGGAAAATACAGGGATGGGATGATATCTGACACTGCTGTTGTTATGTAAACCTGAATGTGACATATTACAAAGTGTTAATCCCTGTAAGTGCTACACGTCTCACCGGATAGTCATGTAGACTTTTCACTCCTGGATCGATGTAAGATGCAACCATGGCTAATATCGCGTCAAGATGATAGTAGTGTGTCAACTGTATGTACATGGGTCTGACGAAGTCACTGTCTCTAGGTCCTACCATGGTATCACCATCATCGACGATAGAGAATGTTACGTTGACGCTATGTAAATTTTCTTTCTCATATTTTGTCAGGATCCTGTTCTTCAAGAGGAGACAATTGTAAAACTGCTCCATTGTGCCAGTTGATAATATTTCACGACGAGTTGACGAAAGCTGTTTGGGGGACGGAGGTCGAGATGTCCACTTCAGTTATGTAAACGACTTGGGTTTTTACTTTTGTGATGACTCCATGGTTAATATGTTGGAAGGTAGTGACAGGAGGGTTAGGTATGTCTGCTTTATTCTTACTTTCTGGATTAGATGGAATCTTCAACTCTTTTTATCTTGTCCATTATGTCGTTTCTGTAGTGTTAAAGTTGTTATTGTGAAAGTGATATTAAACCTCTATATCCTTCACTAGGTGTCCGATTGGCTGCCACGTCGATCCGTTCTTCAAGAATGACCATCTTGACACAGTCTACCGCTGCCCAACCTACAAAGCTTCACCGTTTGTCATTAAAAAAAAGTGAATGTTGGTTGTAAGTAAATAAAACTAAATGCGATGTGGTAGAGTGTTCAATTGTACTTTATTCACACTAACACACACATACACAATCCTCAATGTCGAGAGACATAATGACAATAACAAAGCATGTATTACAGCGTCTGTCCTAGACAGCGTCTGTCCTAGAAGGTCCGACTGCTTTCTATGTTCCTGTTTGGCTATACTGTCAGATGGGCTGTAACAACAAAACTATCAAGGTTATTTTTAAAAGGATAGTAATAGCAATATCATCAACCAGGTTCTTCAGAGGTCAGCAGACTGTCAACGTCTTGAGTGTTCCAGTTCTAAGGTCGTTTCCCGACGTAGACTGTGAAAACTTCGGAGGTGCTGAGTTTGTTAAATTAAACTGGATTGTGAATTGTAAGGGTTGCCACCCCTGCTCATGTAGTCTCGGGTTAAGAGTGGCATGTTCAAAACATCGGACGGGTCTCTATGAAGATCAATTGCGACTCTTTCACAATTCCCCTTTAGGACAGTGGAAGTCAACACCATAGTCACCACGTACATGAAGTAGATTATGATATTGAACACGGCAATAGCGCACTCCATATTATGCAATCTCTGAGCACCAGTGATCAAAAGTCGGTACAGTAGCTCCGTGCAGCCTGTGATCACAGACATGAACAACTCAATGTTCATCATGATGAGACATGCCATCACTGTCCCGGTAGTCTTGGTTGCCTCCGAACCCTTGTAAGGAGCCTCGGAATCATCGATTTTCCGGTTGCTGTTGGAGGCGAAATAACTAAGCACTATGCTCACGACCATGGCCAGACATCCGAGTGTGATGAGTGCTATTCCAGCATGTATATAAGCATACTCATAGTCAGGTCTCCCCTCCGATGGAGACCGATGAGCGGAGTCAGCATCTATATTATAGTTGTTGTTTATGAAGTAGAGAATGTTGTTAGGGATGGTCAAAAATCCAACGATCAGAGAGGTGATGACAGCTATGGTGGCTCCCAACTTGGAGCCACCATATGTACTGTACCATATGTACGTATGTACTTGGACATTCTACTGTTAAACAGATCCTTACTCGTGGATATCAGAGACTCGAAGCCTCCAATGTTTGTTTTCCTGCGACTCATGTCACTCAACAGGTCTGAATCAACTGCAATTCTGCAAACTACAACCTTGTGTTTTAGCAAAAGAATATGGTGATCGTAGTAAACGTAACAAACCCAGAACATTTAATACAATGAAGCTCCAAAGCCCTGCGATTGACTTCCAAAGCATACGTGGTGTGCTGTACGCAAAGTCAACAGCCGATCAACGTTGGTACAAGGTCAAGGGTATCACCAAACCTCTGAATAGACTCAAGTGGTACAAAAAGCAGCATTCGGTTGGTCACAACATGATAAACATGGATATTTACACGAGACTTGTCAAGGACATTAATGCCAACCCGGATGGTTCCATTGAGTGGGTTTCTGATTATCTAAGAAATTTGAACGTTCCAGAATCGAAGGTTTCAAAATTCAAGGAAGCGCTGTTGCAACTCGTTAAGTCCAAATCCCTGACTCTGTACCACTCCGGACTCCTATGGGACAATAGTCGTATGTCGATCGGAATAGGTGTTGCGGTAGACAAGGAGTGTAAGGACGTGTTCAATGGAAAAAAGACCATGTGTGATGTAGGCCCTGTGTCACGGCTCATACTCACACAGCTGAAGGCTCTGCGTCTTACTCCAATTTGTGCAGGCCTTAAGGTCGCCGGTGTACCTAGACCGGATATGTTCAGCAAACCTGGATCGTACACGTATCATAACAGCTGTACTAGGGGCTGTAAGTCGATTTGCGAAACAGGGGGATTTTACACAGAGGTCGACCTGGTGGCACATGATACTGTTAAGGATAATGTAGCGCTGTTGGAGGTCAAGACTAGGAACCGTGACATTCTAGACGCGGTCACCTTGACACGATACAACACTCAGCTGTGGCTGACATGGGTGATGTTTTCTCTCACTTACCCCAGCATGGCAGAGCGGTCAGCTGCCTACCTGGTGATAATCAGACCGGGCACCAACCAGGTTACTATAAGAAGTTGTTCAAGGCCAACGATTTCGAAGAATTTCCGCAAGACATTCCCGTTGCTGAAGTGTTTTTGTTCCCAGGTACTTAACTGTCTCACTCCTATGTGTGTTAACATGAGAGTAGAAACTAAGCTGGCGTCGTCGCTGAAAAACACTGTCTCCTGGTTAGACCCTACCGATTTGTGTTACAGAAATACACTTTTCAACCAGGAGAAAAGGATGAAAGTTGTTGAGAATTCAGATGACGTCGTATTGAAAATGCAGACTGTTACAAATCACGATGAATAGTAATAATATACTCACATGTACTGTCCTAATTTAAATGTAATGTCCCATGTGGGGGCAGTTGGGACCATACCTCCCTGCAATAGTCATCCACCTGTGCTTACTATATAACCCACACTCACGGGTCGATGTTAGATACTGACTAGACTCGGTCTGTGCAGACCACATACCCGGTTTATTACGTTTAATTTCATTTTATCGGATAACATATTTTTCTAGAAGGCGAAATGGGGTTGAAACACAATGCTATCCACGCGATGCTAGCTAATCCTCACCTAGCACCATTTGAATTGGTCAACAAACCTTGTGAACAACAGACTTGGACTCTGATAGATCATCTAATGGTAATCCACAAAGTCAAAGCTGTTGACTACATTAAGGATGATTCAGAGGCGTCAATTGTGAATATGGCCAGGAGGCTGGCGTCTCATTACAAATTGGAAGATTCAGGCAGTCGGTGTGTAGTGCTTGTGAAGGTTGGAGCAGCAGCTCCGAAGCCGGCTGTGACAGAGGTCAGACAGAAGCAACACCCTGAGCCTCATATAAAGTTTTGCCGACGTAATCTGTCCGCCATTGAATACACCATGATGAAGCTGTTGGCTGACATGGGTATGAAAAACAAGCTGTTTCTAGTAACCGGGTCAAACGGAGACCCAGTCGAGGATGATATAATCGAGGGAAACTTGATCAATAACCTGGTGTCATTTCACCAAAAGTACTTGGACTGCCAGGAGTGTAAGGACGAAAGCATAGTTGTGACGACACCTGAAGATATGAAACCTCTTGGGTGTGACACACCCGACGGTTGCCATACCGGCTCCATAGAAAGACCTGCAGGATTGAAGGGTGTATTCGTGGCGACTTTTGCGAATCCTGAGACTGTAGAAGTTTCTACATTGGTATGAAAACAGAGTCTGGCGAACCACAGGCAGATATTTAATATCACCACAGTAGAAAGGATTACAGTAATACACTGATGCAAACTTTTCTCCACTGAAACGTATGAAAATCGACCCGAGTTGACTATGACCCCCCTCCTTGTATCCAGGCGCACCATGTCTTTAACACCTACTGATACGGTTGTCAACTTTCCTTAATAAACCAAAACAATATTCAGTCTAACAGCATCTGGGCTGTTCTAATTGCCCCCCAATATAACACATATATTGGTGTACCAAGTAAAAGTGGGGATGTGTATGACAGGGGCACTATAGCAAGATGAGAGGTGTTATAGATGATCAAGACTGTTATCATACTGCACCAAAATACTGGGCCTCTGTTATAGTCGTCATGAGGTGTTAAGACATTGTCGACGTGAGAAGGTGTCCCCTCTCCGTAGTTAAGAGCGTCCGGGTCATACAGTCTCTCCTCCCTGTACAGAGAGAGAACCTCGCCCCTAGTAGTGGTTGAGAGGGCGGAACACTGCAGCTGTCTGGTCTTCTCAAGTAGTGTTCATTTCCAGGTCTATGTGTGATATGACAGATCTGATTCCTGTTCCATGTTCTTGGTAACATAGTCCATGGATATTCAAATACGATGTACAGTGAAAATGTGGCGTCTTTAACTTTTGTAATGTTTGCCAGAAAAATCAGTCGTTAGACGCGGTTTACCAGTCTGGCAGAGTCTCCTGTATTACCAGCTAGCATGGTACTGTTAAATTTCGACACCATCTCCTGTCCAATTGTAGTCATCTTACTGAAGACTGTATAGTTGTAATATCTCCATTCGCAGAAAGCGCTGCATCTGAAGGTGTTACCACTCTCCGTGCCGATATGCAAATAGTAGCAATTCTGGATGTTTCGCAAGTGGTCATACAATTCCTCCTCGTCAGCAACCCAAACGAGGCCTAGCGTCACACCAGCTTTGTCTCGCAGAATGGTGAAATTGTGTCCTGTAGTCGGCACAGGTTTGGCTATCAGATACAATCTCACAGAGTTCTCAGCATGGCCCCCTGGAACCGTCGTCTTGACAACTTCACCTGCGTGGTATATTGCACCGGAGGTGGACGCAATTGAGCCTACCAGTTGCAGGACTTCTTTGACCAGGGGGGGTCGCGACACGATGGAGTGTATCAAGAACCACAAATGGTCACTGAGAATTGGTACGTTTTTGAGAGCGATTTCTGTCACATTCGAAATCACAGTCAATCGACGCTGTCGTTCGCTCTGGTTGTCACCTAAACCGTCAGATCTTATCATATCAAGAAATTGGTGAAGCGATTTGTTCCACTCGGAGACAAAGGTGTGTATAGGGATGGCAGGGATGCACAGCTCCTCGGTGCCGGTGTAGCGGTTTATACACGTCTTGGCTATCAAGGAAGTCCCCTTTGCGATATAAGTGTTGTAAATGTCAATGATCGATGAACATTCCTCCGATTTGCTGACGATGGGCATGAGTCTGACACACACATCTCCGACTCGAAGGCTTTGTTTGGTAGTTGAGGTGATTAGCTGAGAGGGTAGGTGTTTGAAGTCAAGAATACCCAGTGCTAAATTATTCCACCCGCCCTTATACCCATTTGCCCCCGATCTAATCATGTCGCTATCATTGTAGTCGTCGTTAGATACAAGACTTCGAATAGGACTCCCGTCTGACGGGGCCATTATCAAGGGTTGTGCATTAAGCACGGAGGAGATTGAAGTCCGTGGTAACATAATAAGCTGCAGAGTCTCGGCTGTGGAATCGTGTGTCGTTAGGGTCTGTCCTACAAACAGTTGACGCTTCATTCGCTTTGATCGAATATCGTGAATATTTCTTAAAAAAGAAGTAATGACATTTAGACTGACGTGCTGAAATACTTTAATTTGTGTAACTATCAACTGTAGACAACTGTAATACACCAATGCACAGAGGTTTCGGCGAGTGTGATGCCACAAACGTTACAATACACTACTTCGACTCGTTTCCCCTTAAGGCCACCGCTGATATAAAATCTGCCAAGGCGCTCGATGTCTCTGGAGGGCTGTCTTTAGATGCTGGTAAAGTGTAGCCAGCTTGTTGTTTCTTCATCACGACAGTGCTTGACTGCTGATCATTGGACTGTGAGGGTCTAATCTCTCCTACGATATCAGTGTCCATTCTGACAGCTTCCAAGTCTTCCTCAGTCGAACCGTCTCTGTCGCGGCTTGAGATACTTTTCGTCATCTCGCGTAGTTCGTTCGTTCATCATCTAGATATGTCACGGGAATCCAGATCGTCCTTTGGTTCCTTGCGTACCCGTTTATACGGGGTGTCACTCGCCAAACTACGTAAAGTCTCCATGTCAGATTGGGTAGAGGAGAAGTCTTGTGACACCGAGCTTCCCTGTTGTTCTAGCAAGACACCTCTTATGCTGGATTCAATCATATCCATCATCATTTCTTGCTCTTTCTTGGAAACTGTCTGTCTCTCAGATTCCTGCTTGTTGTACTCCATCGCTATCAATCTCTTTTGCTCCTCGCTTATAGTTCCGTGGTGAAACGAAGTATCAGATGCGTTAACCACGCTATTCGGGTTATATTTAGCCTGCCCCCCGCGTGTTCCTTCTCCTAAATACAGTTGATTGTTCCACGGATGATGTGGCTGTGTTAACTGTTGAAGCGTTGGAATTAACGACATGAAGCTCTGTAGAGCTTGTAGTTGCGCTTGCGACTGTTGCTGCGGTAGAACTGACTGTGGAGACAGCACCTGTTGCAGAAGCTTGATCAGGTTGTCTATTTGAGTTGGGTTAACATCCATCGTATCTTCCATCTGTTTGCGTTTGCGTGATGACGTATTGGCTGTAGGATATATTAGTCCACCGATAGTATCTTCATCGGTATGGGTAACACCGGCGCAGAGTTTAGTTTTCACCCCAGTCCGCCTGGTAAAATCCTTAGCACCTTTCACTGTAAACAATGTGTCCGGTTCATCAGGACAGTTAAGTCTCTGGGTTAATACACTATTATGAACCTTGAACGCCTCTATTACATCCTTTAGTACTTGCAACTCGGCAGCTTGGTCTAGAATGGCCACCCTCAGGGATTTTACTGTTTCCGTGATACTCCGACTCTCAGAGCTGTCATCCGATGCATCAGAAATAGTTTCCATCTGGGCAGTTGTGATACTGTCGCCAGCCGTTACATCAACGCCGGCGTCCAGGACAGAGTCCTTTATGGCGGAAAATCCCATCCTGGTCATTGTCCGTCTCACGTCCTCACTCGTCACCAGGGTGCAGAAACATCCCGGTCTCATTGGCACCGGGACCAAACTACACTCCTCCGTCATGGGGCCAATCTTGTTGTTTCCCACTGTGCCCAAGCTGAAGCCGTTGCTAATTTCGGACATCGTGACACCGTTGGTATAGTCATTGTCGGAGCATGCAACACAACAGTATAAGAACGTCTTGTCAACCGACCTACTGTGGACATGCCAGTAGCACTTGACACGGCCTATATCCTTCTTGGCTTTGTGTAAGAAGACAGCTTTGCCAGGTTGAGGATGACATGCTCCACAGTACGATATGTCATTGTCAACAATAAACTATTTTCTTGACTCCGGGTAGACCTCATCCGGTGAGACCCCGAATACGCCACACACGCCCACAAGATACTTGTCGCTTCCATCCAAAACTATAGAAGCCAGTGCCTCTGTGTAATCGTCTTCGATTGTACCGTAGCATTCTTTACAAAATATTGGTACAAATAAAGACTGATTCGAACACAGAGGTCCTTCTGGATACTCGTGTCTGTCAACGTAGTCAACTAGAGTTCTGCTGGTCATGTTTACCACTGCTCTCTTCTTGTCATCGTTCGAAACTTTCACAAACGCACACTGATCTTTCGTGGAGAACACAGGTCCTAATCTCGATCCCTGTTTTACCAAGGGAGACACGTCGCCTGAGGACATAGCAAGTCTATTTTTATTCATAATTGGCATAAGAATCTAATTAGCTTCCACGTAATACGTTCCATATAAACCCAGGCCGATTCATCGATCTCATCCAAGTCTGACAAAAAGCCCAGGGTGTCACCAAGAGAGTCGTCAACTTCATTCAAGTCTAACAAGAAGCACAGGGGGTCATCCACCTCATCCAAGTCTAACACTCACAAGAAGCCTGGGGGGTCACCAGGGGAGTTGACATGGTCTGAGTCGTCTAAGACTGACAAATCTCTTAGGTGGTCATCGACTTCACCCAAGACAGCCAATAACACATCACCTAGGCTCAAAAGTAACAAGAATGCCCGTGGTTCACCAAGTCACAACACGTGTCACATGTACACTCACCAAGAGAAGTTTTACATGAGCGAGGCTGAGGAAACAACCCATGAAGAGGACGAGTCCGATGACGACAGAAAAGAAATTCGAGGTGAGGATTTGGATGTCACGATGGAAGAATATGAGAGTCTTGACGACTATGATTACAGTGACGACTTCATAGACGACGCATCTACCGAAGACAACCATAGCAGTGAAGACGGTGTACACACTCTGGTTAAAACAAATGGCAAAAAGGTAAAGCGTAAGACTAAGAGGGTGACTCGGGCACGCGAGTGTAATTATTCATCAGATTCAGAACTTGAGGCCCGACCCTCTACTTCTACCTGGAGTGGTATGAAATAAGTTAGAAGCTATAAGCGCGCACTGGAATCCGACTCCGAAAATGTTCGTGCCTCAGATGTGAAGCGTGTTAAACGTACTAATGATAACCACCAACATGACAAGACCACAGAGCGGTTTGACAGACAATACAAATCTGCCAAGAGTCACAAAAGATTAAAGTCTGTTATCAGCAGACCGGTTACCAAGGTGGATCACATTCCATATAAAAAACAGCTTTCAGACTCTGAAAATGACTCCTACAAAGGGGCGGGTACTTCTGGATTGTGTATAAAGGAGGTAAACACTTACAGGATAAAACACAAACACTCTCCTTGCATTGCCACCACTGACTCAGAGCAGGAGGCTAAGAAGATCCGAGCCCCTCCCAACACACCTGAACATACACAGTCTGAGAAGACCGTCGAGGTACGACACCCTCTTGAAAAAGAAGACGTAGCCAGAAGCTCGTCTAGCGACCTCGACATCAACTATTTAGTGTCTATGTGAGAGTTCGCTATCATGTCTTCCGCTATGGCGAAAAGTAAGCCTTATCTCCCTGGACCTCAAAGTGCTCACATGATCAAATATTTAGAGGGGTTGGCTGACTCTCTGAGTGTACATCAGTTAGAACAACCTTCTACGGCTGTATCATCTACTACGGGTTATATTCCAAAACGGAAGACTCTTCACAACACTCTGGATAGATACTTCCGTAAAAAGTGAGGATTGACCTAATTGTGTTTAGCCTCTTAGTGATGGATAGAGATGGCTGCTTGCTAGTAATACAACCTAGCAAAAGTGTCTCTTATTTCGTGATTGTAGAGATGGAGCCTTCAATTACACATGTATTAATTTGTCACAATCTGTATGTCTCTTACTTCTGGATAGATACGTCCTTAAAAAGTGAGGATTGACCCAATGTGTTTAACCTTTTAGTGATGGGTAGAGATGCCTGCTTGCTGATATCGCAGTTTAGTAATACAACATAGCAAAAGTGTTTATTATTTCGTGATTGTAGAGATGTAACCTTGTAATAAACATGTATTAATTTATCATGGCCTGTATACATCTCTTATTTTTTACATTCTCTGCATGCATTCAAACAATGACACTGGACACTGGCGATATATCAATACTTAATTTATTCAGACATACGTGTCAAAGTGTTTTATTCTAATCACATAATGTTCATTGAGATGTATTTATCTTCTGATACATGAGCATGTAAGCTACGTCCTTATATGACTCTGATGACGTTTTGTACGTTGTCTTGACATCTTCCCAACAGCACATTGTGACCTGAGTGTCATCTGTTAGATACCAAGTTCCATCCTTCCGTATATATGCTGTGTAATGTCCACAGTAGTGAGTACCACGGTGAGCTACAACTGCGTATAACTCGTAGCCAGGGCCAACAGTCCCTGTCGATTCTTTTGTGACACATTTCATATCCAGAGTTTCAGGGAAGGCGAACCGTTTAAATATTTTAACAATGTTAGCAGTGTCACTGCCAATGTTTATAACCCGGTTGATCCTCACACACACAACCGGGGGTAATGTCACTACATTGCTTTTGATTTCTATTTGACTATAGTTGTCACAGTTTTTGAAATGGTAGTCACACGTTGTTTGTGTGTTATCAAAGTGTTGTTGGATGTATTCCTGTAGTTCGTCTGGGAGGTTTTCTTCAATCGACACAGGGATGGTGTTTGACTTACTGGCTATAGACTTAACTGTGTTACAATTAAGACAGCGAAGACGGTCCTCGTTCTTAATGGTCCACAATTCCCCTATTTTTTGGGCAGCGCCATATCCATCCACTAGAGCATTGATGATGCATTTGAAGACAACGTCCGAGTCCTCCTGATCGACAAAAGATGCTCCGCTGTAAGACGCCATTGTGTCTACAAGAAGGCTTGGGTCGCATGGAGACTTGTCACCTTTGTGCATGTCGAGGATGAGACGCTTTAACATTCCGGCTACTCTATTAGGACGTCGATAGTCCTGATCATCAACTTGTTGAATAAGATTCTGTAAGTCACGTGTAGCGTAGAGTACTTGAACAACACTGTTGACACTACAATAAATCCCCAAATTCATCAAACCGCGCATGTTTGAAGATGCACAGACTGCTTTCCAGCAGTAGAAGCAGTGATCGTACTAGAGCAATGACACAGGACTGTAATCGTGAGAGTTGTGTGTAAAGAGTATGAGATATCAAACTTAATATACATGACACACATTTAATAGTCTGTTACACTGAAAGTCGCAACGCTCTGGAAGAGCGCTCTAAGAGATGACAAACCTCCCTGTCTGTTCAATAGAACCATTAGGATTTTCATTGTGTAGTATTCTACAGTCAACTCATCTACAGGCCCTTGTCTCTTAAGCTTTGCGAACATTATAACAGGGGCCCACTTTGACATAGTCTGCGAAACTGCGTTGTGTGTGAAATAACTGACATTGTCATCAGCTAACCTAGATTCCGACAATCGATCGACATCGACAACCCCGGTTAGTGCCAAGTTATTGAGAGTCACGTTTGTGAACCCCTGTGTACAATCTAGTGTAGTCACTTCAAGTCTCGAGGATCCGAATACTTTGACTCTCATCCGCAACACTATGTTTCTAACCACTTT
This sequence comes from Osmerus mordax, assembly GCF_038355195.1. Lineage (NCBI taxonomy): Eukaryota > Metazoa > Chordata > Actinopteri > Osmeriformes > Osmeridae > Osmerus > Osmerus mordax. The sequence goes on along the minus strand of NC_090060.1, from coordinate 637,429 downwards.
ACTCAGCTTGATGTCACCCACACATTTCGTCGTCTGGTCGCATCTGACAGTCTTCGGCACTCCATACACTAGCACCTTGGCAACGCTCCTACTATGCGGGGATTCTTCTTCACCTGTGCATGTCAGCCAGTTAGACATGTCAGAGAAATAATCCCGTAACGTGAAAACGTTACCATCTAGAGTCAAAATGCAAGGCATTACCCTTTCGCCGAAGGCTATGTCGCTCAACCACTCTATAGATTTGGTAAGCACGTGCGAAGCTGACTCGCTGTCATTCAAACCAGACAGCCATTTACACAGATTTGAGCCGGGTAAGTGCTTTGTCACCATACTAGTACAGAGACGAACCAAGCTCCTACAGGCTTTACCAAACAGGGAAGGTTGTGACTTGTTGAAATTCTTACTCAGGTAAGGGACAATGTCAATCATCACAGCTCCTTTGCTAATGATGACATCCTTCCATTCTGTCATGTGAGTTGGCAATAACTGCATATCTAAGGCAACCTTGAGTGTGAGAAAGACTTGTAGCATGAACGGGTATACAGAGTTTGGAGAGTCCATCTTGGTCCAGTCTCTTACAGACTTGCAGCCTTCGAACAACTGAGCATACTGAAAGATGAACATCCCATTCCGTCCAGAGCACTTACACAATCCATCTCTGGGACCAGCGAATATAAGAGGGTGGATTCGGGTCATGGTCTGTGAATAAACAATCACGTTGTCTTTGAAACGTTGCATCTCCTTCTCATCCTGACTTTTGAGAATAACCATAGTTGTATCTATCTCCCCTTCGATCCTTTTACTTTGTAAAATCACGTCACCCTGCGGTTTATACATCGAATCAGGGTTTGATTTTGCGGTCGATTTGTCAGGTGTGTCTGGTACGTCTTTTCCAGTCTCGTCGACTTCTGAGTTCGAATTTACCTCGCCAACATTGGGGGTGCTGACAACGGATCCTAAGTTGATGTCGGTTGTGACTGGAGTCATCTTATACAGTGCTGAAGACTCATTGTTGCAGAGTTCACCTGAATCGATACTCCTCAGCTTTTTTAATGGAATCCGGTCAATGGCATTCGAAAGGATAACGGGTGGATTTATCGACACGTGTCTTACAACGTGATGTTTCCGTGTTAGTAATCTCAACGGGTCCAACTGGGGGTCTATTTATCTCATCTAGCAGGTCAGGTGTCGGTGTCACACATCTGAGGAGCCTTTGCTGTTCAGCCTGATGGTGTCCAGAGCTGCCTCTGGAACTAACCTCCTCTGGATATTCTACGCAATTATCCAAAGTCATCTTCAAACGCCTAACCTCGACTGTGTGATCGGTTTCAACAGCCTTGCGTTTGTTAAACTTGCTTTTGTCAAAATCTTTGAGTCGTTTTATCTTCTTCGATCGCTTACTGCTGCTGGAAGGGTCCGCCGTATTGTTATACTTGCTCTTGTAAACGTATTCGAGATCTTTGGCCTTTTTCGAGTACCACCTGTGAGGCTGGATCAAATCCGGAGCCAACCTAATGAAATCTATACCGTAGTATGCCTTGATGTCAGATCTAATCACTTCAATGGGGAAGCCCGCATGTGATCTCTCCGTTATCAGGTTAGTGAGTCCATCAGGGACACAGTCGTCGGCGACTATGATATCGGTTGATCTATACTCTCCCACCTGCACAGACAACGGAATCCGTTTTGACGGTAGATAAGCGGCGCTGACATCTTGATGCAAACGCTTGTATCTAGTGAGGTTGAGTACTTCTGAAGGAGACACCCTCTCCTGAGGGAAGTGTGATGCACAACACTCCCATAGCGACAAACTGTTTGTCGTTTACGTAGCCGCCCATTTGATAGAGCTTTTCCGCTATCATCTGCGTGGTGGGCCTGTTGTCTTTGTGTTTTACGTGGAGGTTGCGGGCGTTTATAGCTTTCATATAATTCGCGTCGAGTGTTTCATCATTCTCTGGGTTATAAACCCCGACCAAGTTGGCAAAATTTTCAGCGTATGTTTTTTTACAATAGCTTTCCTCTGACCCCCTGTATTCTACCAATGGTCGGCCACTGTGTAACTCCCACATCACGCAGTACCAGCTGAACATGTCGCTCCCAGTCGCAGAGATCAAGCACCAGAGTACCTCTGGGGCCATGGTAGAACGGTTACCCCGCCGTTGATCTGGGGTAGAGAAATTGCAAGCCGTGCCAAAGTCGCAAATTTTGAAAGCGAAGGGAATAGGTGTTCGCCCCGGCTGGTGACAAACCAACACGTTTCTGTGGGTGAAATCCCTGTGCTGGATGGTTCTAGATCTCAAGTAAGCCAGCCCTCGAAGAGTGTCGAGTTCAACCGCTGGTATGACAGAGGTGTCATTCATATGCCACATGAATTCCTGCAGCGAAAAGAGGGCTCGTTCCATGATTAACACAGATGTACCTCCCAACTGATAACCTGGAATTTCACAACAAAAGCCTCAGAATGTGCGCAGAATGTTGGGATGTTTCATCGAGACGCCAATCAAAACCTCTTCCGTCTGTGAAGCGATGTGCGCATAGCGACTGAATTCTTTGTCTATGAACGGAATGCTCCAGTTCACCATTTCTGGAAACAGATTGGTTTTTGCAACAAGGTTATTGGGTGTGCTCAAGCCTTCGGCGAGAGCACAACCTTTGTTCTCTCACATATATATTATTGGGTGTGCTTTGCCTTCGGCAAGGGAACAACCTTTGTTCTCTCACATATATATTATTATTATTGTGTGTGCTCAAGCCTTCGGCGAGAGCACAACCTTTGTTCTCTCACATATATATTATTATTATTTTTATTATTATTTTTGCCCCCCTAAAACTCAGTCAATATTTGGCCTACATAGACAACGTAGGTGTCAAAAGTTTCGTCTTGGTAGCGATTGAGTTGCTTCTATTGGAATTTACGTTCCGTTGCATGGTTTAAGCTTAAGTTAAGTTTTTGTGGCGAAAAGTGAAGCTAACGGTGGCTAATTTGCTAGCCACAGTCACTGACGTTACTAACGTCACTGCGTCACTAACGTCACGAAAACACGCGTGACTACCTTTGCCAGAACATTCGTTTAGCATCTGTTAACTAGGGGGATAACTAGGCTAACTATAGCTTTACTGCAAGGCAGCTGCAGAAACGCCACAAGAAAAGAGGCCAGGGTGATAACTATTTACTCATTTTACTTTGTGATATGACACACAATTGTGATGTGTAATGTACAATATAAGCTGATATTATTAAGGAAGTACATCTACTTTCGGAAACAGTAGTCTACTATTTCACTGAAGTATTAGCATCATGACATTAGCCTGTGTTGCCCGGGCAACACATACTACAGTGGTCTATGATGTAGCGTTATCTGTTTTCAATCGTTAAAATAAACATTCCTCACATATACATTTTCGTTGTAGGATTTATTCTGACATTAGAAAACGATTTGTTGGTGAAATGACCATTACCTGTGGTTTCAAACCAGTGTAGCTCACTGCAACGCTGTAGCTTACGCGAGACACACTACTGTACAAAAACATCTACACTAAACAGCTGTTTAGGAAGTCAAACGGCGACAGAACGTTGTTCGGTACTCCCCTTACTTAAATCAAAAGTCTATCTAACTACTAACCTGAACTTCATTGCCACAGCCTAAACGTTGTCAATCTGTTCATGAAAATAATTAATTTCAGTTTAAACCGTACAACGGAACGTTAAATCCAATTCAACCAACGCAATCGCTACCAAGACGAACACAGCAGTAGTCTAGTACTGTACCGTAGTAGTACAATTTACCGGGGCAGCTTCTCCACACAGGGCTATATCGCATTTTGCGTTGTTACTGACAATGATCGCTACCACTGAGCTTTTTATGAATGAGCGATTTTTCACTAAATAAATGTCAAGCTTATTTACGTTTTGGGGGGCATATTTTCAGTTAGCAGATGGTACTGTTTGAATCGCGATTCCATCTTCTACTGCCGGGTAACGTCGTAGAATAATCTTCAAAGGGGGTTCTTTATTAATGAATGAATGCAATGAGTAGGCTAAATGCCTGAAAATATCATGAGAAGGGAAAAACTTAAAATGACGTTTAAGTCATAGAGATTAGGTCAATTTTTACACCGGTCTGCCCAATTTATTCGTTTTGTTTCAACGATGAGGCTGCCTCTTGCAGGGGAAATGAGAAGACATCTATTTCATTCTACACTTCACTCGTATTTTCAGTTGTAAATGAGCAGCAAAAAAAAAATGCTTTTAAATCTATGTCATCTTTATAAATAATAAGTATGCATTTTTATATAAAATATACAGAAATATCAGTTGTAAAAATGTCATTCAAAAACGGACCCCTGTGCAACCGACGCAAGCACACCCTACAATTTCCCCAGAAATTGTACCCTCTCTAGTTATTATTCTTTTTGCCCCCCTAAAACTATAAAAATATTTGGCCTACATAGACAACGTAGGTGTCAAATGTTTCGTCTTGGTAGCGATTGAGTTGCTTCTATTGGAATTTACGTTCCGTTGCATGGTTTAGGCGTCAGTTAAGTTTTTGTGGCGAAAAGTGAAGCTAATGGTGGCTAATTTGCTAGCCACAGTCACTGACGTTACTAACGTCACTACGTCACTAACGTCACGAAAACACGCGTGACTACCTTTGGCAGAACATTCGTTTCGCATCTGTTAACTTGGGGGATAGCTAGGCTAACTATAGCTTTACTGCAAGGCAGCTGCAGAAACGCCACAAGCAAAGAGGCCAGGGTGATAAATATTTACGCTGTAGCTTACGCGAGACACACTACAAAAACATCTAGCTACAGTACACAGCTGTTTAGGAAGTCAAACGGCGACAGATAATGTTCGGCACTCCCCTTACTTAAATCAAAAGTCTATCTAACTACTAACCTGAACTTCATTACCACAGCCTAAACGTTGTCAATCTGTTCATGAAAATAATTAATTTCAGCCTAAACCGTACAACGGAACGTTAAATCCAATTCAACCAACGCAATCGCTACCAAGACGAACACAGCAGTAGTCTACTACTGTACCGTAGTAGTACAATTTACCGGGGCAGCTTCTCCACACAGGGCTATATCGCATTTTGCGTTGTTACTGACAATGATCGCTACCAGTGAGCTTTTTATGAATGAAGGCAAATGCAAAAAGGCAAATGGCTGGTAAAACATAACATTTCATAATAATTTCAGTAAATCAAGCAGCGCTGCAAGACCCAGTGAAATGTTGTATATTCTACAGCTAGCATTGGCGTACTCAACTTCGGTAGGCCATCCTCAGTATTTGCAAGCTAGCTAAACTTAGCCTATACTATATCTAAAATAATTTTGTAGACATAACAATGGATTTTGTTACTAAATGTTGGTGTTAACTTTTTATTTTTTTCTAAAATGGTCCTAATCTCTATGACAAGTGTTTCCCTTCTCGTGATATCTTCAGGCATTTAGCCTACTCATTCATTCATTAATAAAGAACCCCCTTTGAAGATTATTCTAACAACGACGTTACTGGCAGTAGCTATCTCAGATGGAATCGCGATTCAAACAGTAGCCTACTATCTGTTACTGTAACTGTAATATGCCCCCAATAACGTAAATAAGCTTGACATTAAATTAGCTGCATGGTCTGTAGATATCTTGGGAGGAAGCCACTTTTTGTGTGTTTTGCTAATGCAGAATTCGGTCAAATGAAATCGATAGACGTAATGAGTGGCACATAACGTGAAGTAACATTGGATTTTATTTTGTTTGAGTTTTAATAACTTGGGGCAAGTAGCCTAAATTTCTCTTCCAGACTTGCCCTACAAAAAAAAATCCACTCGTCTAAGCCTTAATGTTGAGCCCTGTAGCTACATGGCTAGACTGTTGATACAGATCAGAATCCATCATATCATGGACACCCACAATCAGCGAATCTCACAGCCAAATAAATTATATATGAAGGCCTTTATATATGCCTACAAACTTCTACCCGGCGTCTAGCTGGCTACTTGTTACTAAGTAACAACTTTGTTGCACGAGCATTCTTTCTTAGCTACAAACTTCTGCCCGGCGTCTAGCTGGCTAATTGTTACTCAGTAACAACTTTGTTGCAGGAGCATTCTTTGTACATTGCGAGCTAACAGTGTCCGGTAGGCTACTTCGCTATAAATGATGATGTCGCTATAAATAATGATGTTAAACCGAGACCACTCAGCCCTAAAAGAAAATGTAAGGTAAAATAAACAAAAGAAAGGTTTGATGTTAGGCTACTTTGAAAATTATAAATAAAATAGGCTAATGTAATAATACAACTGCTAAATCATTCTCTAACTATAGGCTCCTCTATATCTTGCATAATGAAACATAAAAAATTTTAAGTAGCCTAATCAAAAAGCCTGCGCTTGCCCTCATTACTCAAGTGATGCCGATCAGGGCGGTAAAATTACAAAATAGGACGCGAGTGTCTCAGAAATAATATAGAGCTATTTGTCTAAAAGGCCGACCAATCAGAATATTTAGAATAAAAACAACACAGAAACAGGCGGCAAATAAACGGGCAGATGTTAGCCTTGCATTGTTTGAAAAAGAAGAAGCGGGAAGCCCTAGTATATAAGAGGCAGATGTTGGATGTTGGATCATATCACACCATGGAAAACCAAAGTCGTCCCCACGTCTGGATCGTTGGCAGCTCGTTGGTCTACTGGCTTGCGCGGCACGCGGAGGAGGTCGGACTGTACCCCGACCTTGCACTGGAGTGCCATATTGAATGGGTAGGAGTGAGAGGCATGAGGTGGGCAGACCTCGTGCCTAAGCTCCGTGAGAAGCGTGGCATGCTTCCCAGCCCGGACATAATGGTGCTCCACGTCGGGGGAAACGACCTCGGCCAAGTGACCGGCATTGACCTGACGAGGCGGATGAAGCGAGACCTGGGGGACATTATGGAGATGTTCCCAAACACTCTGCTGGTGTTTTCGGATATCCTGGAACGCTGCGTCTGGAGGTATCAGAGGAGCACCAGCGCGTCTGGTATCGACAGGGCAAGACGTCGAGTCAACGCAGCGGTGTCTAGCTTCCTGGCTGACCGTGGGATGGGGAGTATTCAACACCCCCAAATACTACACGGTTTCGTGCGGATGTACCGACCCGACGGTGTCCACCTTGATCACGTTGGAAACAATGTGTTCTTGGGAAACATCCAAGACGGTCTCTGACGACTCCTGTGCTAGCCACAGCACAAACAACAACGGCTCTTTTAAGAGCCACCCAAAATGTACAAAAAAAGAGCAATTAGACAGTTAAAAGTTCCGTTGTAATTTTACAACCAGGGCTCTTACAGGGTTAAATGGTACCATCTTTACATCTTTGAAGTGTGTCATAAAAAGCAGCGTCACGTAGGCTATGGCTACATTGCGAGCTCAGCTCACGGTGTCCGGTAGGCTACTCTATGCTATAAATATAGAGAGCAACTCTACATTCGTCTCTGAGGTTGCTTTCAAATAACAGAAAACATTAATATATTGACGTTGATACATTCAGATGCTGTTATGAATCAATATGTCCTACACCAGCGTGCGATCCACTTTTGGGTCGGGACCCACCACTTGTGAAACACGGTCCTAGCCTACACATAATTAGACAAACTGGAATATTAGACGCCTACTATTGACCCTTTAAATATAGCAAAAAATGGATGTTAATTTTTTAATCCTTAATGTATTGTGTAAAATTACATTATGCTGATGTCTTTCTAACCCGGCGCAACAGGTGCCTTGAGAGGATTAAGGAGTTGAAGCAGATGCTGTCTTCCTCTTGTTGGGCAAGAAGCTCATAGCGTTAAGAGCTTCTTAACGAATCTGGGAAACCCTGCCAATATCAGTGTAAGACAAACTTAATGGATGGATTTTTATTGACAATTGTCTGGGAAAAGTAGCTACACCATACCATTTAGTCAATTTAAGACTTTATGTAGCCTAAATAATGTGTCACATTAAAGAGTTTTCTTAATCCTATGTTTGTGTGGTTTGTCTATCCTACCTTCCTCTCATCCACAGGCCAACCTCTGACTCAACATTAACCCAATTGTTTCTCTTTAAATACATAGTAGGCTACATGGATTAGCGAGGTGAATAGAGAATGGGATGTGAGATGAGCGGTTACGTTACACTGACACAGTAAATTCAGAAAAGTAACATTTTCCAAATATTGGTAAAAAAATTAATATTGAAGTCACATTGTTGTAATTACATGTTAGCTTGTTAAAGTATTTCAAAATTGTAGACGGAGGCTTTGACTGCGTCCAGTTGGTTATGGTTATTTTTTTTAGACACTTTGTACAGGCTCTATGTAGCCAGCGCAATTATTTAGAACGGTGAACAGACAGTTTTACTGGAACTACTTAGTCGCTGTTATCACCTGATTACAGACAGCCCCGCAGCCAATAAGAATCGAGTATTCACCCTAACCATGCCTATATACTGAAGTATCGCACGCAATCCGATCTCTTGGCTTTCGAGCTAGGCTACCTACATTGCAAACCTTGACTTTGAGATTTCCCCAACGCTTACATCTTCACGATCCTGATCTTCAGTGCCACTGATAGTGACATATTTTGCCAACTATTTGCTTTTCAATCGTCAATCACAGAGGTAAGACATTAAAATGTATATATTCTAGCGTCAAAAAATAATCTGACAGGAAAATGTAACTGGGTAACGCTAGCTAGCATTGTGTTCGGTACTGTAACAGTGCAAAACCGAATGAAACCAGACCAGAGCGATCTTTCTAGTTAGAGCTAGCTACAGTAATTTGCCTCAGACAGTTTGCATTGTTCGCATATATCTAGAGCCAGCAGTCAACCTGTAGCCACTCATATTGGCTAGTTGGGCATTTTAATATGAAGCTAGTAAAGGAACAGTTAAAATGCAAGAACAACTAGAGAGGATACAATTTCTGGGGAAATTGTAGGGTGTGCTTGCTTGCGTCGGTTGCACAGGGGTCTGTATATTTTATATAAAAATGCATCGGGCCTACTTATTATTTATAAAGATTACATAGATTTAAAAGCATCTTTTTTTTGCTGCTCATTTACAACTCAAAATATGAGTGAAGTGTAGAATGAAATATGATGTCTTCTCATTTCCCCTGCAAGAGGCAGCTGACAGGCTGAATCAAAACGAATACATTTGGCAGACCGGTGTACAAATGGACCTAATCTCTATGACTTAAACGTCCTTTTAAGTTGTCCCTTCTCGTGATATTTTCAGGCATTTAGACTACTCATATTGCATTCATTCATTAATAAAGAACCCCCTTTTAAGATTATTCTACGACTTTACCGGCAGAAGATAGAATCGCGATTCAAACAGTACCATCTGCTAACTGAAAATATGCCCCCAAAAACGTAAATAAGCTTGACATTTATTTAGTGGAAAATAGCTCATTCATAAAAAGCTCACTGGTAGCGATCATTGTCAGTAACAACTCAAAATGCGATATAGCCCTGTGTGGAGAAGCTGCCCCGGTAAATTCTACTACTACAGTACAGTACTAGACTACTGCTGTGTTCGTCTTGATAGCGATTGCGTTGTTTGAATTCGATTAAACGTTCCGTTGTACGGTTTAGGCTGAAATTAATTATTTTCATGAACAGATTGACAAAGTTTAGGCTGTGGCAATGAAGTTCAGGTTAGTAGTCAGATAGTTTCCCTACTGAAAGACTTTTGAGTAAGGGGAGTGCCGAACATGTTCTGTTGCCGTTTGACTTAAACAGCTGAGGAGTTGTTGTTAGCTACTCACACTAGTGTCTCGGGTACAGTAGGCTACAGCGTTGCAGTGAGCTACACTGGTTTGAAACCACAGGTAATGGTCATTTCACCAACAAATCGTTTACTAATGTCAGAATAAATCCTACAACGAAAATGTTTATGTGAGGAATGTTTATTTTAACGATTGAAAACAGATACATCATAGACCACTGTAGTATGTGTTGCCCGGGCAACACAGGCTAATGTCATGATGCTAATATGTCAGTGAAATAGTAGACTACTGTTTCCGAAAGTAGATGTACTTCCTTAATAATATCAGCTTATATTGTACATTACACATCACAATTGTGTGTCATATCACAAAGTAAAATGAGTAAATATTTATCACCCTGGCCTCTTTGCTTGTGGCGTTTCTGCAGCTGCCTTGCAGTAAAGCTATAGTTAGCCTAGCTATCCCCCAAGTTAACAGATGCGAAACGAATGTTCTGCCAAAGGTAGTCACGCGTGTTTTCGTGACATTATTGCAGACCGGTGTAAAAATTGACCTAATCTCTATGATTTAAACGTCATTTTAAGTTTTTCTCTTCTCATGATATTTTCAGGCATTTAGCCTACTCATATTGCATTCATTCATGAATAAACAACCCCTTTGAAGATTATTCTACGATGTTACCCGGCAGTAGAAGATGGAATCGCAATTCAAACGGTACCATCTGCTAACTGAAAATATGCCCCCCAAAACGTAAATAAGCTTGACATTTATTTAGTGGAAAATTGCTCATTCATAAAAAGCTCACTGGTAGCGATCATTGTCAGTAACAACGCAAAATGCGATATAGCCCTGTGTTGAGAAGCTGCCCCGGTAAATTGTACTACTACGGTACAGTACTAGACTACTGCTGTGTTCGTCTTGGTAGCGATTGCGTTGGTTGAATTGGATTTAACGTTCCGTTGTACGGTTTAGGCTGAAATTAATTATTTTCATGAACAGATTGACAACGTTTAGGCTGTGGCAATGAAGTTCAGGTTAGTAGTTAGATAGACTTTTGATTTAAGTAAGGGGAGTGCCGAACATTTTCTGTCGCCGTTTGACTTCCTAAACAGCTGTGTACTGTAGCTAGATGTTTTTGTAGTGTGTCTCGCGTAAGCTACAGCGTTGCAGTGAGCTACACTGGTTTGAAACCACAGGTAATGGTAATTTCACCAACAAATCGTTTTCTAATGTCAGAATAAATCCTACAACGAAAATGTATATGTGAGGAATGTTTATTTTAACGATTGAAAACAGATAACGCTACATCATAGACCACTGTAGTATGTGTTGCCCGGGAAACACAGGCTAATGTCATGATGCTAATACTTCAGTGAAATAGTAGACTACTGTTTCCGAAAGTAGATGTACTTCCTTAATAATATCAGCTTATATTGTACATTACACATCACAATTGTGTGTCATATCACAAAGTAAAATGAGTAAATAGTTATCACCCTGGCCTCTTTTCTTGTGGCGTTTCTGCAGCTGCCTTGCAGTAAAGCTATAGTTAGCCTAGCTATCCCCCAAGTTAACAGATGTGAAACGAATGTTCTGGCAAAGGTAGTCACGCGTGTTTTCGTGACGTTAGTAACGTCAGTGACTGTGGCTAGCAAATTAGCCACCGTTAGCTTCACTTTTCGCCACAAAAACTTAACTTACGCTTAAACCATGCAACGGAACGTAAATTCCAATAGAAGCAACTCAATCGCTACCAAGACGAAACTTTTGACACCTACGTTGTCTATGTAGGCCAAGTATTTACTGAGTTTTAGGGGGGTGAAGGATTCTAAATCTATGTGTCTATTCCAATAAGTAATGATGGTATTCTATGACACAAATCTGTGTTCTAGAAAGAGTGGTCTGGAGTCGCAGAGGTCCGATAGTATCAGCTTTAATGCAGCAGTTGGAAATCAACAAGTACAGAGCTCTGGGGCTGTCTACGTTTCCCTACCCGCAACAGAGTTTGGGCTGGTTCACGAAGTCCAACTGGCTATCTTTCCCTGCCCCAGCATATAATATACAGTGCAATTAAAACAGAAAGATGAAAAGAGGGTTGAGCTTGTTCTCTCGTGCATCAGGGAGTTGTTCTTGCCTCCGCGTCCCACCTGCTCGGGTGCCATCTCCACCCAGATCCAAGGTTGTTTCTGAAACTGAAAAGATAGAGACACAAAGAACAGCCTGCTTCCCACACTCAGTGTGAGACCCAATGTTTAAGCCTGGGCACACTTCTAAGTTCATAACTTTAATAAGCACAATGCATAACTTTAATAAGAACAATATATTCTTTAAGACATGCCTCCTTCATAAATCCTGTTGTTATATTCACTCGTGCACAGTGCCCGTGATGCATTCAGTGATTAAAATGCCACACATATAAATAACTGGGATCATAGTTAGTGCCGTGCCTGATATGCAGCTGGTGATTACAGTTCTAGAATATGTGTTGTAATGTATTATACATTCTTTAATCCCTCTTTTGATCTCTGAAAACACCAGAGATCAATCAACATAGCCCGGACCAACCACCGCCTCCTCGTCCTGGTCAGCCAGCCCCAGCAACGGCATTTGGAACCCCTTCGTCGGGTTATCCTCAGCCGAGACAATGATCCTGTTACACAGGGACCTGATACATGGGATACAGCAACAGTCATGTTGATATTGATATAGCACACTCTTAAGTAAAATAGCGGAAACCTTCTTAGTCCAGTACAATTCTAGTGTGGTCAAGCAGTATCACTCTTGGCCTAGTCGTAACCCTCTTTTCCGGACTCTCACATTCGTAGCAATAGCAAAAGGTTCACTGGCCCTTCTCCACCAACTCCTGCAACATACAACTGGATTCTGGAGCAGCACAACACATGCTCCACTGGTACCACGTACTTCCTTTCCCCAGCACCCTTAGGGCGTGCAAGTTTCTCTCGATGACCTTGAATGGTCCTGTCCATAAATGTACAACAGGCTTTCCCGAACATCTGATGATGTATTGGGGCAGGTGGGACAGGGTCTTCAAGGGGAAGGGGTAGATCATCCAGTGAGAAAGGGGGGGGGGGGGCATGGTCTCCAGGGGAATGTGGCCTTAGAACAGGGGTTAGGTAGTCAGACCCGCCGGTCTGACTCGTACTGAAGCAGAAAAGAGTTACAGTCCCAGCATCACCTTATCTCCCATGATCAAGCAGTAACTGAGTCAAATGAGATGCGAACAGTCGAACACCAATGATTAAACACAGATATTGAAATCAAGAACCCATTTAAGGATTTAAAGTGGATATTTTTAAAGTTCAAATAAATCCCTCCTTTCACACCCTTTTAGGGTGTGACAACAAACACAAATTTAAAAATATCCCATTACTGATTACACAATGTTGGCATACAAATCAACAATAATGATGAGACTATGCAGCGTTATGGCCAAGTGGTGAGGATACACTGGACACAGTGGGAAAACCCTAATGATGTTATAGGGGAAAACCCACCGTCACTCCACAGAGTGGACATTCGACATCCATGTATCCACGGCAGACCTGGACATGCTCACAGGCCCCCTTCACCACATACATACAACTTCAGCCAAGCTTTTAGAATTGTAATAAAATAAAATAAATTCGAAACAAATAGAAAAACCAGAAATTAGACAGGATATTTTAAAGTTGTCATAAGATCCCTCCTTTCATTGATAACTTTAATCAATACCCAATCTCCTCGTTTGACTCCTCCACTCTTTGGTTTACTGCTTCACCTGGAACAGAATTTAGCAGAAGACATCTCTTTTCTAGTTAGCATTTTTTATAAAATTGGTTAACCATTTGATTCGCCTCTTCATCATGCTATGTGAAAGGTTTAAGTTGTGGTATTACATATGATCTCCAATAAATCAATTCAAATGGTGTTATGCATCTGGTATAGGACTGGGAAATATTTCAATTCACTGTAAACATATCTATATAATTAGCAGGCAGTATTGACCCTTCAGTTTTCTTATTGTTGAGCAAACACATGAAACAGCATCTAATAAGACAGTATCATCATTTGATAGTCAACTCCTATTAGTCATGCCTAGAAATTACAATCTGTTTCTTTGTTCCCTTCTTTAGAAAATCAACTGTTAGTCTAATTTCTTTCACTTCAAAAAACCTTTTCTGTCTTTTAAAACAGCTAAGTTTAAGACCAATATTGTTTTAGATTCTCTGTTTTACCAAATCACAGCTCTTTTTATCAAAGATATGATCAAAGCAATTTTCATTATGCCAAACCAGAATCCGTATGCTTCTTAAATGAAATATAAACCAAATCATGTTCTTAATGTAGCTATTAACCAAACAACTATATTTTCTATAAAGGTCAGATAGGTAGAACTTCATAACTCGTTTTGCTGCAGTTCAAAACGAGCCAATTAGCTCAAACCATCATAACCACAATTTATCAGACTTGATGAGTTTTCCCAAATTATTTCAGAACTGAATGTTATAATAACCCTCTTCATAATACAACATTATCACAGCCTAACTGTTTATCCCAAACAGTATGCCAGGCTCCGATAAAACTCTCAAATAAAACTTAAAACCAAATTACAATTAAACTCCAAATAAAAGTACATTTAGTTATTTTCTCTTTCTCATTTTTAACCAAATTATATCTAATACCTTTATCAAAACTCTTAAAAACCCTAGATTTTACTATTTTGACTTAAAATGTTATCCATATACCTTTCCAATTGCTTCCTCATAATTTTTCACCCTCAAACCATTCTTTGACCAACACAGCTGGTTTGCTCTAGTATAACTCTTCCAATTGTATTAGGACCAATTTATAAACCAGGGGTTCAATTTCTGCATTTTTACTGAATACCATCACACATCACAGATTTTCCGCCCATAAATCCAAGTTCTGGTCGGAAAGGCTTCAAAAAACCTCCCTGTTTGGCTAGGAATTATAACAAATGTTTATCACGCATTTGTTAACCACCAAACTTGGGATTCATCTAAACGAACACATCTATCAGCATTAATACTCACATAATTATGCAGAACCATACCCTCTGGGATCACCTTTGTAAGATCTAAAGTGACAGGGCTCTTTTAGCCCCCACCTTTCTCCAACTCTCCTCTGGATTTCTGTAACTTCTTGGTCAAAGAAAAAAAGCACGAGATTGATAAAAGTGAGTGATCTCACAATTTGACAACTTGTTAGATTTTGCACTGAAGGCAATTATGGTCCTTGGAGGACACCTAGTGGATCTTTTTATTTATTTTTTATTATTTTTTTAAAGAACGACAGATCTGTTTAAAATACCGTTCAACTCAACCCGACTCCACACAAATATTACTTTTTCACATCAATTCAATTCTGTAACCCTCTTGTACCGGAGAGGACAAAAAAAAAGACACACCACACTCCTCTCTATTTTTATTACACTCAATCTGACTCCACACAAATAGACAGTATTCAGAGATTCTAACCCTTGGAGAGGACTCTAACCTCCCTCTGGACAAAGACAACGAATTTAGGGACTCTAACCCCTGGAGAGGACTCCAACCTCCCCTTGGACAAGACAACGAGTTTAGGGACTCTAACCCCTGGAGAGGACTCTAACCTCCCCTTGGACAAGACAACAAATTTAGGGACTCTAACCCCTGGAGAGGACTCTAACCTCCCCTTGGACAAGACAACGAATTTAGGGACTCTAACCCCTGGAGAGGACTCTAACCTCCCCTTGGACAAGACAACGAATTTAGGGACTCTAACCCCTGGAGAGGACTCTAACCTCCCCTTGGACAAGACAACGAGTTTAGGGACTCTAACCCCTGGAGAGGACTCTAACCTCCCCTTGGACAAGACAACGAGTTTAGGGACTCTAACCCCTGGAGAGGACTCTAACCTCCCCTTGGACAAGGACAACGAATTTAGGGACTCTAACCCCTGGAGAGGACTCTAACCTCCCCTTGGACAAGACAACGAGTTTAGGGACTCTAACCCCTGGAGAGGACTCTAACCTCCCCTTGGACAAGGACAACGAGTTTAGGGACTCTAACCCCTGGAGAGGACTCTAACCTCCCCTTGGACAAGGACAACGAGTTTAGGGACTCTAACCCCTGGAGAGGACTCTAACCTCCCCTTGGACAAGGACAACGAATTTAGGGACTCTAACCCCTGGAGAGGACTCTAACCTCCCCTTGGACAAGACAACGAATTTAGGGACTCTAACCCCTGGAGAGGACTCTAACCTCCCCTTGGACAAGACAACGAATTTAGGGACTCTAACCCCTGGAGAGGACTCTAACCTCCCCTTGGACAAGGACAACGAGTTTAGGGACTCTAACCCCTGGAGAGGACTCTAACCTCCCCTTGGACAAGGACAACGAGTTTAGGGACTCTAACCCCTGGAGAGGACTCTAACCTCCCCTTGGACAAGGACAACGAGTTTAGGGACTCTAACCCCTGGAGAGGACTCTAACCTCCCCTTGGACAAGACAACGAGTTTAGGGACTCTAACCCCTGGAGAGGACTCTAACCTCCCCTTGGACAAGACAACGAGTTTAGGGACTCTAACCCCTGGAGAGGACTCTAACCTCCCCTTGGACAAGACAAAACACAAAAACGGTTGATTTCCCACCACTGTTGGTTTGACTAGGTACGATGAAACATAGTAATCGTCTAAATTTGGTTCTCAGTTCCGAATAGCAGTACTTTGAATTAACAGGTGTCTGCTTACCTTTTTTTTTTTTTATGTTGAGGCGCCTCTGACGATTACGTCTGCCTCCTCGTACCGGTGTATGGATCTTTCTCCCGATCTGTCGGTCGGGCCGGAACCCTCTGGACTCCCTCTTTTCAGCGTCGGGGTCACCAGTTGAAGGATTCTAAATCTATGTGTCTATTCCAATAAGTAATGATGGTATTCTATGACACAAATCTGTGTTCTAGAAAGAGTGGTCTGGAGTCGCAGAGGTCCGATAGTATCAGCTTTAATGCAGCAGTTGGAAATCAACAAGTACAGAGCTCTGGGGCTGTCTACGTTTCCCTACCCGCAACAGAGTTTGGGCTGGTTCACGAAGTCCAACTGGCTATCTTTCCCTGCCCCAGCATATAATATACAGTGCAATTAAAACAGAAAGATGAAAAGAGGGTTGAGCTTGTTCTCTCGTGCATCAGGGAGTTGTTCTTGCCTCCGCGTCCCACCTGCTCGGGTGCCATCTCCACCCAGATCCAAGGTTGTTTCTGAAACTGAAAAGATAGAGACACAAAGAACAGCCTGCTTCCCACACTCAGTGTGAGACCCAATGTTTAAGCCTGGGCACACTTCTAAGTTCATAACTTTAATAAGCACAATGCATAACTTTAATAAGAACAATATATTCTTTAAGACATGCCTCCTTCATAAATCCTGTTGTTATATTCACTCGTGCACAGTGCCCGTGATGCATTCAGTGATTAAAATGCCACACATATAAATAACTGGGATCATAGTTAGTGCCGTGCCTGATATGCAGCTGGTGATTACAGTTCTAGAATATGTGTTGTAATGTATTATACATTCTTTAGGGGCAAAAAGAAAAAAAAAAAAATAATAATATATATGTGAGAGAACAAAGGTTGTGCTCTCGCCGAAGGCTTGAGCACACCCAATTAGTTTGGCTTGAAAAAATTGTTAGCTAATCACTAGAACGGACATTTTGAAATGTGCAATAAACTGCTAACGCTAACTGACTTTTCTCATACGTGTATTTTCAATGAAATAATGTATATAAATGACAAAGTGAAATAAAATGTCACAGTGACCTATTCCGGCCATACATTCTAATATTGATTGCACAGAATTTATATTGTAAATATGTCTAGTGGTTGGACTACAGTAGGCCTATCATTGTGTATGTCAAAGAAACGTGGCTAGCGGTCTCAGTGCTTCTGGTAATTTGCTTACAAATACAAATTATTAGATTTAATTGGTTTATCAGTACAGGAGTTGAATAGAAAATCAAATATTAACTGAATTTTATGTCAAGACTGTAATATTTAAGTTATCCAGTACTTGTGGCAATTCTAGCCAGTAGGCTACAGTAAGAATTCTGGGCATTGTCGTGTTGAGCATGCTTTGCCATCTTAAATGTAAGCTTCTAATATTTTTTCAGTATACCTGGTCATAAAACGTTCTGATGACTTTCCATTGCATTTTTTGGTCTCTGCAAATTATGTTCTTATTTATTTCCAATAGTTCCTGATCTGTGCTCTGCATCTCCAGAAGGCCAGACTGAGCCCTGTTGCCCAGTGACTTTTTTGAAGGTAAATTAGTATAAATCCGATCGTACTACATCCAATCGTCCCACATACACGTGCTGTTTACAATACACTAGACACCTGCATGGTCACGTTAGCAGATTGCTTTATATCGCAGACTACAGTTTTTTTATCTGACTTATTTTACACAATATTTACCACAACTAATTTAGGAACACTACAATTATTGTATGTGCCACTGTGTGTGTTGAATACTTGTTAGGGAGAGACTATTTTTTACCAGTAAGCACACAAGACACAATGCTTCACCTTTCATGTCTGTACTGAGAATGAAGCGCCTGGCCAAAGTGAAGTTGTGTAACCAACACACAACTGCATCTGTTTTTAACGTTCTTACAATTCTGACTTAATAAACAAACTATAATTGTGTTCAAAATGTTAATTATTGTAGAATCACACAAGTATTAATAACTGTAAGGCAGAGTTTCTGGGTACATGTACAGCTTGTGTCTCTGTAAGGTCAAGAGGTCATACAGCGAGGCCCCCTCTGAGCAGAATATAGCATGCAGTCCAGACAGTGGGGAGACAGTGAGGAAAATCATTTACAAATAGGGCTTATGTGATTAACGACCACAAGAAACTTTGTGTCACAGGTATCATAATGATCCTGCCTTCAGAAGAAAGCAAAAAGAAACTTTGCGCCTAAATTATCGTAATGATCCTGCCTTCAGAAGAAAGCAAAAAGAAACCGTTCGCCACAGGTATCACAATGATCCTACTTTCAGAAAACGTCATTTGCAACAATGCATCAGTTACATGAGAAGCAAGTGTCACAGTGAAGCACATTTTAAGATGGCCAATAAGATGCGCTGTGCCTTGAAAGTAAGTAGGAAATACAGACAATGGACTCATTCTACACGTGAATACAGTCAACCAGTGGACAACAGCCTAATGCAGACAGCTATATCCACTTTCAAGGAATGCATTAAAGCTGGCCCAACTTTTGTGTGCACAATGTGCCATCGCACCCTTTTCCCTAACCAAGTAAAGTGTTGCAATCGCAGCAATTACAAGAAGAATCCACACGTTGTTGCTGTCTGTTTGACAGGGCAATATGTCCATGTGTGCGACGATCAATGTCAAGGTCCTGAACAATGCACTGCACCGGAAGAAAGGAAAAAAGAGTGGATTTGTCACAGCTGTCATTCCCATGTGAAGGCAGGAAACAAATCATCCATCGCTGTGGCTAACAACTTGGAGCTGGCGCCCATTCCCCCAGAGCTCTGTGATTTGAACGTACTGGAAAGACAACTTTTGGCCAAAATACTGCCATTTGCCAAGATTGTCACACTTCCTAAAGGTCGACAAGCAGCTATACATGGCGCTGTGGTGTGTGTGCCATCTGAGGTGGAAACAACGGTAAATACTTTACCAAGGCCATGCAGCTCATCCCAGTTATACAGAGTGAAGCTGAAAAGACGTCTGGTTTACAAAGGCCACCAGCTGTTTCACACTGTAAACATGAGAAATGTAGTAGCGGGACTCTCAAAGCTCATTGACACACACCCTGACTACAGAAACATTACAATCAGAGCTGATGAGAGAACGGATGATGATGATGATCGGATGGACCTTAATAGTGATGATGAAACTGAAATGATGGAGCTACTTAATTGCATAGAAAGTGCTGATCTATCAGAGGTAAAGTCTGCAGCTTTACAGCCTGCTTATGAGCAACAGGAAGACCATGACCAACAACCTCCCAATGCAGAGGCTGAGAAAGCTGCACTAAGACCTGGAGTTGGCTTGGACAGTTGTTTACAGCCACCTGACCTTGGAGAAGAAACACTGACCTACGGGGATGGGATTTTCAGCATCGCCCCAGCACAAGGAAACACGCCTGTTAGCTTTTCCCAAGTCCCAAGGCTTGAGGCAATGGCTTTCCCTGTTCAGTTCCCTACTGGAAGGAATACATTAGACGAGACAAGACAAACTATCCCCAAGCATGTATTTCAATGCAAGGCTTTTCTGTGTTGACACTCGTTTTGCAAGAGACCAAAGCTACCTGTTTTTTGCGCAGTTTGTCACAGAGACTCACCTGGCAAAAAGCAGCATGTCAATTCAGTTAAGGAAAGGAAAATCCAAGACCAAGGACGGACGGAAAATATCCAACAAGTTGCTCCAGGACAAACGTGAGGTTGAGAGGTTGGTGAGAAACAGAGATGCTACAAGATTCATGCAACCACTGAGAGGGACTCCAGCTTACTGGGATAGAACTCTGAAGGATTTGCTCGCCATGGTCAGACAATTAGGAAAGCCAACTTTCTTCCTGACTTTCTCTGCTGCAGAATTCAGATGGCCAGAGGTAATCACAGCCATCAAAGCACAACAAGGTCAACAGGTGGAGTTTTCTGAGCTAGACTGGGCTGAGAAATGTGACATTTTCAGAAGTAACCCTGTAACCACCATGAGCATGTTTGACAAGAGGGTTGATGCTCTGATGAGACAGTTGCTGTTGGGTCCTGCGCAGCCAATCGGTGAAGTTATCGACTACTTTTACCGGGTAGAATTTCAGGCGAGAGGAAGCCCCCATATACATTGTCTCTGTTGGGTAGCAGGAGCTCCTATCGTCGGAGAAGACCGGGATGACGAGGTATGTGACTTTGTGGATCGCTACATTTCATGCCAGCTGCCTGATGAAGACAAACAACCCTTACTTCACAGATATGTCACGGACGTTCAAATGCACAGCAGAAGTCATTCCAACTCATGCAGGAAAGGTAACAAAGTATGCAGATTTGGATTTCCAAAACCACCTATAAAAAAAACGCGCGTAACTTACCCTATGCCACAAGAAGAGGAAGGACCACCCCAAGAACCTGCAATGGCATCACAAGCAGCCAAAAACAAACTGAAACCGGTCTGGGACTTGCTAAACGACCCAAAAGCACAGGTTGAAGACATGTCACAGCTATTGGCGCAATGTAATATGACATTTGATGAGTACGACACATATGTTGAGTCGTTGACCTCCGCAAGCGTCATTTTAATGAAGCGTGATGTCAAGGACTGCTGGGTGAACAACTACAATCCAAATTTGCTAATGGCGTGGAACGCAAACATGGACATCCAGTACATTCTTGATGAGTATGGTTGCATCATGTACATGCTCTCCTACATATCCAAGCCAGAGCGTGAGATGAGTGACTATCTCAAAACGATAGTCAAAGACATGAGCCCAGAAAATCAGACGGAACGAGAAGAAATGAAAGGTGTCCTTCAGGCGTATTCCAAACACAGAGAGGTCAGCGCCCAGGAGTCTGTGGCCCGTACGTGCAGCCTGAAAATGAAGTCTTGCTCACGTGAGGTTTTATTTCTACAAACGAGTGACAACGCACTGAAAATGAGTCTCCCACTTTGCGCATTGCAGAAGAAACCAGAGGAAAGTGAGAATGTGTGGATGACGGGTATACCTGACAAATACAGAGCCAGGCCTGAAACGCCAGAGTTTGAAAACATGTGTCTTGCAGACTTTGCATCACATTACAGGATTGTTTACGGCAAGGAAACAGAAGATGGCAAGCGTGTCAGCCTATTAAACAACATGGGAATGATCCAGAAACGCACCAGAGGGAAGCCTGCAATCATCAGATATGCTCGCTTTTCAGAAAAGAAGGACCCTGAGAACTTCTACGGAAGATTGCTCAAACTCTACCTCCCCCATCGGTCAGAGTCATCGCTGAAAACGGAAATGTTCCCCACACACCAGGAGTTTTACAAACATGCCCATGTGAGATTACCAGGAACACATGAGATATGTGCAGTGACTGCAATTGTTCAAATAAACCAACAGAAGTTTGAACAACACAGTAAGATAGTGGAACAAGTCTTAAATGACTACATGCAGAACGGCCCTGTGGAAGATGCTTAGAACACCTTCGCCCCGGAAGCTGAGTTGGAGAAGTTGGAATGTATAGAAGAACGAAAACAAGCAGAACCACTTCACGAGAATGAACAAGATGATGTTCCGGAGTTTACACGTGAGAAGCAAACTGGGGGGATTGCATTTACTGTAAAGGCCCCACAAATGTGCCCCGATTTTGTTCGCAAAATGTATCGAAACCTTAATTGGACACAAGCTGGCACATTCTACTTGGTTCGTGAGTGGTGCGTTAACCGTGTGCGTGGCCTAAATCCTGACCCTTTCTTTTACTTTGTCACTGGTGGCGCAGGCACAGGAAAATCTCACCTCATAAAGTGTGTTCATGCTGAGGCAACAAAAATACTCAGTAAACTGCCTAGACTACGCGAGGACACCGACATATCCATGCCAACCGTTTTACTGACTGCATTTACAGGAACCGCTGCTTTCAACATTTCAGGCAACACTTTGCATTATGTCCTAAAGTTGCCACGATGCTTAAAGCCACCGTACCAAGGACTTGGAAATCTCATAGATGAAGTGAGGGCCCAGTTGTCAAACGCCGAGATCATCATTATTGACGAGGTGTCAATGATTTCAAAGCCCTTGTTTGCCTACGTCAACTGGAGATTACAGCAAATCAAAGGCAGTAAGAAACCGTTTGGTGGCATGTCGGTTCTGGCAGTAGGAGACTTTTATCAGCTCCCCCCACTGGGAAGAAGTAAACCGCTCTGCGTAATTGAGGAAGATACAGATGACTTCTGGAAAGACTACTTTCAAATGATCACACTGACGGAGATTATGCGACAGAGAGATGATGTTGCATTCGCTGAGGTTTTGAATAGAATCAGAGTGAAGCAGAAGACGGATGCCTTAAGCAACGATGACAAAGCTCTGCTTCATCAGGCTGTGACTGACCCCGCCCGCTGCCCTAATGACGTGCTACACATCTTTTCCACCAACAAAGAAGTTGATAAACATAATGCTGCAACTGTGTCTGTCCTCCATTCCAACGTCATCAACATAGATGCAGAGGACTATAGAAGAGACCCTCAAACTGGAGTGATGAAGAAGCAACACCATCCTTTTAAAGGAAAAAAGGACAATCTGCTTGACATGCTACAAGCAGCTGAAGGTGCCCGAATCATGATCACCAGAAACATAGATGTGGAAGACGGGCTTGTTAACGGGACATTTGGAAAGATTGCGAGAATAGTCACCCAGACAGAGAATGGTGTTACAGCTATAAACTCGCTGGGACTTGTGCTGGACAATCCAAATGCAGGACAAAGGTATCGGGACAATTCATCAGGTGATGCTGGACACTTGGTGTACATAGAGAGGGTAGAGGAAAACCTGAAACAAAAAGGAGTGGTTCGCAGGCAGTTTCCCGTCAGGCTGGCTTTTGCATGTACAATTCACAAAGTCCAAGGAATGACAACACAATCTGCAGTGGTTTCATTAAAACGTGTCTTCCAACCCGGAATGGCCTACGTGGCTCTGAGTAGAACCACTTCACTGCAAGGACTGAAAATGACGGACTTTGATGAGAAGAAGATATTTTGTGATCCTGCAATCACAGCATCACTGGACTCAATGACAAGAGCATCGTTGGACAGCACTATGCCACTTATCAAGTATCAACAGACCACAAACGAGGCACAAACATTGACGATAATCCATCACAACACGGAAGGATTGCCAGCTCACGTTGCCGATATCAAATCTCATCACCAGTTGACACTTGGAGACGTTTTATGTTTTACAGAAACTCATCTATCAGGATCTTTTGTTGCTGAAAGTCTACAGCTGGAGGGCTACAACATGTTCAAACGCAACAGACACCAACCATCCTCACATTGCAAGTAGAAGCGGAGGTGGTGTCGCTATGTATGTCCGAAACCATTACCATGCCTGTGAAAAGCAGTACCTTCAAAATGTTACTGACTTGGAGTTTTTGGTCGTCAAACTGCAGTCCCCTGTCAAAGCTTTGATTGCTGTTGTGTACAGACCACCGGATTACAATATTAGCCACTTCCTTTCAAACCTGCAAAGCCTCTTGGAATCTTTAGACGTTATGGATTGCCAGCCTATCGTACTTTGTGGAGATTTCAACGAAGATTTACTGTCCATTGGAAAAAAGCCAATATCCAACCTTCTTCAGTCAAGAGGATATACACAACTGGTCAGAGAAGCCACCACTGAGAAGAACACACTGTTGGATCATGTTTACATCTCCAGAGCACAAGACTGTCTCCAATCAGGATTATTGCAAACTTACTACAGCTATCATAATCCTGTATATTGTATTCTAACTTCTAACATCTAGGGCAAAGAAAAAACATGACTGTCCAAACACAGTCAGCGGCTCCGAAGTCTTCCAAGACAGGATCTCATCAACACGACGTCATGCCACAACAACCGACCAGCCACTCAACTCTGGTGTATTTTCTAATGACATCTTGGTGATATGAGACAGGGGGCCCTATTACAGGGTGACTCCTTGTTAAGCCAAGATGTCACGCCACAAAAACCCACCAGCATCTCCAGCCTTCCAAACCAACACAGGATCCCATCAACACAACAAGAAGACATCACGCCACAGAAACCGACCAGCCACTCAACAGCCTTCCGTCCAACGCAGGATCCCATCAATACAACAAGAAGACCAACAAGAAGACATCACGCCACAACAACCGACCAGCCACTCAACTCTGGTGTATTTTCTAATGACATCTTGGTGATATGAGATAGGGGGCCCTATTACAGGGTGACTCCTTGTTAAGCCAAGATGTCACGCCACAAAACCCACCAGCATCTCCAGCCTTTCAAATCAATGCAGGATCCCATCAACACAACCAGAAGAAGTCACGCCACAGAAACTGACCAGCCACTCAACAGCCTTCCTTCCAACGCAGGATCACAGCACAGCAGCAATTTGTCACGCCATGACAAAGGACCAACAAAACAACTCACCACCAAACGACAACCAACCAGCACTTGTCATCTATATGGATAGTACGCGTCCATCCCTCCGTTTCACGTTGTCTGATCAAGTGGGCCTGTGCGGCACTGACAGACCAACCAGCACTTGTCATCATATAGATAGTACGCCTCCAACCCTCCACGTTGTCTGAACAAGGGGGCCTGTGCGGCACTGACAGACCTAACTCTGGTGTATTTTCTAATGACATCTTGGTGATACGAGACAGGGGGCCCTAATATAGGGTGACTCCTTGTTAAGCCAAGGTGTCACGCCACAAAACCAAAAAAAAAAAAAAAAAACTGTTGATGTTCACTTTGTTACCTTTAGCTATGCATTGATGTTTATTGTGTTACGTTTCATGTTTTAACATCTGTTGTTTTGTCACCCATTCTATTCAGTAGGTGCGGTGGGCAGCTGTGGAGCAGTGATCAGGCACCACCACCTGATTTATAGCATATGTTCATTTAGTTACAGTTTGTGTAAATGTTATAAATGTGTATATATTTTGGATCCATCTTGTACACTAGGAGCAGTGAGCAGCTGCAGAGCATTGACCGGTGACCAACTCCACATCCATTTCTAATTCCCACCACTGGTCATTCTGGAAAACTGTGTACAACTCTCAATTATCCAGATAAATTAAAGTGCACCAGTTCTCAATTTTCTTGTGATTCCATTCACATTGAATATGAGATACAGGTGCTACAAGGGCATCAATAATAACCATTTCCGACATTTAGGACAGTATTTATGATAAAATAATTTAAATGTACCTGCAGTTGTTACAAAATAAACCTGAACTTGTCCAGAAGGGATTTCAAGTGTGCTTTTTTAAATACTTATTTGTTTGTGGAAATCTGATACATTTTGCGGGAGACACATCTATATGATGCTTAAAATCATTTTGAAAATCAAATATCCATTTTAGATAGACTTGTTGCTGTAAATCCTAAAATGGAAAACTGGACATAAGTTTTGATGGAATTTTATTTTGAGAAATTTCCCACAAAAATCGTGTAATAAGGTAAAAAATGTTCTTTAAATAACATTCCCATATCCTTTTGGTTACTCAAGGCTATCTTTCTGTCACTTTGGATGAGTAATTTGTATTTATGTTGCCTATCAACTGGAAGAAATGTTGGTTGTATGGTTTATTACAAATTTACAAAATTACATGTCAATTAATGGTTGCTCTCCAGGAATTATAATCCTAGTAACCAGATAACGGGACGTGTTGACCAACAACCTACACACATTTTCTTTGCTGTCTTAAAAGCAATGTAAAAACACACTGAATGGTTGATATCAGTAAACACCAGGAGACTATGGGCAGCTGGGGCAGCCGCAAGCACACCCTCACAATTTCCCCAGAAATTGTATCCTCTCTAGTTGGGTGTGCTCAAGCCTTCGGCGAGAGCACAACCTTTGTTCTCTCACATATATATTATTATTATTATTTTTATTATTATTTTTGCCCCCGTAAAACTCAGTCAATATTTGGCCTACATAGACAACGTAGGTGTCAAACGTTTCGTCTTGGTAGCGATTGAGTTGCTTCTATTGGAATTTACGGTCCGTTGCATGGTTTGGGCTTAAGTTAAGTTTTTGTGGCGAAAAGTGAAGCTAACGGTGGCTAATTTGCTAGCCACAGTCACTGACGTTACTAACGTCACTGCGTCACTAACGTCATGAAAACACGCGTGACTACCTTTGGCAGAACATTCGTTTCGCATCTGTTAACTTGGGGGATAGCTAGGCTAACTATAGCTTTACTGCAAGGCAGCTGCAGAAACGCCACAAGCAAAGAGGCCAGGGTGATAACTATTTACTCATTTTACTTTGTGATATGACACACAATTGTGATGTGTAATGTACAATATAAGCTGATATTATTAAGGAAGTACATCTACTTTCGGAAACAGTAGTCTACTATTTCACTGAAGTATTAGCATCATGACATTAGCCTGTGTGGCCCGGGCAACACATACTACAGTGGTCTATGATGTATCTGTTTTCAATCGTTAAAATAAACATTCCTCACATATACATTTTTGTTGTATGATTTATTCTGACATTAGTAAACGATTTGTTGGTGAAATTACCATTACCTGTGGTTTCAAACCAGTGTAGCTCACTGCAACGCTGTAGCCTACTGTACCCGAGACACTAGTGTGAGTAGCTAACAAAAACTCCTCAGCTGTTTAAGTCAAACGGCAACAGAACATGTTCGGCACTCCCCTTACTCAAAAGTCTTTCAGTAGGGAAACTATCTGACTACTAACCTGAACTTCATTGCCACAGCCTAAACTTTGTCAATCTGTTCATGAAAATAATTAATTTCAGCCTAAACCGTACAACGGAACGTTTAATCGAATTCAACCAACGCAATCGCTATCAAGACGAACACAGCAGTAGTCTAGTACTGTACTGTAGTAGTAGAATTTACCGGGGCAGCTTCTCCACACAGGGCTATATCGCATTTTGCGTTGTTACTGACAATGATCGCTACCAGTGAGCTTTTTATGAATGAGCGATTTTCCACTAAATAAATGTCAAGCTTATTTACGTTTTTGGGGGCATATTTTCAGTTAGCAGATGGTACTGTTTGAATCGCGATTCTATCTTCTTCCGGTAAAGTCGTAGAATAATCTTCAAAGGGGGTTCTTTATTAATGAATGAATGCAATATGAGTAGGCTAAATGCCTGAAAATATCACGAGAAGGGACAACTTAAAAGGACGTTTAAGTCATAGAGATTAGGTCCATTTTAACACCGGTCTGCCAAATGTATTTGTTTTGATTCAGCCTGTCAGCTGCCTCTTGCAGGGGAAATGAGAAGACATCATATTTCATTCTACACTTCACTCGTATTTTGAGTTGTAAATGAGCAGCAAAAAAAAGATGCTTTTAAATCTATGTAATCTTTATAAATAATAAGTAGGCCCGATGCATTTTTATATAAAATATACAGACCCCTGTGCAACCGACGCAAGCAAGCACACCCTACAATTTCCCCAGAAATTGTATCCTCTCTAGTTGTCAATTGTAACAGTCACCCCGAAGCCTCCGCGGTCTAACACTTTGTCAGGTGTAGTCATGAGTTCTTCTATGTTAAAGTCACATTTAGACCCATGGGGTCTGCCGACGTCAGCGTATATTTTCCACAGATCAGCCTTTGCAGTTGACTTTAAAGGTTTCCAGTTTCGCCTAAAGTTGTCCGTTGTCAAGATTGGTGTCTTGGGGCTGGTCGTCTGGTAATTCGATGGTAAGAAACCGTCTATCACTGGATGTGACTGCTGTGAAAGTGGACGGATCTCCAGAGGAGGACATTTTGAGAAGGTAGGAAATATGAGAGTGTGTGGATTCTTGGTTATTGCCTGTGTGTCTTTTAGCAATTTACTCAACTCCCGCATGTACAGGACCATTGGATTACCAAGAACAACACAAGGGAGTTGTACTTGCTGTCTTCAGTTGTATTGTCGTAGTCTTGTTTTACATATACAACTAGATGATCTTTTCCGAGGACCTGAGGTTCGTCAGATATTAACCACTCCAACGTTTGTAAGATTACGCTGGTTGACAATCTTATTAATTGCCACTACGCTGTCTTCGTTGTGGCTGAAGGTGCCATCGCCGGGTTTTATTCCAAGCCAGTCTAGCACACCTGCCACGTTGCTGTAACACAAGGTCTTGACGTGATAGAGATTGTAACGTTCGACCAGTTCTAGCAACCTTTCGGCGTTGCTCCCGGTTCGATTCTGCTGCTGAGACATTTCCGATCGGACCTCAAGAGACTGTCACGCCGTAATTGTCTCTAGAACATCTGCGTAGTAAATAGAAGATGGACGGTTTGGTTCGCAGAGATATTGTGTTCTCTGAACACGCTTCAATGCCACTGTTCGAATGTCTGATAGTTGCAGGTGCCCCTGCAACGGGATTGCTTCAAGATGCCGCGTTCAAAGACCGTACCACGCTCCAGACAACCTTACAGGTTTTGCGAGATATGTGGCAAAGAGTCGACACGTTGCGTATACCCAGAGCCGATCTGGAATCTCTCCACCATATGGAATGTATTAGCAAAACATCTGACAAAATACCCATCCCTGATCACATAATACTAGATGTCCGTAAACTCTCCAGATACTATATATATCTACTGTTCGGTTACTGCATGAGCTCCGCGCGACCTACTTCCTACAACTATCAGGCTTGTCAGCGAGAAATCAAGAGTATCACAGCTCCCTTAGTGGATATACCTGGAAGCTGGCTAGAAACTAAAGTGTGCACAAACTTCCCTTCGGCTCCACCGATCCCAGAAGGTAGCTCAATTAATGACTGTCCCAATTTTACACCCCAGCAGCAACCTCAGAGACAACCCCGATCTATAGAGAACCGCCTATATCTACCACATCAGCTTCCACGCCAACCAATGACAGAGGTCAGAGATTACCATGGAGGGGGCTATGTCAAGCAACAGGGTGGGAGTATCCCGTTGCAACGAAACACCAACCATTCAGACACAACCATACGCTAATTCAGCCAGCGGGCGTCACAAACTAGACATTTGCGTAAACCTACGTCAAACAATGTAACCTTTAAGGCATGTTACAATTCTGACATTGACTGCGAGGACTAGTGCTGATATTGTTAACAGATATTGCCTACTACCGTTGTGTACCAATGGAACATTCTCTTAAATTTACATCTTTGAATTTGATCACCAATCACTGACTGGACCCGGTTGGACACTCGACCTAGGTTGGACACTCGACATTGGTTGGACACTCGACATCGGTTGGATAAACATTTTTATGATATATAACAGGCCATGAACACTTCCACATTACAAAAACCACATTTACCAATGGCAACAGGGACGGCGTTGAGACCCCGTTCAAAGTCAATCTTTAAAAACTTAGCCCTCAGCAAGCGCAGTAGATGCATGGAATGTGCCGTGTGTTTGGAAGTGGTGTTCAATAAAGCCATTCGGCGGGACCGCGTATTTGGCATTCTTCCCAACTGCAACCACTGTTTCTGTCTGGCGTGTCTACGCACGTGGAGGAAGACCGACTCCCCTTTAAAAAACTCAAGAGGGTGTCCGGTCTGCCGGATACAATCGTCCTTTTATGTTCATAGTGATTATTGGCTTGAGGATCAAGACAAGGTGAAATGTATTCAGAAATACAAGGATGCCATGGCAACTAAACCGTGTCCATACTACGCAGAAGGTCGTGGACGATGCCACGCTGGCTCAAACTGTTTATACAAACACGACTCTCCAAAGATCGAACCTTGGCTGACTACAGGGACTTTTGAGAACGGAAGGGTAGCATGCTATACCCCCGCTAACTTCCTCGGATATCTGAATCTTTCTAGCCCCAATCCTCCAAACCTCGATTGACCTCGGTCAGGACACTCAGCTTCAGCGGTTGGATAAACTGATATATATTTGATATATAAAATGCTACTAACACCTTCCACATTACAATACCACATGTAGCAATGGCAACAGGGACAGGACTGAGACCCGGTGTAAAGGTACACCTTCAAAATATAGCCCGCAGCAGGCTCAGTAGATACATGGCATGTGCCTTGTGTTTAGAAGTAGTATTCAGTAAAAGCAATCCACAGGACTGTATGTTTGCCATTCTACCCAACTGCGACCACTGTTTTTGTCTGGTATGTATTCGCACATTGTGGAACTTCAACCAGTTTTTAGAAAAAGTTAAAGAGTGTTCGGTGTGTAGGAAAATGTCAAACTTTTATGTTCCAAGTGAATTTTGGGTTGAGGGGCAAGACAAGGCGAACCTGGTTCAAAAATACAAAGACGCCATGGCAACTAATACGTGTTCAACATACGCAGGTTGGCGTTCTCAGACTACAATACACCCCTTGATGCCAAAGACTGATTGCTCGCAGACCAAAGAGCCCTCAACGGCGAAGGCTGATCGTTGTCAGACCATACACCCCTTGATGCCAAAGACGGTTCGCTCGCAGACCAAAGAGCCCTCAACGGCGAACTCTGATTGTTCTCCAACTATAATACAGCGCCTGATGCCAAAGACGGATCGCTCGCAGACCAAAGAGCCCTCAACGGCGAAGGCTGATTGTTCTCAGACTATAATACAGTGCCTGATGCCATCAGAGACCAAACATGATGATAGTTATACAATTGACATACAAGCGATGTTGCTCAGGTTACTCGATGAGTGAGATGAGACCGTAATACAAGGACTGTGCCCCTTTATCTATACAGTAATGAGATTTGTCATTTTGTATATGGTACGTCTATCAATGTGACTGAAGGACATGTAATGGCAAATAAATCCCCTTATATTCCTAACCTGTGTAAATGTCTTTATTTCAACATTAAAAGGAAACATCACAGGGCACTTCACTCGTTATGTATTTGTTTAATCATTTTAATCATATCAAGTCTTTACATTGGTCATTCGAAAGTGTCATATCTGACTGAAATTGAGTAGTTTAAATTTCATAGTTTAAAGTTTACATAGTTTAAACTTATGTTGTCCTTCCTCACCACAAAGTTGATTGTTCCGTCATCGATTGAGACACCTTGTTTAAAGGGAAAAAAATATTCTTCTCTTGACACCCAGTCGATCCTTTAACCCTTGTGCTACCTTCGGGTCATTGTGACCCACCGTCGTGTTGCGATACCTATTTTTTTTTAGTTTTAAAAGTTTTATTCACAACAGACACAACACGGTGCGACTCTTCCTAATACAAAAACGTAGATACGTAGGGGAGGGGTATATCAGATAATATCAACAGTTAAAACTAGGACGAACACTCGCGCTGCCCTCAGGTCATTGTGACCCACCGCAGTGTCTGCGTTGTCAAAGTGTGTATATCACGTTATATCACTAGTTAACACTAGGTGGAGCTGTCTCCGGGTCGTTGTGACCCAGCGCAGTGTCTGCATTGTCAATTGTGAACCCGCCGCCTGCCCCAGAAGTTTATATATCAGGTTATATCACTAGTTAACACTAGGTGGAGATGTCCGCGGGTCGTTGTGACCCACCGCAGTGTCTGCGTTGTCAATTACGGCGGTCGAATTAGGTAGGCGTCATTGTGCTCTCTCAACTTGACGAGGTTTGATCCACGCCTCCAACCTCTCCCCTGAGTCTAATGACGCCTTTACAATCAGCGACCCCTCTCGGCGGTAGAATGAGTGTGACGTCTGGCGTCAGAGAAACCGCTATCGGACCCGTCTGCCAAGCGGCCGTGCGGCTGCGGCCCCTCGGAATCGGATTGGCCACATTGACCTAGATAAAATTGATAATGTCGGAACGAAGGGAGACAGATGAAATCGACGCCTCTCTCCGACCTCGTCTCGTCCACTTTATTTATTTTATTTTATATTATTTTTTATTTATTTTTTTATATTTATTTTTTTGTCCAACCGCGCGCGCACGCGCCGCCTTTTACGATTCGACGATTGGCGATCCCTCTCGGCGGGAGAATTGTCCTTGCGTCAGAGAACACCGCGGTCGGACCCTTCTGACAAGTTGCCGTGCAGGTCGGACGGCCTCGGCAAGCAGACGGGCCACGTGACGTCTGGCTTCAGAGAACACCGTGGTCGGACCCGTCTGCCAAGCGGCCGTGCGGCTGCGGCCCCTCTGAATCGGATTGGCCACATTGACCAAGATAAAATTGATAAGGTCGGAACGGGGGTAGACAAATGGTAACCGTGGTCGGACCCGTCTGCCAAGCGGCCGTGCGGCTGCGGCCCCTCGGAATCAGATTGGCCACATTGACCTAGATAAAATTGATAAGGTCGGAATGAAGGGAGACAGATGAAATCGACGCTTCTCTCCGACCTCGTCTCGTCCACTTTATTTATTTAATTTTAAATTATTTTTTATTTATTTATGTATTTATATGTATTTTTTTTGTCCAACCAGGCGCGCGCGCCGCCTTTTACGATTCGACGATTGGCGATCCCTCTCGGCGGGAGAATTGTCCTTGCGTCAGACAAATGGTCACCGTGGTCGGACCCGTCTGCCAAGCGGCCGTGCGGCTGCGGCCCCTCGGAATCAGATTGGCCACATTGACCTAGATAAAATTGATAAGGTCGGAACGGGGGGAGACAAATGGTAACCGTGGTCGGACCCGTCTGCCAAGCGGCCGTGCGGCTGCAGCCCCTCTGAATCGGATTGGCCACATTGACCTAGATAAAAATGATAAGGTCGGAACGAAGGGAGACAGATGAAATCGACGCCTCTCTCCGACCTCGTCTCGTCCACTTTATTTATTTTATATTATTTTTTATCTATTTATTTATATTTATTTTTTTGTCCAACCGCGCACGCGCCGCCTTTTACGATTCGACGATTGGCGATCCCTCTCGGCGGGAGAATTGTCCTTGCGTCAGACAAATGGTAACCGTGGTCGGACCCGTCTGCCAAGCGGCCGTGCGGCTGCGGCCCCTCGGAATCGGATTGGCCACATTGACCTAGATAAAAATGATAAGGTCGGAACGAAGGGAGACAGATGAAATCGACGCCTCTCTCCGACCTCGTCTCGTCCACTTTATTTATTTAATTTTATATTATTTTTTATCTATTTATTTATATTTATTTTTTTGTCCAACCGCGCACGCGCCGCCTTTTACGATTCGACGATTGGCGATCCCTCTCGGCGGGAGAATTGTCCTTGCGTCAGACAAATGGTAACCGTGGTCGGACCCGTCTGCCAAGCGGCCGTGCGGCTGCGGCCCTTCAGAATCAGATTGGCCACATTGACCTACATTAAATTGATAAGGTCGGAACGGCGGGAGACAAATGGTCACCGTGGTCGGACCCGTGTGCCAAGCGAACGGCCGAGAGGGGTCGTCGCAGGCCATTATTTCAAAGACGGCCTTTACGATTCGACGATTCTTGATCGCTCTTTGGTGGTCGAATTAGGGAGGCGTCCTTAGAATAATTTGTGAATGCAATGTCGTAAGCTGTAGACAAGTGCTACTAACACACATTCCGTGGGGGTCAGGACAGCTTCTGTCTAGGGTAACGCAGCTATGGCTCAGGATTTCAGTGCGCTGCAAGTTCTACAGCAGATGTTTGCCAATATCGAGCAAAGTGAGTCTGAAGAGGAGGCAGAGGATGTGTCAGAAGATGACGGTGAAGAGTGTGCAGAGAATGTGGCAGAAGAGGACGAGGAAGAAGAAGAAGACGGGCAAGAGTACGCCGAGCATGTGTCAGAAGAGGAAGACGAAGACGGGCAAGAGTACGAGGCAGTCAACCACGACGACGACACTGCCGCCGCCGCCGACCAAGCCCCTCAAATCGACAGAGATACTTTCTTGTCGAAAAACGGCCAAATTGAATGGTGTTCGATTGCGTATCGGAGGAATCCGAGGCTGCTGTCGCAACGTGACAGTACGGAGAGGACACCCAGAGGACCCACAGCTTACGCCGTTTCCCACGCTCACGACATCGTCTCCGCATTTTTACTCTTTGTCACGCCACAAATCGAAAGAGTAATCTTGGACGTCACAAATCGGGAAGGTTATCTGAAACGCGGAGAGGAGTGGAAAGCCATGGACGCCACTGACCTACGTGCCTACATAGGGCTGCTAATCCTGGCAGGGGTGTACAAGTCCCGAGGCGAAGCGGCCGCCAGTCTATGGGACGCGCAAAGCGGCAGAGCGATTTTCCGCGCTACCATGCAGCTGAAACTCTTCTACACCTATTCGACGTCGATACGATTTGACGACCGTGGGACACGAGCGGCGAGACGCGCGACGGACAAGTTGGCGGCGATAAGAGAGGTCTGGGATATGTCGGTAGAGAGATTACCACGCCTCTACGACCCAGGGCCCGAAGTGACCGTGGATGAACAACTGCTCGCGTTCAGAGGACGGTGTCCTTTCAAGCAGTACATGCCAAGCAAACCGGCGAAATACGGCATCAAGTCGTGGGTCGCGTGCAATGCAAAATCAAGCTACGCTTGGAAGATGCAAGTCTACACCGGGAAGCAGATGGACGGAGTCCCGGAGAGGAACCAGGGGATGCGCGTCGTGCTCGACGTGACAGAGGGCCTGAAGGATCGCAATGTAACGTGTGACAATTTCTTCACCTCTTACGAACTCGGACGAGAGCTCATGGCGACGAGAAACATGACCGTGGTTGGCACCGTGCGAAAGAACAGGGCCGAGCTCCCGTCCGAGCTGCTGACGACGAAGACGCGACGGGTGCTGTCGTCGCAGTTCGCCTTCACTCCAACCACCACTCTGGTTTCCTACCTCGCAAAGAAAAATAAGAACGTTTTACTCATGAGCACACGCCACACAGACGCTGAAATCAGTGACAGAAACGACGGCAAACCGACCATCGTCCTGGATTACAATTTGAACAAAGGAGGAGTCGACAATCTGGATAAGGTCATCACGGCCTACAGCTGTAAAAGGAAGACGGCCCGCTGGCCCCTCGTCATCTTCAGCAACATCGTTGACGTCTCCTCC
The DNA here is from genome assembly GCF_038355195.1 of Osmerus mordax. NCBI lineage: Eukaryota > Metazoa > Chordata > Actinopteri > Osmeriformes > Osmeridae > Osmerus > Osmerus mordax. The sequence continues at coordinate 602,018 of NC_090060.1, read as the reverse complement.
TACAACGCCTTTGTGATATGGAGAGAGGTCAACCCCAACTGGATGCCGCGTAAGCGCAACAAGAGGAGGTTTTTCCTCGAGCAGCTCGGAAGGGCCCTCGTGACTCCGCTGATCGAAAGAAGACGATGTCTGCCCCGCACGGGAGCTGCTGCCGCGGTTGTGAAAGATCTACGGATGGCCAGCTGTTGCGATCCGCCTCCTCAACGGCGACCCGGAGAGGATGGCGCAGCGGCAGCAGCAGGACCGACGTCGCCGGTGCCTGCCAGTAAGAGGAAGAGATGTCAAGTCTGCCCGGTGAAGAAGGACCGTAAAACGTTCACCGTTTGTCGCGGGTGTAAGAGGCCTGTCTGCAAATCATGTTCTCATGTATACTGCCCCACATGCCCCACCGAGCTGGGCTTCGGCCAAGGAGAGGTTCCCGTTGACCCTGGACGACCTGCGGGAGTGTGTGCAGAAGACTGAACAACTCAGTCGAGTGCAGAAGAGGGCTTCGCTCAAGCCACAGCGCTGCTAACGCTACTACCAACACATGCACCACGATGTATATGTCGTGGTGAAGCAAACTGACGTTGTGACAACTTTTTCATAATAACAAATAAATAAAGTCAAACCTTTTATTTCTAGCCTTGTCTGCCTAGCCTATTAGTACACTCTCGCGCTGTATCCTAGTCTGCGCTGTGACTCACCATACCTAGTCTGTTACGCCACCCTCGTGCTGACAACCTTTCGTAATACAAAAATAGTCAAGTGAAACATTATCCGTCGAAATAAAAATGAAATCATATTTGCCCTGACCGTGAAGCGAACGCCGGCCACGGAGCTGAAAGCCCCACAGTCTTGCCACTAGACCACCAGGGAGATACTTGTTTATTGCCTTTCATTCCCACGCTGTGGGTCACAACGACCCCCGAAACAGCGCAAAGGTGGCGTAATATACAACGCTGTGGGTCACAATGACCCGGACACAGCGCGAAGGATAAGTTCAGGTTGCATAGACAATGAGGAGAGCGTAAGGGTTATTGCGCTGTCTCTGCCTTTTTGCTAGACACGGCAACGTCTGTGGTGTCTATTACGAGACCCCGCACTGTCTCCGGTTCCTTGTGACCCACAGCGGTCTTCTGAAAATTTTACATAATACAAAAATAAATAAAGTCAAACTTTTCATTCCCACGCTGTGGGTCACAACGACCCCCGAGACAGCGCGAAGGTGGCGTAATATACAACGTTGTGGGTCACAATGACCCGGAGACAGCGCGAAGGATAAGTTCAGGCTGCATAGACAATGAGGAGAGCGTGAGGGTTAAGGGGACACGCCGACGTGAGGAAGGCTTGGGGGTTTGTATCTTGACACCCACTCGATCCTTTACAGAGACACGCTGACCTGAGCCTGAGGAAGGCGTGGGGGTTATCTCTTGACACCCACAGAAAGACGCTGACCTGAGGAAGGCGTGGGGGTTTGTATCTTGACACCCAGTCGATCCTTTACAGAGACACGCTGACGTGAGCCTAAGGAAGGCGTGGGGGTTGTCATCTTGACACCGTCCGTTAGAGAGACAGGCTGTTCACAGTTAGGTGTTGACGACATCTGGCCTGAGCCCGGGGAAGACGCGACGCCTGTTGTCTTGACACCCTGTCGACTCATCAGGGAAAGGCTTTTGACGTTTAGCGCTAAGTTTTCAACCTCCAATCTGCTGCCGGCCCCTGGAGTTTGTGACTCAAATCCCAGTTGAGCCACTTCCGAGGGTGTCCCTGTCCCTGGAGTTTGTGACTTGAACCCCAGTTGATCCGCAAAGCATTTCCTCATCAAGACCTTTCGTAGGGTGTCACAAAGTTTCTGATGTTGGTCAGCGAACGTTTCTCCGTATTCAAACAACACCTCATTGTAGGGGATTGCTAGAAATCTGTAGAATGTGAAAGGATTCCGGTATTTTTTAACAAAGGTTTCGGTGTATTCCATCATCGCCTGATTGTAGGGTATTGTAAGAAATCTGTCAATGTTGAAGTTCTCAAATGTATCCGTACGATGACGTTTGTCCGACATCTGTAGATCAGACTCGGCAGACATGACTTATTGATGTTGGCGGTGTACACAACGTAGTTTGAGACGTGTATAATGTTAATTCAAAAATTTCTTGTGATCTCTAGGTTTTTATCCACTTGAACCTTGCTACGGTTGGAGATTCCAGCCACTGTATGGTAGTCAAAGGCAATTGGACAAGTCGACATTGTGGTAGGCGGAGTCTGCCATGTTGGAATGGGGTTGCACGGTTCCACTTGATGTTGCTATAAACTGTGCGCACACTTGCACCTTTCCATTAAACCCAAAGACCAGACTGTGCCCAAACTCAGATGACTCTGCGAATGTCACACTCTACAAATGGGCTGATATTGAAGGGTGTGTCATGTGGGGATATGTCTTTGCTAACAATTAATAAATGACTGTTAAACCAAAACACTTGATGTTAACCGAATCTTAGATCTAAGTCTAAGGTGTGATCTTTGGAGCCACAACAAAACTTCAGCAGATTCCAGCCACAAAGCAGACTCTGAGAATCTCACAATGGATTGCAACACTGCTGGTTTCAATAATTACTGGTGGATTGACACCAGCCAAGATTGGCTCAAGATCACCTGCATAGCAACTCCTCTGATGATCGTTGTAGGCTTGATGGTTATCACCTACAGAATACGTAGTCAACGGTCCTCGCATTTTTACAAACCGTCATCGTCTGGGCAGCGTTCACTTTCTAAAAATTCTGTGCACAATCCTACTGCATTCGCCTTTGACGATGTGAACTTTGACGTTCCCGTGAACAACCAGTCGGATGTGCGTGTCATTCATGCAACAGACTCTTCAGTTATATAACTTGTATGGTAAGTGTATAACCTGTGGTCTAAGTATATACGTCGTTTAACTTTGTATAAAGCTACTAACCGTGGTTTAATGTTCGTTCATCTCTCTCGCCCTAGTCTTCACTGAAGTCCGGGACATGTGGCGTGAGACCAGGACCCGTTGTATAAAGACGATGTTACCAGTTGTATTCATCTCAATAAACCACGCTTCGGTTGTATGTGTAATACATGACATAAACCCACTTTGTATTCATTATACACTTGAAATGTATTGTGAAGCAATAAAGATCATCAAGAGATGTGTAAAGACTGGATGTTTATTGGTAGAAGTAAATAGACACGATCCCACAGCAACCAAAGGCCATGTTCTACATCTTTGTTTTCTGGCATACAATAAAGAAAAGTAACACAACAAATTAACAGCTGAAACCGTACTCAGTATTATGACAATAGCCATGCTCCATATACACACATTGTTGTCTACAACATCTATGACTGAGCGGTAGAAAGTAGGCTTGTTGTGAAAGGGCAATATCATCTCAGCCGTATCGTCCTTTTTATTTCTCAGACGCTATAAACGTGGGCGGTGCTTAAGGCCACCAAATACACGGACCATGGTGTCGTTTATAGTGACGAAATTGAACATAGTGACCCAATTGAACATGATGTGGTGTTTGCAGAATCAGCACACAAATATACACTAAGGACGACAGAGACACAGGTGTACAAGGTTACATTTCCACTGTTATACATATGTAACACAGCTACCAAAAGTGAGTCTAAAGTTGATTCAGCAAAACAGTTTATATGATCTGCACGGCTACATTTCCACTGTTATACATAATACAGCAAGCATAAGGCACACAGTTAGCAAACGGTAGGGATTGAAATGAACCACATGAACAGTCAAGGCTCCCATAAACTAAGAAAGTATCGTATGTAACGCATTTATACAACATCTGTAACGGATATTGGTTTTGGTCTACTGTAATGGCTGTAAACGTCTGCTACACTCACTTTAGTAATAGGCTGTCTAGAATCGTCTAAGTCTCTTTGAAGAGACAGATTTAACACCTGTTTGTTGATGTAGGCAGATGCGTCAAGTTGAAGTCCCACATTATCAGAGAGAGTCTTTACAGCGCAAATCAACATCTGCACATCTAGCCTCCCCCTGAGCGCTCCCAATAGGTAACAAAGGTCGCCTCTCTGTGTCAGACTGGAAAGCATTTTGTTCTTAAACTTATTATACTCATTTTCTTCGCCGATTGTCCTATTCATAGATTCTTTAAGTATAGCTATGTTAACGTCTAGACTTGCTATTGATCGTGAAATGGTATTAATCGATATGTCCACTTCAGCCTCTTCTTTCTTCCTGGATAGCTTCAGGTTATTCTCTCGTTCCAAGGGATGCATGTAAAGAGAAGTGAAAAAGTTTACCCCACAGGAGACTATGAAATCGGTCAGGATGCAGACTCCTCGAAATACGTTGTCAGCAAAGTTGATAATGGTCATCCTCTGGTTGTCTTGTCAGAATAGACTGTAGGGTTTGATGATGTTAAAAGCGCTATAGATTATTTAAGTAGAGCTATGTTAGCATCTAGATGAGCAATAGATCTCGAAACTGTGTTTATCGACGTGTCCACCTCAGCCTCTTCTTTCTTCCTGGATAGCGTGACGTTATGCTCTTGTTCCAGGACGCTAATGTAGAGGAAAGTCAAAACGTTTACCCCACAGGTTACTATGAAATTGGTCAGGATGCAGACTCCTCGAAATACATTGTCAGCGAAGTTGATAATGAACATCATCTGGTTGTCTTGTCAGAATAGACTCTGGGGTTTAATAATAGCAACTGTGCTTTGTGTGTTTACTCATAGATTGTAGGAAGATTTGCTATAAGAGAAACCGAGAGTAACGGCTATTGTCAAATATCCTGTTAAAAATTGGGTTGATTAGTAGAGAGGTTGTACGGATGGGGTTGCACGCAAATATTCCAGTTCCGCTTATTCTGGGTGCCAGTCTATCGAGCAAGGTTTCCCTGGTTTCGTCGCTAAGGCACATGAGCTTCTTGTCAGATGTCAGTCCTATACTGTAAGTACCACAGAAGGACACTCCCAGAATCGACTGCATTATGTCTGTGGTATGCTTTTCACTGTTTACTCTGTCCACAGTGTCCTTGAAGGGATCTCCTATGGGATTAAGTATACCCTTCTCAAACTCTACCATATGAAGGGCGTTACAGAAGAGCTTATGATTACTGTCCTCGTTGCGGCGGTGTCGGTTAGAATGCTTGTTTTTAATCCTGAGGACAGAGCTGAAAGGGTGTAGTAGAGTTGGCATACAGGTGTAGGCTTCGACCCTCATCATAGGATCCTGCGTAACAGACCCGTTGAGCCTTTCCGATCGACCAGTCGTGAAGATGTAAGGTCGGCGGTACCCACTCGCACTGTCAGACTCTGGACAGAAGCCGTTGAACGCGTCTGCTACCACCATATCAAAGGGAGAGTCTCTGTTGATATGCACATCCCCCCCTTTTACGTCTTTCATGTAGAGATTGGGGATGTAAACCCCGGGAGATTCCAGGGTCTCTGGCATGACGGCATACTGACAGTATTGGTTAAGCGTTTTGACGTTGTGCGTATTGTGAGCAGTGGGCGCGCAGGTAATATTGTTACCAAGTGTGTAAAGACCAGACTTTTGTTGCATGAGGGATATGCCATATCCCGTGAAACGTACACATCTGAAAAGCAGGTACGCCATGCCAGAGTAGTATTTTGTGTCATAATGATCCTGTATGACGCCGTGCGTCAATAGGGTTCTGTAATGTATCCCCATTAAAACCTTGGCTACGTTGTTACTGATTCCTGCCAGCTCACGCAGTCTAATTGCCCACATATAGGTGATTAGAGACGTACCACTAAAACCGGGGTCAGTGCAGAGCTTGTGTGCCGACTCAGTAGGCTCAAACATTTCACTGACGTCGAACCCTTTCTGAGGCGTCACCTTTGAGAAAGCACAGTTTTCGGGCAGACACGTCACCGTCAGATTGTTTTCATTGTCTAAGTTTAACTCGTTGGTTAGGTTGACATCGCCGTTTCTGTATGAGATCAAAGTGCAGACAGGTCTGCATGGTCCATCTTCAAAACAGTAGACTCTAGCTCCTAGGACTGGGAGGATTATCCAGTACATGATATTACAATAGTCGACATCCTCCAAGGTGAATTCTGTTGGGTAGCCGTAGGCCGTGAGATTGTCACTCCTGACATTGATAAACGCCGGCAAGGAGGCTATCACAGAATTGTTCCTGTCACCTACTATACTCTTAAACAGTGCGATTGTTCCGTTCATCAAGCCCTCCAATTGTACCAATATGGTACGTTCTTCAGGGGTGATACCCTGGGTTTCCTTGTCTGCAAGGTGACGCCGTATGGAAACTGCGCATATGGGATCGGCTAACCATGACCAATATGTTCTCCCCTTAGCCCACCCCTCCGACAAATCGTTTATTTTGCCAGATTGGAGAATAAGACTCCTCATTTCAAGCATTGATTGTATGCCATTTTCATAATGGAGAGCTCTGTCGAGGAATAGCAAATTGTCTCCCACTCGTTTGGCGTGTTCCGTGTTGCCGAAGTGAGTGAGCAACTCGCTGCCAATTTGAGCAATTTCGTCAGAGATGTTGTTCATCGATGATGAGTTGAAAAGAGCCACCCTGGGCCTGACAACCCAATGATAGGACGTTGCATTCTCTTGCTCACCGTCGTTCACTGGACAAGGTACCACCATGTTACGGGTATCAAACTCGAGTACGGATGCAGGGTTCTTTATTTTACTGTACCAGTCTGCACTGAGCCCAAGACGCGCCAGTGCTTCCACCGGAACAGCGTTTGACTCACTTCTCATCAGCGCGTTCACGTCGTTTTGTAGTCGCAGCCTATGGTCCCGACTAAACAGCTCTTTAGGGTTACCGACGGGATGTAGACTGCGAAGACTGACAGGGACGACTGCTCCATCATACTGGTGAAGGTAAGAGACGGGTGGCAATCTTTGGGCAAGCTGTTTGTAGTTGATGTCATCGGAATCTGTGGTGGATAGGACATGTGAGGGGTTGATCTGATTTAAGGCAGGTGCCATACAGCCCACTGTGAAGTACTCCCATTTGAATCCTCCAGAATTACAAAAGGCCTTGTATTCAGTTGAAGTGTTCGTGTGGCTACTGTGCTCCATCTGTACGGCATCCACATGCACAATAGGAATTTTATCAACGGTACCTCCTCCAACGCGAAGATAGTTCACCTTCATGTCGATTGACTTATCCCTGAAACATGATTAATGTTAATAGTATGTCAATAGTATAGACGGAGAACTCAGGGGTGATGCTCGTGTCCTCGCTTACGATGTGAGACCATGTACTACCATTGGAACATCTCTGGGATAAAACGCCGAACAAAGTGTCACCCATTATTATAACCTCAGATTTATCACTTCCTAGTACCCTCCTAGCATTTTCCAGCGCACAGAGGAAGGAGTCAGGCTGTATGTTGACCATACCACACATGAGTTCGGCCATCACCAACACACAGTCCATTTTCTCTGCAAGACTGGAAGTTCTGGTCTTTTGCATGACTCTGTCTGTCAGGGTGGGTTGAGCGGCGCAATATTTCAGCACAGCAATGTTTCTAGTTATCTCCCAACAAGTACTGACCCTGTCAAACTCTCTTTTTATCAACTCCATGGCTAACGATGGCACTGTAACATCCAAGAGACTCCCAAATTGCATGGTGATGAACCTAGAGTCAGGCTTAAACACTTGGCAGTATTCTTTGGTCTGTACTCCGTTGCTGATCGTATCATAGGTGCCCTGTTGAGCCTCCCGTTGATCTGTTATCTTGTACCTCCTGCGAAATTTCATATCCTTAGGGACCTTTATGTCGGGGACCAGCATCTTGTAGACAAATCCAGCGAGTAGACAACTTGTCTTTTTCTGTTGCCTGAATAGAGCCACCCCCATCTGAGCCTGTGCTATCTCGACAGTGACGTTGGCTGAGATGGAACTATTGACTGCCGAGGCTCTGATTATTTTCGTAGTCATATACTCGGCAAATGTGTTGTTAGGAAAGGTTAGGAAATTGGGGGATTTGACCAAACGCGTGACCGTCTCCAGTGGATCTAACCTTTATACATTCTTGACGGTCTGAAATCCACTCGGGTCCATATTTATTACAATTCGACGAGTCTCGTGGGGTTCTAATAGATGAAATCGCAAACCAACCGCCAAATTTATAGCTGAGCTAGTGAATGTCAACTTAGGGTGATGTCCAGTTACACGATGTCACGAGAGTAAGGCACAGTGTTACGATCCAACTTGTACGCTACATCGGCGTGTGTCCTGTGTGATGTACCAGCAAGTTTAGCGAGCGCTTGATGCATCTCTTTGGAACACTTATAGTGGTACATTAATAAACTCGAATCGTCACTGTGTTTTCTCAGTAGATTTTCCGCGACAATCACATCCATGGTCAAGTCAATAGCGTTGCGCTTGAGATTGGACAGCTTAACCACCTGAGCCCTGACATCGCTAGTCGTGTCATCGTCGTCGTCGTCACTGTCTTCTTGGTAGTAGTGGTAATACTCACTACCTTGGCTTATGTTAGTCAGACTTTGTCTGTTCTTACACATACAACAGAACGCTCTAAATAACATCCGAAACATTTTAGAAACGCAGCGCTTAAGCAGGAAACGTACGTATCCTACAAAGGACTTTGGTGGCGTTCACCAACTGCCGATGTTACGTTTGATGTACACTCTTACGCCGCTCTAACTTGTCATTAGAGATGCCGAAAGCTGTGAATAGTCTATCCAGAGAGCAACTGCTTTGTCACGAAGAGGACCTGGCTGAGGTTGCCTTGGAAGACAGAGGGGATTCTTATGGCTTATGGATATCTTCAGAAAAAAAGTGTATTGTCAAGGTGGAAGGGAGCGGTCTGATGACACCAACTACGAACGTTATGGGCTGATAGCCATCCATCGGGATGTTGAATCTTGGGTATACGTAAGCGATGATCCTCAGCTGGCCATAGTGATCGAGGAGGTTGTTAACACGTTCAGTTCGTTATCTCATCAACCATTATTCCGCCAACCACATGTGGGAACACATCAAGACAACTCTAAGGAACATGATTCGATGGACCGTCTTGGCCGGTTTTGTACCCTGCCTTTTTCTGCCTTGGAAGAAACTCACAACTCTCAGCCTGGGGTTGTCGGGGAAAGCTATCGTGACAAACCTTGTGTCATCAAACTCAGCTATCCACCGAGACACGTACATAAAGCCGGTGTGTGGGGGTAGACGTTACCGAAATAGACGGAGGAAAATCAAGACGTCCAATAAGCCGTGGAAGCGTGAAAATGTCAGCTGGGCTAGACACAAGCAGTCGAACTCTAGCTTCAGGACAGTAAGGGACGGTCTCACCCCCACCGATGCAGCATTTGAAGCCGTACAGGAAAGACACGCTCACCAACAAGCTCTACCTTCAGTGTTGGACGTGCCACTCGATCAACTTGCGGACACGTTGAAACTGCTGATGGAAAATTCAGTCCCTGCAACACAAGTATATGTTGTCTGCAGACTCATACGTGACTGGGTCAAACGGGACATCACGCTCAAACAAGACCCGATCAAGGAAACAGAGCTAAAGATGGCAACCATTGCTTTGTGGGCTATAATGAAGACATTTGAACATGGTCGGTGTCCAGTAATACCCGAGTGCAGAGCAGCGACGTGTCTAGCCTTCTATGATACGGAGACAGACCTTGTCACAGCCACCGTTGATGGGGTCCTTTACAGACAAATCTCAATGTGGGATGGTTGCTGGTCAGGGGGGTCAAATCTGTCTTCATTGGCAAAAAGAGCTCACCCGACAGTCAAGAGCTGGGCTGCTCTCTTTCACAAGATCACACAGGGGTTGACCACGGCATCGACTAGACATATATACACCAGTACAGGCGTGGATCGCTCCTCTTTGACACATCTGGCTGATGTAATGCTTTCATCCCGCGCAGAGCAGCAACGTGGAGGAGGGTCAGTCGCGGGGAACGCGTTTGGTAAACCTTTAGTGGACAACTTGTCCCGCTTTCTGGCTAGCGACCATCAGGCTGATATGTTTGGATTGAACATGACCGAGCTACCAGATATATTTCTAAGATCAGGGGTCGGAAGTACTGTGTCTGAGCACAAGTCGGCCAGCGTCTCGCATAGCCTGAGTAAAACGATGTCTTCCATGATATCCGAAGGTAAGGAGGTTCTGCTGATCAAGCAGTTTCTTGGTGAGGTGACCAGACACCCTCGCGTGGCCTTAGAGCGACTCAAGAGCGATTGTAAGGATCGGCGGCTACTGCAGATGGCAGAGAGTGTTACAAGGCAACTGGAAGACATCATTAGCAAAGGCTGTGACGGTAAAGTCGATGAGCCCATCACAGAACTTGGTTCCGATGTTAAACTGGTCTGCAACTACCCCTCTTCTGTCAGCGTGGCCCATCTAGAGGAGACCTTGAGTATGTGGACCAATTTCTGGAGGAGCACGTTATCCGGATTCAGCCAGTTTAACAGGAGACATAATACCATCCAGTACAACAACAGGGATACGGTGAGAGCGTTAGAATCCGGGTCACCTGTACATGTTCTTCACGCTATGCTTGTTACACTTTTGAACACGTCAGGGGTGACATTTGCAGACAGCTTATCTGGGAGAAAACCAGACACTTCGCTCACAGTCAACGACATCCTGCTCACACGCAACTCTCTCCATCCGACCGCATATGGGTTACTGTTGGCTAACAAGCTCGGTCTCAGGCCTTCCGATGTGAAATGTGAAGACGGAAAGGGTGATGGGACATCGGAAAGGAGTGTAGACGGGGTGACTCCTGACTACATCAGCAAACACCATAGACTCTGCGAACCTTCAGTCGTTGAACTCTTAGGATGTAGATTACATTGAATATCCCCGGGTTGAGACGCAGACGAGGGTGTCTGTGTCACAATTGGCGACGTGTCGACAGATGGGAGTCCAACACACATTGAGTCGGATTCGTTACCATGCTTTGACACTTCATCAGAGACACAAGGGTTGGTCGACTCGTATTGGCAACGTTGTACAGTCTGATGATCAGGGGCCGTGTGTGTAGCAGCATAAGCGTCAATGTCATATGTGCCGTGGGACGCGATAGCCGAGGCAGATGGTATTTGATGAGGCTCTGCTCGGGTGACAGACGACCAATGTGACAGGGGTTGAGCTTGGTCTTTATTGTGAACGACGTTACGTTTGCTGGTGTTGTTGCGACGACAATATCTAATCGTTTTGCTGTATATTGTGTTAACCCTCCTTTTGACATGTTGCCCCTGTCTTGATTTCAGCCTGGTTTGCATTCCAATATTAAAGTCTGTGCGTATAACATTTGGTATATCGCTTCTTTCACCTTGGTCCTTTTTTTGCTCATCCGTTTCTAAGTCTGTGTCCAAATGTTTGCGTTTTTTCTATGATGCCGTGATAATCGCGTTGCATTGATTGACTTCACACCTCTTACGCTTGTGTACAACTCGGATACTGTCGTCAGTGTCGTCATCGCGGGCTCGCCGCTGTCCTTTGAATGTACTTCATCACTGGTATTATCAGTGTGCACCCCCTCGTCGGCGTGACAAGTGAGACATTCCTTGGCTAGTGTAATAAATTCGTCATACCACTTTTTATTGGGTTCAGAGTCGAGCAGCTGAGACTGTGGGTTTAGAAAGCACGGCTCGAGTGACTGGTCAGTGATTGTAATCATGACCCACCGATGTTTCGAGTAGAGCCTGACTCTCCCGTTTATCATCCAGAGAGGTTCCAGACTGAGTTCACTCAAGTCTGCTATCGACACCCTTATCCAGAAATACTTTTTACCTGTTGCCACGACAGTATGTAGGGACGTCTCTATCATCACCCCCGTGTCTCGTAATCTCTGAATGAACATATTGAGCTGCTGAACGGGATCAATCTTCAACCCTGCACACTTTTTATGTTTTTCCTTTGGCCTGTAGTATACAAAGGAAAATCCTTGGTTCTGTGACAGTATTCCAACTAGGTAATCAAGTGTCACCAAGTCGTCGCATACATTTTCCAAAATCCTATCCTCTGACTTGTGAATGGGTTGTTGCTGCGGCTTCGGAGGCTGAACAGGGTTCGATAGCATCGACGTACGAGGTGTATAGGAGTAGGATAACATAATTAAATTTTTCAACTGTAACGCAAGAAACTCAAATGCGCTGTCGAGGGCTCTGGAGAAGTCGTAGTCTGACAGGAAATGTTTCACATTCAGCTCAGCAAAACATTGCCCAATCTCACATGTACTTTCTAAACTTTGGGGTCTGTAAATAGGAGTGCTCCAGCCCGCACTCCCTTCTACTATCCACCTAGGCTTGTCTGATCGTGTCAAAGACTGCCAGGCTGGCACTCTGTTACCCCTGTCCGCAATCTCAAATAATGCATGCTTCCAAAACTTGGAAACTTTGAAAGATATCTGACAGCAAGGACATCGTGCATAATCGTAACAGTTATCCAACCAAGTGAAATTGTCATCAGTCACTTCGTTCGCCTCTCTTGCCACTCCTGGTGGGATGGTGAATTCGCCTCTTTTGACAGGGGTGGACCCGTTGTCAGTATTAACCGATATGCTTCCTGGCACCAACTTCATGTAGCCGAAAATACTATTGTCTTCCATGTATAGAAAATACCATTCTCCGGCCAGTTCCGAGGATAGGGGTTGTTGCAATGGGCAATCGTTCAGAGCGACATTTTCCATTATCTGTAGTTCTGATATGTAAGCCTCTATAGAATTCAGCCGTCTGCTACACGTGCCCATTAGGTCTTGCATCTCCTTCACCTGAGACTGTATGTTGATTTCAGCTCTGCTCTTGGAGTTTGACCTGACCGCCGTAGCTATTAGCGATTCAAAGTGTGTGTTTATAATATTCCACACCCTTAGAATAGGTGTGGTACTAGTAGCTGAGGACGCTACTCGGTGGGTAATGGAAGAGTTGTCTCTAGCCATGGCCATTGTCACAAAAGACTAGCTCTACTATATACATTCAACACCCTGTCTCTTAATTAATAATTTGCAGACACTCACTGACTACAACTATCGACTGTAAGCTAGAAGTGTAATTCCAACCACTGCACAACTAACGTTAGCCGTTGTTGGAGAATGGTCAGAGTGTCAGGGAACTCTGAGATTTGCTCAAGGCGAGTCGAAGTGTCTGCTTACTGTACCCGAGGTCTGTGAAATCAACGTCTTCAAAGCCAGGAAATCCGTGTGGTTGGCAGCAGACGGGGTTCAGGTTGACGTGATTGTCAACCATTGCAATAAACTCTGCTCTAGCATTCACTTTACCCTCCTCTCTCAAGTATGCCTCGTGTGAGCCGATAATTTTGTCGTGCATAACAATCGGATTATTGAGTAGCCATGGGACTAAGTTAATAAACTCAGGGTTTTTTAGCTGATAATTTGTTAAGACCTTATCCTGGAAGGAAGAGAGGTTGCTACGGTAACGTTGAACAAATACGCCTCTCACAGCCTCCCTGTAGTCCGGCCAGTACTTGGAGTGACTGCGGTCTCTTACTTCTATGAAGTATGTCTCCGTGAGGTATACCAGACACATCTTCTCCTGTGACGTCAACATACCTCGCCTCTCCTGAGCCAGCTCACAGCAGAGCCTGTTGAGATGCGAGTGCATCTCCAGTAACTTTGCCACTTTACCCAGCGCATTTGGAAGCTCTTCAGCTACATTTCTCACTTTTTGCGAATTGATAGACATGGACGAGAAGAGCTGGTGTCGGGTTTCCTCTCCGGCTACGTTGACAGAGGAGAAGAAGAATGGTGTGTGGAAATATTTCTTTGTGTTCTTCATTCAGATAACCACGGTTAAAGGGTTGGCCACTCCGTATATGTAACATGTCAGGTTCTCGTTGCTAACCGTAAAGGGTTTAGTCGACACAATGCAGGTTCCCTGCGATAAAGCAATTGTCTCAAACACTCCTCTAAAGTAGGGTTGTAGCAGATGATTAGCGTTGGACGTGTAGTTGGCGCTGCGACTGGGTTTAGATGAGAACTCTATGCGGGTGTTTTTATAGCCATGCTGGGAGCATAGCCTCTTCTTGTCTGAGACAAACCTCAGTCTGCTCAGCAACTTGGTTTTAGTGGTATTGGACTGCATTCGAGCGTATTTCCTAAGGTGTTTTGAGAATGTAGTAGCCCTGAACTTCTGATTCCCAACGGTGTTCACATGCAGCACGTGGAGGAGAATGTTGTTTTCAAACTTCACCACACAGCTCCCTTCCTCCCTAAGCATTTCATCGGGTCTGTCGGGACAGTCTACGGCGTAGCTATAGTGTGACGGCAACTCGGGTTGGCTAATCGTATTCGTCTTATGTTGTACACGGTTCAGGTTTGTAAAGCCAGTGAAGGACATCTTTGTTGCACTCGATGTCCAGTATCCATAGGGTTCCCAGCCAGCAAAGGCGGGACAGTCGAGACTCGTGTAGCGGGTTGCCGGCAGGGGGTCTCGATCTCGAGGTGTCACGGTTAAACTTGCGTTTCGAGCCCGGCTGAATAACGGGACATTTTGTTCTGTACATAGCCATTGGTTTTTGGTGGCGTTCTTTATGCAGAGAGACTGGGTCATGTTTACCATGTACAAATAGAGCAGCCCTAAGCTCACTAGGAACCAAATTCACAGAGTCTTGGGGTCTGATGAAGAACACTTCCAGATTACACAACAGAAGCTTGCGATTGCCAGCATACACTAACACCAAATGAGGCCATAGGAGCTCAACTGCTATCTTGGTTTCAACTGAAACATCAGGTGACTGACACACCTCCCCCCATTCACAGGGGGGCGTACTTGACAAGTTGTCTATTATATACGTCAAAACTCTGATTTCGAATTCGATGACCTCATTCCCGCAGTCCCTTAACCCTGTCAGGCTTACCAACAAAGCCTGAGCCTCAGCCCTGGCATGGTTGTGACACTCGGACAAGAAGCACAGTCTACAGTACACAGGTACTAACTTTCCCAGTAACTGAACCGTTGCTGAACCGCTAGGTTTTAAAGCTGCAAACTGGCCGTGACTTCCATCCTCAAAGTGAACATAGGCTCGAATTTTAGGTGACCAGACGTTAGGACCTGAAATCAGCTCTCTATGCTTCGTCAGACATTCTATTAAGGCTTTACTGGAGAGAAAGACCTTGGTCGCGGTTGTACACTCCAACTCATTTATTAGGTAGCCAAGAAAGAGATCGTACCTTATTATGTCGACATGCGGACCGGGACATTTGACGGTCGGATTAAGCAAAGGCATCCCTGAGTTTTTCTTTGTTGCCACGGTAATTAAAGCGTGTTATGGAATACTACCCAATTGGAAGCAATCGAGTGAGCAGACGCGAGTCGGCGGGGGTCCACCTGCCAAGAGGCGTCGGTTACCGTTATCAGAAGAGCATCGATGTGAGACCATCGATGAGGAGTACAGACGTGTGTACTGTGAACTTAGAAATAAAGCCTTGTCAGACATAAAGAGTATGGTGAGAGAGCATGTTGAAAATCAGAGCAGCTCCTCCTCCTCCTATGACTTCATGAACATATATGGCATGTGTTCATTTGACCCCCCCAATGTGGCGAGGGTGTCACACCAAAACAATCAGCCTCTTAGGTGCAAATTTACCAAGATTACTTGTCCCGACGATAACTCCAACTCCAACTCTCATAGGCTCATTTCAGTCAGCGGAATACTCAATCCTCTTATCTGTGCCCGTCTTGAACAGGGGGAGCTTGAACTCTCTTACTGTGGAGAGTCGGATTACGACAGAGCCATGGAGGAGTTTGTTAGACTTGCTTCTCGGAATAAAATGAGGGTACCAAGAGTCTGCAATGTTCAATTAGGGAGCACCATCGGCAGCATGGAAAATCGATTCATTTTCCCCGCGAGAGAGGACTTGCACACTCTCGGATGTGCTTACAGGCAAATGGTGGTTTTAGTTGAACTGTTAAACCTGCACATTATCCATTTCATACATTCCTGAATTGCAGACCCCTGTGATACTTTTAATACAACTTATCACGTTGTGAATGTGTAATAAAGTAAGTGTAGACGATGATGTGGCTGGTTAACATTTGTTTTTATTTCACACATACAATACACCATAACATTACAACATATAGGATATATATGTGTCTTCATTCGGGGTGGTCAAATCCGAAGCTTAAGTCGGTCTCAAATCAATTCGCTATCAAGACTTCATTCAATCTGACTCAAAGTAGCTGTCAAATATGGTCAGTTCGTCTTCAACGTTGAGTTTCTTTTTCTCAGGGCTACCTGTTACATCATCTGTAGTCTGTTTCCTATCATCCTGATGGTCAGTAGAAACACGACTACTCGTTTCTGACGCCATGGAAGAAGATACGGAAGATGAATATTCTTCTTCTCCAGTCACCTTGATGTTGTCGTTCTTAAGTTTCGACAGTAGTAATCTGAAATCTGTTTCGTTCAGCTCAGGAGCCATCATTTTGATACGACTCACGGCTATCCTAGGTAAGACACAAGACACCCCTTTCTTGATCCTATCCACCATGTCATCGACCGTAGTCTTCTCAGCAGTGGGACGGTTGACATCTTTACTTTGGCTGTAAAGTGATGTGTCAATGCAGTCATTGTTGAAAACCCTCAGAGTGTAGTAATGCTTAGAGATCTTGACAGTGGCGTAATTGTTGTTGTTCTTGCCAGAGAATATCACCATGTTCGACAGCACCATCATGGGTGCGTGGAGCATGAAGTCCATCCATCCATCCATCATCTTCCGCTTGTCCGGGGGTCGGGTCGCGGGGGCAGCAACCTAAGCAGGGAGGCCCAGACTTTCCTCTCCCCGGCCACTTCCACCAGCTCTTCCTGGGGGACCCCGAGGCGTTCCCAGGCCAGCCGAGAGACATAGTCCCTCCAGCGTGTCCTGGGTCTTCCCCGGGGCGTCTTCCCAGTGGGACGTGCCCAGAACACCTCACCAGGGAGGCGTCCAGGAGGCATCCTTATCAGATGCCCGAGCCACCTCAACTGGCCCCTCTCGACGCGGAGGAGCAGCGGTTCTACTCTGAGCCCCTCCCGGATGACCGAGCTTCTCACCCTATCTCTAAGGGAGAGCCCGGACACCCTGCGGAGAAAACTCATTTCGGCCGCTTGTATTCGCGATCTCGTTCTTTCGGTCACTACCCACAGTTCATGACCATAGGTGAGGGTAGGAACGTAGATCGACTGGTAAATAGAGAGCTTCGCCTTTCGACTAAGCTCCTTCTTCACCACAACGGACCGATGCAGAGCACGCATCACTGCGGACGCCGCACCGATCCGCCTGTCGATCTTGCGCTCCATCCTTCCCTCACTCGTGAACAAGACCCCGAGATACTTGAACTCCTCCGCTTGGGACAAGATCTCCTCCCCGACCCGGAGATTGCACTCCACCTTTTTCCGGTCGATAACCATGGCCTCAGATTTGGAGGTGCTGATTCCCATCCCAGCCGCTTCGCATTCGGTTGCGAACCGCTCCAGTGAGAGCTGGAGGTCACGGCCCGATGAAGCCAACAGGACCACATTATCTGCAAAAAGCAGCGACCCGATCCTGAGGTCCCCAAACCGGACCCCCTCAACGCCCTGGCTGCGCCTAGAAATTCTGTCCATATAAGTTATGAACAGAATCGGTGACAAAGGGCAGCCCTGGCGGAGTCCAACCCTCACCGGGAACAAGTTCGACTTACTACCGGCAATGCGGACCAAACTCTGGCACCGGTCATACAGGGACCGAACAGCCCCGATCAGGGAGTCCGGTACCCCGTACTCCCGGAGCACCCCCCACATGAGCCCCCGAGGGACACGGTTGAACACCTCTTCCAAATCCACAAAACATGTGTAGACTGGTTCGCATGCACCCTCCAGAACCCTGCCGAGGGTATAGAGCTGGTCCACAGTTCCACGGCCAGGACGAAAACCACATTGCTCCTCCTGAATCCAAGGTTCGACAATCCAACGGACCCTCCTCTCCAGAACCCCTGAATAGACTTTCCCAGGGAGGCTGAGGAGTGTGATCCCCCTAAAGTTGGAGCACACCCTCCGGTCCCCCTTTTTAAAGAGGGGAACCACCACCCCGGTCTGCCAGTCCAGAGGCACTGTCCCTGATGTCCACGCGATGTTGCAGAGTCGTGCCAACCAAGACAGCCCTACAACATCCAGAGCCTTAAGGAACTCCGGGCGGACCTCATCCACCCCAGGGGCCTTGCCACCGCGGAGCTTTTCAACCACCTCGGCGACCTCAGCCCCAGAGATAGAAGGGCCCCCTCCCAATGTCCCCAGACTCTGCCTCCACGTCGGAACGCTTGTTGGTGGGATTAAGGAGGTCTTCAAAGTATTCCTTCCACCGATCCAGGACGTCCCCCATCGAGGTCAGCAGCGCACCATCCCCACCATATACAGCGTTGACAGTGCACTGCTTCCCCCTCCTGAGTCGCCGGATGGTGGTCCAGAACCTTTTCGAAGCCGTTCGGAAGTCATTCTCCATGGCCTCGCCGAACTCCTCCCACGCCCGGGTTTTAGCCTCCGCGACCGCCAAAGCCGCATTCCGCTTGGCCTGCCGGTACACATCAGCTGCCTCTGGAGTCCTACCAGCCAACAAAGTCCGATAGGCCTTCTTCTTCAGCTTGACGGCTTCCCTCACCTCAGGCGTCCACCACCGAGTCCGAGGGTTACCGCCGCGACATGCACCGACCGCCTTGCGTCCGCAGCTCCGGTCAGCCGCCTCAACAATGGAGGCCCGGAACATGGCCCATTCAGACTCAATGTCCCCGGCCTCCCCCGAGACATGGTCGAAGCTCTGCCGGAGGTGGTAGTTGAAGCTCCTTCTGACAGGGGATTCTGCCAGCCGTTCCCAGCAGACCCTCACATTACGTTTGGGCCTGCCAGGCCTGACCGGCGTCTTCCCCCACCATCGTAGCCAACTCACCACCAGATGGTGATCAGTTGACAGCTCCGCCCCTCTCCTCACCCGAGTGTCCAAGACATTCGGCCTCAGATCCGACGACACGACTACAAAGTCTATCATCGAACTGAGACCTCAGGTGTCCTGGTGCCAAGTGCACATATGGACACCCTTATGCTTGAACATGGTGTTCGTTATGGACAAGCCGTGTCTAGCACAGAAGTCCAACAACAAAACACCGCTCGGGTTCAGATTGGGGGGGGCATGAAGTCCTCATTAGCAAACATATAAGCGAATGTGAACACCCGCCCCTCTAACTGAAACTCCACACGATTGTATCTCATATTCTCCTCCGTCATGATCTTCGCAACCTCCTTTTTCGTGTCACCTATCATGTTTAGAGACATCCTCATGTACTCGGGGAGATGTTTGTCGGTAGCTTGCAACCACTCCATGTCATCCAAGTCTGAATGGTTGCTACCTGTCATGCTTGAGTTCTTAGTGAAGACTGGTCCAGTTAACTTTAGCGACATGCCATAAGATGCGTCAAACGTGTTGGTGCTATCATCATCCTTTCCGTGTAGAAACTTTGCAGGCATAGATAACACGGGGAGTTGTCTACACAAGTTAACATCGGTTACCTTGGGAGTGTGAATGACACGTGCTAGCTCAGTGCAAAATTATCCCATAACCATTATCACGGTCTGTCTCATGGTCATGGCAAGGGTAAGCGTGCACATTGGCAAGGCTCCGTGTGATATGGTTAGCTGATACTTACTCGAGTCTGACAGCGTCTCATTGTGCAAGTTGCTGTTGTAGATGGGGTTTTTCATAGATTTGACAAACGAAACCTCTATAAATTCGCCCTTGTTAAAGGTGTTGTGATAACGCCCATAGAAGTGAATATCGTTCACCTTTTGGTTAAACCCCGAAGGCCTGTAAACTGTAGACAACATCTTGTGTAAATTAGCACCGCTAGCCATTGTAGAATCTTCATGCAATGCAATGGTCAACATAGTCTTCATCATGGTGTCAATTGACAGTCCCAGAGCCATTGAAGTGAAAACTCCCATTCTGCCGGCAACCGGAGGGGGCCTCTTGTCTTCAGGGCCAGTGAAAACGTTATCGAACTGTAATGACTTGCCTTTATCCTGCCCATTGAACCCTACCCAGGTGGTGACCAGGCATGTATTTTTCAGTGTATTCACATTTATCATCAAGTTTGCGCTCTGGTGACGAATTGCATTTGAGAATGTAACCATTGAATGGTTGAGGGCTGACATCACTTCCTCACTGAAGTCACTGTTTGCATGACATGGTAGCATGTTAGATATTGTACCAAATACAGCGTACTGAATGTAAGCCATTACATTATCGGACATCAGGTAATGACAGAGCCCAATGGGTTTTTCACCTGTCTGTTCTCCCATCATTGCAAATGCGCCATTCTTAACCATTAACATTCGATCACCCATCTGAGGTGACACGAACCACAGCTTTTTACTTTCACCTTCCACGATCTTATACCCTTGCATACGTTCCAGTATACTGACATTGGTCCATTGTAGATCCATGTTCATCTCCGATACGTCAGTGCCATCTTTGTCAAGTTCATAACCTGTGAAGAGTTTGTAATATTGCAATCTCGCTTCAGGGCATTCCTGCTCCGTACCACCTACTTGGTTTTTACCACTCACTTGTTCAGGGTAGTAAGGAATGAACATCGGACGAAGTATAGTTGCGGCGCACAAGGGGTTGCGAAAATTTGCTTCCAGGAAGACAGCCGATGCAACACTCAAAATGACAGCAAGGTGTTGTTCGTCGATGGAGGTGCTCATAAATATTGCCAGTAGCTGAATGAGGTAAAGAAAGATGATATGGTGAGGCTCCTCTCCTTGTTGATACGTCATTTTACCATTGCGAAGCTCGTCAATGTTAAATAACTCAAGCAACTTGCGAAGTAAAGACACGATCTGACTTGCTCTTTTTTTGTTGAAGTTAACAAAAATGCTCGGGTAGGACTGCTCTCCGTCATTGTCTTCGTAGGGTACATCAACAACATTTTCAGTCAGCACTTGGTCAGTCAGGATTGTCTTGTAAAGTGAAAGGACCGTCTCCCGAGTAAACAATTTACACAGACCCAGAAAGAGAGTCTTTTCAAAATCTCCATCCATCTGAGGCACGTTCTGTAAAGCCAAGAAGTGCCCCAGGTGCTCAGCGTGCACTTTCAGGATCTAGTTGGGGAAAAGGTTTGGACAATAGAGATGCAACACCACGGGGGAATTGAGAAGCACCGGCGCAAAGGGGTTGGAAGGGCAGGGGTAGAGGATACCAGAGTCGTGTGGTCCCATCGTTATGCAAAATCCATCCTCTTGCAGGCTTACCTGGAGTGTCTTAGCAGAGCATGCCATTCTAAATCGAGAAATAACACGTCTACACCCTGAATACAGGCTCAAATAGTGAAGATGTTGATGGATAAGACGAATCTATCAGACTGCGAAGATGCTTACAAATTCTGTTACGATCTTTGGGATGATCTATCCTTAGTCTTAATCGGATCACAAGACTTTAACTCTTTCCCCCATAAAGACGTCATATGACTACCCCCCACAAATCCTTTATGACGGGTTTGACGAGTCTGTTGTATCAATAAAGACGTGTTTTGACGATGACTAGAGCAAGTACCGTGTTTGCCTTTGTAACAAATAATCTGATCGGCAGAGCCGAAACCTAGCAACACCAGGCTAACCAATAGGAGTGAGGGATACATATTCGTGGGGTTTTCCGAAGTTTGACGATCTAAGTTTTAGCCTCTGAGGGGAAAAAAGACGAGCGCGTCAGCTGTCAGAGTGACCCGCGAATGTTGACATTTTGACCATGGCGGCGCGAGTGTTTAGGAATCCGGAAGATGCAGCCTTTTATATTGAGAATTTTCTTGATAACGAGTCTGATTTTTCTGGGTTTGAAGATGATTTTATACCCCTGGAGGAAAGTGACAGCGAAAGTGATGGTCACGAAAATGTCACTGACGAGATGAGAGAAACGGGAGATGTAGCCTGGAGTCGCGTTATAAGGGACCAAACAATCAATCCATTTACTATGGATTCGGGCCAAGGACATTCAATGTAGGAAACGCTACACCCTTGGATTACTTTTTTCTTTTTTTTGTCGAGACAATGTTTCAGAAGATTGCTACTGAAACTAACTTGTACGCGGAGCGCTGTGCTCAAGAACACTCGCGAGTCGATAGCCTCTGGTTTCCGACTGACGGCGCCGAGATGAGAGCTTTTTTTTGGATTAAATATCCTGATGGGTGTTAATCCGAAACATGAATACAGTGATTACTGGTCCACGGATCCATTCCTGGGTGTCAGCGGGTTTCAACGTGCCATGACTGTGAACAGGTACGAAAAGTTGTGCCAGTACTTACACTGTAATAATGCTGCCGTGCGAGTGACGAGAGCTGATGCTAGCTATCATCCGATAGCTAAAGTTGCGCCGGTGTTTGAGATGGCACGTCAAAATTGCAAGTTGTTTTATCAACACGGTCGTGACATTTCTATTGACGAGGCTATGAAAGGATTCAAAGGCAGAACAGAGCTTGTAATGTACATGCCTAACAAACCAGAAAAGTTTGGAATCAAGTTCTGGGCCCGGTGTGACGGCAACACATCTTACATGTCAGACTTCAAGCTTTATTCAGGGAAACGGGACCAGACACCTCTTCAACGGATCCATGGTTTGGGATACAGGGTCGTGCATGATATGACCAGGGATTTGATTGGCCTCAATCACTGCGTTTATTTCGACCGCTTTTTCACAAGCATTCCCCTCTTGCAGAGTCTGCTAGCAGATAACATTTATGCCTGTGGAACGCTAATGTCCAATAGAAAAGGTGCCCCCACAGAAATAAAGCAAAAAAGAAACCTGAAAAAGCTTCTACGGAAACGAAGTGACAGTATTTTTTTCCATAAGGCCGGCATCACTGTCACAGCATGGAATGACAACAATGTAGTTGTCATAGCTCACACCTTTCTCCCACATCCTGGTCAGATGGTGACCTGTCATTGGCAGGTTGAGACGGAAAAGCTAGTCGTGCCACAACCACAAGCTATCACTCGATACAATCAGCACATGAATGGCGTGGATGTGCACGATCAGCTAAGAAAAAAATACGCTGCCTTTCGTCCCAGTAAGAAGTACTGGAAGTATATCTTATGGTTTGTGGTGGACGTCTGCCGAGTGAATGCGTGGATTTTGTACAGGATGGCCTCTACAAGACGAGTGGGGAGAAAGACGCGATACACCCAGAAAGATTTCATCTTGGAGCTTGGTAAGGGTTTGATCAATGGCTTCACCAGTAGGAAGCAATCTACCATCACAGAAAGGGGGGTTGAAATTGATCCAAAAAGGCACAAGACGCCTCACACCTTCGAGCGACTTCCCGGCAAGCACCGTAGGTGTAAAAATTGTTACATACTTGAGCGTCGGCATGAAACGGTGTTTGCCTGTGCCACATGCAACACACACATGTGCAGGGACTGTTTCCTCCAGCTGCACCAACCTGAGGAATGAACTAAAGGTGTTGTTCATCTGATATGTATGTATATATTATGTATGTATCTATCAGTTTATATTATTGTTATGCCTAATTAGTTGGTAAACTTGTTGTACATCTGATATCTTTATCTATTCATATTATATCTGTTTTTATATTATTGTTACGCCTAATGAGGTGGTAAAGGTGTTCATCTGATATCTTTATCTATTTCTATTATACCTGTTTTTATATTATTGCCACACCTAATGAGGTGGTAAAGGTGTTGTTCATGTGATATATACTCAGCTTTATATATTTATATTATATCTGTTTTTATATTATTGTTACGCCTAATGGGTTGGTAAAGGTGTTCATATGATATCTTTATCTATTTATATTATATCTGTTTTTATATTATTGCCACACCTAATGACCTAATGTGGTAAAGGTGTTGTTCATGTAATATATACTTAGCTTTATATATTTATATTATATCTGTTTTTATATTATTGCCACACCTAATGATCTAATGTGGTAAAGGTGTTGTTCATGATATATTTATCTTTATCTATTGATATTATATCTGTTTTTATATTATTGCCACACCTAATGAGGTGGTAAATGTGTTGTTCATGATACATATTTATCTTTATCTATTTATGATATCTGTTTATCATATTATCTGATTTTGTTTCAGTAAAAACAGATATTAATTGAAACAACCAAACACTGTCAAATCTGGTTTTATTTCGTATAAGATTGATAACTGATAGACTGAAACTACAACACAAAACAGGTCAAATAGGCTTGAAACTGTTTTGTACCACACTTATAATTACTTACCACTTGGGGAATCTTGACTACAACAGACTACAAGATTGGTAAAACAGGTGTGAAATAGTTCATTGCCATATTTCCCATTACTTACCTGATCATGAGAAGACCCTCGCTGCAATTTCCATGTGTACAGGTACATGGTCTCAATACCATACTTACCATTACATACTTACATAATTCTTTTCAGATAGTCCATAATTTCAGGTTTCCAAAGATATATAACATGACTGGGTTTCTCTAAGGTCCATGGAGTGTAACATCAAGTTTATCACCTGGCGAGTTTAGAATGCAACCCCCGCCAATTAATTAAAAGTTAAAATAGATTAAAACTGTTCTATACCATACCTGGTTATATTTTCATTGTCTCAATAACTTGGCCAACATATTGGAATATGTTAACGCTGTTTGACTGTTAGATGTTTTTGTAGTGTGTCTCGCGTAAGCTACAGTGTTGCAGTGAGCTACACTGGTTTGAAACGACAGGTAATGGTAATTTCACCAACAAATCGTTTACTAATGGCAGAATAAATCCTACAACGAAAATGTATATGTGAGGAATGTTTATTTTAACGATTGAAAACAGATAACGCTACATCATAGACCACTGTAGTATGTGTTGCCCGGGCAACACAGGCTAATGTCATGATGCTAATACTTCAGTGAAATAGTAGACTACTGTTTCCGAAAGTAGATGTACTTCCTTAATAATACCAGATTATATTGTACATTACACATCACAATTGTGTGTCATATCACAAAGTAAAATGAGTAAATAGTTATCACCCTGGCCTCTTTTCTTGTGGCGTTTCTGCAGCTGCCTTGCAGTAAAGCTATAGTTAGCCTAGCTATCCCCCAAGTTAATAGATGCGAAACGAATGTTCTGCCAAAGGTAGTCACGCGGGTTTTAGTGACGTAGTGACGTTAGTAACGTCAGTGACTGTGGCTAGCAAATTAGCCACCGTTAGCTTCACTTTTCGCCACAAAAACTTAACTTCAGCCTAAACCATGCAACGGAACGTAAATTCCAATAGAAGCAACTCAATCGCTACCAAGACGAAACTTTTGACACCTACTTTGTCTATGTAGGCCAAATATTGACTGAGTTTTAGGGGGGCAAAAAAGAATAATAAAAATAATAATAATATATATGTGAGAGAACAAAGGTTGTGCCCTTGCCGAGGGCAAAGCACACCCAATAATATATATGTGAGAGAACAAAGGTTGTGCCCTTGCCGAAGGCAAAGCACACCCAATAATATATATGTGAGAGAACAAAGGTTGTGCCCTTGCCGAAGGCAAAGCACACCCAATTACATCTCAGAGTAGTGACACATTGACAACTCTGTCAAGAAACCTAACTAGTAAAGACAATAAACGTAAACCAAAATCCATACCTTTTGAGTCATCTGTGTGTAAGACCGAGCTTGGCAAGGAGGGTCGTAATAAGCCTGTGAAGAATGTTGATGTCCATAAAGTCATCAATCGGAAAAGGAAGAAAGTCCACTCAGACTCCGTTGGAGGTTCAATTAGAAGGCAGAAATTAAGTTTTTCGATGAGGAAGAAATCTTACTACACAAAACTCACCAAAGCCTTCCAAGTGGTTAAAACCATTGGACACCCTATGCTTACACTCAATTCAGAATGGAGTCTGAGTTGTTATTACAACCTTGCCATCGCTTACACAACCGATCAACTATTGGAAATGGCGGCTGCGTGTCTACCTGAACTGCGTCAAGCTGTTGACATTATTCACAGTGAGCATTTTCATAAGCTGAGTGAATTAAAGCCTGAGTGTCAAATGCTACTGTACGCCGTGCTAAACTGTTACATTAACTGGGTGGACCATAATCACAAACAGATACTCCTTGTACCCGGAGAACCAGGTCCGCAGCCACCTAAGGACGAGGGAGACCTGAGGTGCTCTAGATGTCTAAAGAATCAGACCTTCCACTCGTCTGAGGTGAGAGGTAACCCAAAAAACATTGACGTCGAATTTGACTTTGAACAACTGAAATTTGGGTCTTCATGCTGTGGTGCGACCATGATAAATGTCCCACTCAGCACCAGAGATGTCAACACCTGCACGTTTACTGACTTGAAACAGATGTACACATCTTGTATGAAATGTAGCCAGCCTATATTTTCCGAAGTATTAGTGGATGTAGAAACGTTATTCTCACGCTGTACAGTGTGTTTGGCCAATAGTGTCTAATACGACCTAACTCTTCAATTGAAGTTTTCGAGATCAACAAGGTTATGACTGATAACACATCGGACTCTGTCCTCCGCCATGATGTGGAGCTGTTTAAAGGCATTCGCGCCATATCCTTTAAAAGGTTGAAAGATGTAATCTGCACACATTATGGTGTTAAAGCTTTTGACAACGGGTGGCAGGGAGTCCAAGGGGGTCGGCAAGCGTCTGTAGGATGCAATGATAACCTACACGTGTACTTAAACATCACACACAGCCTCGGTAAGAAACCGGAGGCAGTTGAAGAAATTATGAGACTATACAAAGATTTAAACAGACTGGAATCTGACACCGGAGACAGTGCGGAGACTTTGAAGCAGACTCAACTTCTCTCTGAGTCAACTGGTCACTCTGTGTTTGATAACGCCACGATTGAAGCAGCTGAGAATATCATGGGGATTGAAGACTTTGCGGCTATGACTGAGTATATGGAGGCTTTCGAATGTAATACCACTCGTAGCTGCTATCTCGAACTCAGCGACAGTGAGTCTTACAGCGATGAAGATCGTTCAGAGGAGGACTGCGAAGATGAGGGCGGGAATTCGCATTCCCCTCAAGACGATCAGCCGTCCGTGTCTATGTCAGTCCAAGGTGACGTTACACAAGAGGATAAATGCGACTGTCATGTTGTATCGGAAGCCGTGATTGCGGAGAAGTCTAAAGTTGTCATTGATGACTATTGATTACATAGTCATTTGTTCCAGGGCTGAACGGCTGACGATGGAACCCTGTCAGAGAGGCGACTGGAGCGCTACCCGCCACGTGACTATAAGATTTGACGACGTAGCTGACATAGCGCAACTGGAATACACCTGGGTGCAAATGTTTGATATAGAGAAACGCATACCCCTATCTGTAACGCTGACGGAGCCCGGATTTGACGGAATTTTTCGAATACCCGTTGACTCAGACGTTCTTCCCAATACGTGCTATATCCTTCTCAGGGCTGTGCACGCCCATAGCGGAGACAACTACGGTCTTGTTACAGCCAAACACTTTTCCAATACGTATATTGATACCAAAGGCCACAAGGTTAAAAGAATCAGTGTTTTAGCCAGAGCACCGTTAGCCTGGGTGAAAATGATCACACCTTCCGATATGGTAGCGCACTACAAGGCATATACTTTCACAGGGGACACCGTTTCAGGTCATCAACCCGAGATGCTGGTATCAAGAATATACGCCAGCATGAACCGTCATGTTCACACCCTCTTGGCTGCTACATTACGTAGCTTAGACTCTGCAGAAATGGATACTCTTGCTTCAAAACTGGTAAGCGAGACAATATCCACACTCGGAGCTCCGCTTGCATTCAAAGTCTTGCACGAGCAGAGTAGGCTAACCCTCGAGAGGTTACACAGCCACAGTGAGCAAGGCGTCCTTGCAATACCCGATCCGCAACGCGCACTGTGGGGGACGTGTGTATTGTGGCAGCATGATTCCGACATGTCAAGTCTCTCACGGCAAAGTGTTAATCATCACACTCACCTCTTACCAGTTCCATCCTCCCCTCAGTGGTTGCTCTTGAGGCTCACATGGATGAATTTAGAGGTGACCAGGTGTTTAGGAGGAAAGATTACCAAATACGTTATACACGCTCCCTATGAGGCAGTGATACTCACAGCCTTGTGTTGCGGATCCCTGGACCGTTGGTGTCAAGAGCTGGGTAAACTTAACACCACATTGAGAGTTGACCAGCATCTGTGATCGATATAAGGCTGAATTGTGTCAACGGTGCGGTTACGCTTATCGAATATCACCCGCGGTGTGCGAGCCTGAACCCAGGAGGGTTCCAGCTGTGTCGCAAATAGACAGATTGCTCTTCGGTGGCACCTGCACTACACTGTGCGCTACAATCTCTCGATACGCCGACAATGGATGTATAGGAAGACGATCGGAAACCCCACCGCCAGACCTTCAAAACATCCGAGGTCGGGCAGACTGGGAATATAGATACTGCCTCAATCACCGTAGGGTCTACAGGTCAAGCGGTGAGGAAAAATGGGAAGTCGACAAGTGGAGAGCGTGGGAAGTCGACCAAAGTCAAGGACAGAAGGAGCTCCAAATACCCAGCTCGCCATTGTTCACCCTGTCTAACAAAAGACCAAAACCAAACCCGATCGCCTTGTGGTGGGAGCACGGCTCAAGTTGTTACTGGGGACAAGAAAGAGAACAAGAATGCCATCAAGAAAGCTTCACATCAAGGAAAAACATCTCACCGTTCACAGAACACGAAGACCAACAAAGACAACAGCGAAAGACCAAAAGTGAAGCAGTCGAAGAAGAAAATGACCCAGGCTGGTGGTTGTGGCAAAAGGAATGTTGACAGAGACATTGTGAGAGCATCGGCTCCATTGCTGACAGGCAAACCCTCAGCGGTCTCAACCGACACAGGTTCTGGGACCGATACCTTACAACATCACAAGACAATGGAGATGAGAGCCGTAGATCATCAACTTCAATTCAATACTGGAAGCGATTCTCGTGTAATGCTCTTCGATATCATATAAAACTATTCCCTTCGGCTACCGAGGTGGAATCCTCACCATCTAACACGGAATCGGACATGTCAACAGCCCTGGCTGTCCAACCTCGCACAAGAATTTCCCTTGACGAAACCTTAATAGCAGTCGATGCACTTGAGACGAATTTCGGAGACTTGGCTAAGTGGTTTGAAGCGTTTGAAAAAACGAAAGTTTGCGACACAATAGGCTTTGGTGTGGCTATGGAATTGTGTGGTTGTTACGATCTTATTATCCGTAGACTGGGTAAAAGTCTATGAGATACATTTAGAGAGACTAGGTTTTTACAAACTGCAGACCATGTTAAACAAGCTGATCAAGCGCTGAAATACATTGCGAGTATTGTAAAGGGAGATCTCGAACATCAACTCGTAACTATCGTTAAGGATTTATTGGAATCCCTCGAGAAGGAGGATGCGATCTGCAACACTTTCGACAATCTGCAAACACTCGTTGGTGTCTGGCAGAGTTTCCCCGTCGTCTCCCAGTCACGTCATTGAGTCCCTCAAGATACACTGGGACACTGTACTTGATATAGGATGTACTCTCAGTTCAATGTTGAAGCAACGCAGTGACAAACTTGTCCATGTGAGAAATGAATATGTAAAACAGCAGAACGAGTTGACATCCGCTAGGAAGGAAATCGACTGTTTACAAGCCGACTGTGCAGACATGTCTAGTCGTTTGTACCGCACTCAGGATACCTTGCAACAAAAAGAGGAGCTGTCAAAGCATTGTGATGTAGAACACCGTACACAGAGCATCGAAAGAGACACTCGTTTCAATGAATTACAAGACCGTTTGAACAAGTATCGAGAGTTATACGATGACCTCACTAGGGATATGAGTAGAATAACAAATGAGCACACATCAGAGAGGAAGAGGTAGAGTGTGCAACGTGATGAGTTGACAGCTCAGCTAGCCAAGACTCCACAAGTGCCGAAACGCATAAACGACATTTAGAAACAAAAGCAGAATTTAATGCTCAAATCGACAGTCTAACACGGTCCTGCGGCGCCTTTCTAGAGACAATATCCTCGCTAAAGACTACAACAGAAGTGCTCAGAAGTGACCAAGTTAAAATCGTGGATGATTTTAAGCTTGAAAGGAGATCACTGGACAACATGTTGTCTAAGCAAATCGAGGAGCTTTCACGTTCCATCGCTTTCCATGAAGACAAGAACATCAAGCTCAAACTAACCGTTAGGACTCTATCTGAAGAAGTTGCCATGTTAACAACTGTGGACGAGGATTTGCAACTAGCTAACATTAAATTGGCTACAATACAGCAGTGTTTCGGTTTTGACATACTTGAGTGTAATGTCACAAGTGTGCTAGATGAAATCAAACTTCTGAAAGACTCATCCCTTGAAAGACTTATTACGTTCATTCAGGGGAGATGTATTCAAGTGGTCAAGACGGATTCTGATGATGACATAGAACAAGCTATGTGTGTATCTTACACTCCAGGTAATTTTTTCAACGACTATGAGAATCATATACGCAACATCATACTCACTGCATCAGCAACATGTACCCATGGAAGTAGGGGTTCAATCGTGTACACAAAGAGTAATCAAAACCCCTCTTAAAAGAAAATGGACAACCTTAGAATCTTCAGAAGATACAAAAATGGAACAACCTTTTAAAAAGCAAGAATGTGATTCTAACATGAAACGAAACTCAGAAGTAGAAACAACGTCCGCTCGTGACCTAAAGTTAGAGGACGTAAAATGTGAAACACAAAGTCAAGTCCTATCACACCCTGATACTGTTACTTCTCCAGTCGAACAAGAAGGCAGTGGTCATAGAAAGTTTTTCAAGTTCACCGGTGA
Organism: Osmerus mordax; assembly: GCF_038355195.1. Taxonomy (NCBI): domain Eukaryota; kingdom Metazoa; phylum Chordata; class Actinopteri; order Osmeriformes; family Osmeridae; genus Osmerus; species Osmerus mordax. The sequence continues at coordinate 571,145 of NC_090060.1, read as the reverse complement.
CGGGTCAGGAGAGACCACCCTCAGGCTACCGATTCCCCTGAATGTTGTAATGCACCTGAAAGGTGAGGGCGATATCAAGCTTGTCAACCTGGGACATCATAACCCCGTTCATACTTTACTAAGCATTTTACAAGCCAGAGAAGAAGAATTCAAGGTCATCTCTGAAATTAAACCAAACATGTGTCATTGCTCAGAGATGGAACGACTGTCCGACAGATTGAAATGTTGCATTCTTGTATGTTGGAGTCAGGAGGGTCCACACGAGTTGCACGGTAAAGACCATACGAGATGCCGTTACGCTATCATGGTACATAGAGACCAAAACTTGAGATTGTACTACCTGATATATGTCAAAATTGATGGTTCTTACATATACAACTTGGCAAAATTATCTGTCAACCAAATCGATCATCTATTCAACCCTGTGTTTATACATAAATCGGATGGTACATGTGTCCAAGTTTCTCCCAACCCACACATTGTGAAGATGATAAAAACACCTGCATGGTAGATGTAATTGGAACAGACCATATTGTATTGCAGGGAGATGTCGAATGACGCAACATGTACAACAAGTCGATTTCAAGAGTTTATTATTACGAAGTACTAAACGACTCTCATGGCGTGATACGATGGTCTTGTAATAACTATTATAAACTCCAATCCTGTATCATGCACTAACGAACACATTATGTCATGACATCACTACTACTATAACGAATCGAGACATGTAAATCGTTTGAATATAGTAGATTTATACTGACATTGTAGAATAATACATGTACAATTTCACAGAATGAATAAAAGTGTGCACAGTATGATAAAGTTCTAATAAAAAAAACATTATACACACACAGTCCTCTTTTTAACTTCGCTCAACCTGGTTTCTGACCACATTCTTAATTTCTTCAGTCATGCAAGACGCAAGCGTCATCCACTCTCTATCCTGTAACAGTTTGTGAGCCATAAGTCTGTTGGTCCCATAGACGTCCAATAATTTCAAGACGATTCTTCGAACGACATCACATCCCATTGCAGTAGGTATTATAGTCATAGGATTATATAGACACTGATAAATGAGCTGGTAGGTGGGCACAGTTTCACCCCTGCGCTCAAAGTCGGTCGCATTGTCATACCCACGAAATACAATCCTTCTTTCCATGGCGTCCGCTATCATTACACCCAGACTCCACATGTCTATGGAACAAGTGTAATCTCCAAAATGACCTGCACCAAACAATTCAGGAGCCCTGTATGGCACAGTGACCACATTCAAGCTCATCCATTTTGAGATTTGTCTGGAAAGGCCCATGTCGGCCACCTTGACAGTGAGATTTTTTGTCAGTAGCACGTTGAAAGGTGTCAGGTCTCTGTGCACTATACTCAATCGGTGCATGTAGGACAGAGCACTGGCCACTTGGCTAGAAATGAGCCACAAAACTCAACGGGAGGGCTTGTGGCGGCAGGTCTCGATTTAAGTAGGATTTCTCAGCTTGTTTGTTGTGAATCAGTTCGCTCAGATTGTAGGGTAGGTAGGGCATGAGCATGGCGAGTGTTCCATTGTCTACGAAGCAATCGAGCATCTGTATTATGTTAGGATGCCCACTCAGTGAAGCGAGACATGACATCTCTCTCACTGTCGAATCCTCCACACCGCGGACGTAATGCTTCAAGGCAAATGATTTTCCTGTCTCCCTACATTTGACTTTGTATACGACTCCGAAGGCACCTTTGCCGATAATGTCTTCTTTTATGTAATTCTCCATTCTGAGTCTGATGGGATATAACCTTTCAGCTATAGTTGTGGACAAGCTGAATGAGGGGGTTTATAAAGGGGTGAACAGTTACATAAAAAACTGTGACGTCCAACAACGACTGATACAGCCGACCTTGACTGTTACAGCCAACCTCAGTGCTCACTACAAGACTACATAAACTGAAGGGGTTCAACCCTTTAGCAACATATATAAGGTGTCCTTGGTGATATGCACAAGACACTAATGTATTGATGACTAAACCATTGGCAGCATTTAAGATGTTAAACTTGAGATATAAAGTCTTTTCAACATTAATTCTGAGGAGATTTATCAGCATACTATACGGTCAACAACGATGTCCCGGTGTGCTGCTCGTAAGGAACCTGCTCTTAAGAAACCAGCTTGTAAGGTAGCCGCTCTTGAGAAACCCACTCACAGGAATGCCGAGATGACAAGACTGACTGAACAGCTCCTAAATCAGATGGGGAAATCGCCAAAGACTTTTACATGCGCGTCTGCAGCCGATATACTGAACGTAAAATATTGCAGGTTAAATGATAGCCTTCACGTTCTGCAAGGTGTTGGGCTGGTGATTAAAAATCAGAAAGGATTCGCATTCAACACAAAGCAGTATAAGATCTGCCAAGAAAATAGCCTGATACATCAAAGCAATGTCACGTATCACTACATGTGTAGTGACCCAAGAATGTTTTGTGTAAGCAACTTTGCTAAACGTTTAAACATTCCAATACGCAGGATACTGGACATCGTCAACGTCCTAAAGGCAATCGGAGCCGTTGAAACCGCAGGGGACACATTTTACAAACCCCTAACACATTCAAAGTCAAACCACTACTGGAAATGTTTCTTGGATAACATCTGGACTGACGCAACTTAAGGTCAAGTTGACAACAAACTCCAAGCTTGCAAGATTTGCAAGATTTGCAAAACACCCAACCTTGTGTTGAGTCTAGAGGAACTGGCATCAATACTCAAAGATTGTCAAATTAAAGGAATCTCAGAGATTGTGTGGATTTTTGACAATAAACTGACATGCGTACTCAAAGCTAGCAAGATTGACAAAACCTCTGAGATTAAGTGGATGGTAGTCAACAAACTGGCATGCTTAGTCAAAGCTTGCAAGAATGACGAAGCCTCTGCGATTGTGCGGATGCTAGACGACAAACTGATATGCGTATTCCGAGGTTGCGTGATTGACGAAACCTCTGAGATCGTGTGGATTGCAGACCCCCATATTAAGTGTCTATGTGATTTGCAGTCACTATACATCACCGACGATAACGTAGTCTTGGGCTCCTGCGTCTTACACAACAGTTCCGATGTGGCAACCAAGGACTCAACAGCAGAGACCGTCGCTGAGTGGACTTCGGCCACTTCTCCGATGAGACAGTCGCTGCACTGAGCGACCCTTGCAACTTCGGTCACTTCAGTCACTTCGCCGATGAGACAGTCGCTGCACTGAGTGACCCTTATCAATTAGAATGGGGATGTTGTGACTTCACAGAGGAGACCGGCGCTGCACTGAGCGACCCTTATTAATAAAAAATGTGTTGTAGCGACACCGACGCGAAGACCGAACACGAAGACTGAACTGAATATGATATTGTATGTGTATTGTGTACGTTGATTTGTCTCCAAATATATAATTTGTATCTATACCACCATGTGTAATAACACTGACATAAACCATTTGTAGCAAATAAAGAACGAATATACGGTTTAAGCGTGTGATATAAGCCTTTATTATTACATTTCAAAATGTGTAAATGTAACACCAGAGCAGAGGCTGGAATTCAGAACTTCTTCAGTGTCAACAAAACCAGTGTTGCTGCAATGTCCACACATTTCACAATTGTCTTCCTCAATGTGGACTCCACTTCTGTCACTTGAAAGAATTTGACAAAGCCATCCTGTGACAAAATGGTAATTAACATTAGATTACAGTCTTACACTCAGTGTCACCGTCATCCGTTAGGCCGTTACGCAGCTTACCCAGGTGTTGTTTTCGACTAGCCAAGTCTTCTGGTTGGTGGCCAGGTAGACAGCTATGTCCTCTCCAACCAACTCTACACAGTTGTCCACGCCCCCGTCCTTTAAATGTTGACACACTACAGCTCCAAAGGCTAACAGGCTGGCGACACGGCCCCAGTTGACGATCCCGTCTTCAAAAAGGTGAATTGCTACTACACCGACTAATTTCGCATTGCCCTCTATGTCAGCACAAGAAATTGTCCTGATCATACCTTTAAAAACAAATATTGATGACATTGAGCATAACAGCTTTGAGTTTATGCCATTGTATTATTACCTAGAGACATAGACGTATTACCTACCATTGTATACTCTGGCGTGCTTCTCCAATAATTTGCCAACAACCCTTTTCATCGTTGACATAGGTTCCTTTTCTTTCCAGCTAGGTTTAAGCACTCCTGTAAATTCCCCTAGGAAGCATTTAACGAGTTGAGAAGTCTCTGTGTAGACATCACGCCTGGGGTTAGACATCTCAATGTTGACTTTGGATGCGGCGTAGATACCTGCCCATGACATTGCAAGACTCCTCTAGAATTTGAACATCTAAGTTGACAATTTAAGTCTAACTGGCAGCTTATCTATATAAGCACTCACTTACAGCAAGTTACTAATGTCAAGGTCCCGCCTTGACATTAGTCAAGTCATACCAATTAGTGGTATGGCATACACCTTCATCGTCCAACTACACGAATAATGCAAAAGGTTGATGTACATGTATTTTATTAAACAACGTCAGAATCAGACACAGTCATAGCCATATGATAACATAGACAATCAAATTAAACTACCGTTCATGCTGACATGTTTACTACAGTTGGACATTATGTGAATAGAGGACAGTGGCACAGCATGCAAGTATCATGCAAGCACTTTGAGTTCCGGGAGAACTTAAATCTTGACATGGGCATTTCGGCTCATGAACTAGTTGATACTCTTCTTCAGCAAGCTAGCAACAAATGAGATTGTCCAAAGCAACCTTTCCCAATACTGGACCTCAGGTTTCCCTGCTCTGCATGCGTTAGAACTGATTGGACCCTTACCAAGCTCTACAGAAAACGACGGAGCATGTGGCACCAGGGTACTCCAACAAACTCGTAACTGTCGACAATGCATCAATTATTTACGAGACTGCTGATAAAAGGGGACGTGTTTCCGCCCGGTCTCGAACCGGGGACCTTTCGCGTGTGAGGCAAACTTGATAACCACTACACTACGGAAACTTCTTCCTAACCAAACAACAGAATCTCACTGCACACCCACACAAACAAGGACACCGAATGAGGACACGCCTTTATCATGTCAAATGGGCATTTGGGCTCATGAACCAGTTGATATGGTTCTTCAACAAGTCAGCGGGCACTGAGACGGTCTAAGGCAGTGGTTCTCAACCCTTGTCCTCAGGCCAGCATGCTTTAGATCAGTGGTTCTTAACCCTGTCCTAAGGGCACCCCTGTCCTGCATGTTTTTAGAGGTTTCTTGGCTCCAACACACCTGATTCAAATGCATGTTCGTTACCAGGCTTCTAGAGAGCTACATAACGACCCACTTATTTGAATCGGGTGTGTTGGAGCAGGGAAACATCTCAAACATGCAGGGCAGGGCAGGTGGGACCAGGATCGCGAACGACTGGTCTGAAGGTCTCAGAAGTAACAAAGGTCCTTGGCCCATGACATTCATGGTAATCTTGCTGAACGGGATTCTACCGACTGGTAGAAACAACGGAACGGCTTAAAAGGCGAATCCGCACAAGTTGCACCAGGGTAGCTGACTTCCCATTTCAAAGAATGACATGTCAACTCCACTGAATCATGGGACTTCTTGGGACATTGGGACTACATGGGACATTAACTACTCTCGAGAGGATCGCCATTGGACGAAAACCGAGGAAAGACGCAGAAGTTTCCGCCCGGTCTCGAACCGGGGACCTTTCGCGTGTTAAGCGAACGTGATAACCGCTACACTACGGAAACTGCCAACTCCTGAAAGACAGAAGCCCAGTGCACACACAAACACGCAAGTAACAAGGAAACAGAATAAGGACACACATTTCAAATCTTGACATGGGCCTTTCGGCTCATGAACTAGTTGATACTCTTCTTCAGCAAGCTAGCAACAAATGAGATTGTCCAAAGCAACCTTTCCCAATCCTGGACCTCAGGTTTCCCTGCTCTGCATGCGTTAGACCTGATTGGACCCTTACCAAGCTCTACAGAAAACGACGGAGCATGTGGCACCAGGGTACTCCAACAAACTCGTAACTGTCGACAATGCATCAATTATTTACGAGACTGCTGATAAAAGGGGACATGTTTCCGCCCGGTCTCGAACCGGGGGCCTTTCGCGTGTGAGGCGAACATGATAACCACTACACTACGGAATCTTCTTCCTAACCAACAACAGAATCTCACTGCACACCCAGACAAACAAGGACACAGAACGAGGACACACCTTTATCATGTCAAATGGGCATTTGGGCTCATGAACCAGTTGATATGGTTCTTCAACAAGTCAGCGGGCACTGAGACGGTCTAAGGCAGTGGTTCTCAACCCTTGTCCTCAGGCCAGCATGCTTTAGATCAGTGGTTCTTAACCCTGTCCTCAGGGAACCCCTGTCCTGCATGTTTTTAGAGGTTTCTTGGCTCCAACACACCCGATTCAAATGCATGTTCGTTACCAGGCTTCTAGAGAGCTACATAACGACCCACTTATTTGAATCGGGTGTGTTGGAGCAGGGAAACATCTCAAACATGCAGGGCAGGGCAGGTGGGACCAGGATCGCGAACGACTGGTCTGAAGGTCTCAGAAGTAACAAAGGTCCTTGGCCCATGACATTCATGGTAATCTTGCTGAACGGGATTCTACCGACTGGTAGAAACAACGGAACGGCTTAAAAGGCGAATCCGCACAAGTTGCACCAGGGTAGCTGACTTCCCATTTCAAAGAATGACATGTCAACTCCACTGAATCATGGGACTTCTTGGGACATTGGGACTACATGGGACATTCACTACTCTCGAGAGGATCGCCATTGGACGAAAACCGAGGAAAGACGCAGAAGTTTCCGCCCGGTCTCGAACCGGGGACCTTTCGCGTGTTAAGTGAACGTGATAACCGCTACACTACGGAAACTGCCAACTCCTGAAAGACAGAAGCCCAGTGCACACACAAACACGCAAGTAACAAGGCAACAGAACAAGGACACACATTTAAAATCTCGACATGGGCCTTTCGGCTCATGAACTAGTTGATACTCTTCTTCAGCAAGCTAGCAACAAATGAGATTGTCCTAAGCAACCTTTCCCAATCCTGGACCTCAGGTTTCCCTGCTCTGCATGCGTTAGACCTGATTGGACCCTTACCAAGCTCTACAGAAAACGACGGAGCATGTGGCACCAGGGTACTCCAACAAACTCTAACTGTCGACAATGCATCAATTATTTACGAGACTGCTGATAAAAGGGGACATGTTTACGCCCGGTCTCGAACCGGGGACCTTTCGCGTGTGAGGCGAACGTGATAACCACTACACTACGGAAACTTCTTCCTAACCAATAACAGAATCTCACTCCACACCCACACAAACAAGGACACAGAACAAGGACACGCCTTTATCATGTCAAATGGGCATTTGGGCTCATGAACCAGTTGATATGGTTCTTCAACAAGTCAGCGGGCACTGAGACGGTCTAAGACAGTGGTTTTCAACCCTTGTCCTCAGGCCAGCATGCTTTAGATCTGTGGTTCTTAACCCTGTCCTCAGGGAACCCCTGTCCTGCATGTTTTTTGAGGTTTCTTGGCTCCAACACACCTGATTCAAATGCATGTTGGTTACCAGGCTTCTAGAGAGCTACATAACGACCCACTTATTTGAATCGGGTGTGTTGGAGCAGGGAAACATCTCAAACATGCAGGGCAGGGCAGGTGGGACCAGGATCGCGAACGACTGGTCTGAAGGTCTCAGAAGTAACAAAGGTCCTTGGCCCATGACATTCATGGTAATCTTGCTGAACGGGATTCTACCGACTGGTAGAAACAACGGAACGGCTTAAAAGGCGAATCCGCACAAGTTGCACCAGGGTAGCTGACTTCCCATTTCAAAGAATGACATGTCATCACAGACTTCCTGTCTGACAGGAAGCAGTGCGTTAAGCTGGGAACACAAGTCTCTGACTCCCGGTCCATCAGCACCGGATCACCTCAGGGCTGCGTCCTTTCTCCTCTGCTGTTCTCCCTGTACACCAACAGTTGCACCTCCAGTCATCCGTCCGTCAAACTCCTGAAGTTTGCGGACGACACCACCCTTATTGGGCTCATCTCTGGTGGAGACGAGTCTGATTATAGGTGGGAAGCGGCCAACCTGGTGACCTGGTGCAGCCAGAACAACTTAGAGCTCAATGCCCTTAAGACAGTGGAGATGGTTGTGGACTTCAGGAGGAACACAGCCCCACTCACCCCCATCACCCTGTGTGACTCCCCAGTCAACACTGTGGAGTCCTTCCGCTTCCTGGGCACTATCCTCTCCCAGGACCTCAAGTGGGAACTGAACATCAGCTCCCTCATCAAGAAAGCACAACAGAGGATGTACTTCCTTCGGCAGCTGAAGAAGTTCAACCTGCCAAAGACAATGATGGTGCACTTCTACTCAGCCATCATTGAGTCCATCCTCACCTCCTCCATCACCGTCTGGTACGCTGCTGCCACTGCCAAGGACAAGAGCAGACTGCAGCGTATCATCCGTACTGCTGAGAAGGTGATTGGCTGCAATCTGCCTACCCTCGAGGACCTGCACACCTCGAGGACCCTGAGGCAAGCGAGGAAGATTGTGGCCGACTCCTCCCACCCTGGACACTCCCTGTTTCAGTCACTCCCCTCCGGCAGAAGGCTGCGGTCTATCAGGACCAATACCTCACGCCACAAAAACAGTTTCTTCCCTTCCGCTGTTGGCCTCTTCAACAAGGCCAAGGGACCACACTGACTCAAATGACTTATTGCTTAAAACACACCTCTTTTGCACTGCACCACAACATGGTATCTTGTACATTTGTATTTTTTGTAATATTTGTATTTTTGTATTTTTATATTGTAATTTACGGCAACTTATATTTATCCCACTTAGTACTGCTAGTTTATGTACCCTTAGTATAGTTAGTCCACATATTTAAATTTTAGGTATATGTTTATTGTATGCACCTTCCTGCCAAAGCAAATTCCTTGTCTGTGCAAACTTTCATGGCGAATAAATCCCTTTCTGATTCTGATTCTGATTCTACGACCCAGGGCCCGAAGTGACCGTGGATGAACAACTGCTTGCGTTCAGAGGACGGTGTCCTTTCAAGCAATACATGCCAAGCAAACCGGCGAAATACGGCATCAAGTCGTGGGTCGCGTGCGATGCAAAATCAAGCTACGCTTGGAAGATGCAAGTCTACACCGGGAAGCAGATGGACGGAGTCCCGGAGAGGAACCAGGGGATGCGCGTCGTGCTCGACGTGACAGAGGGCCTGAAGGATCGCAATGTCACGTGTGACAATTTCTTCACCTCTTACGAACTCGGACGAGAGCTCATGGCGACGAGAAACATGACCGTGGTTGGCACCGTGCGAAAGAACAGGGCCGAGCTCCCGTCCGAGCTGCTGACGACGAAGACGCGACGGGTGCTGTCGTCGCAGTTCGCCTTCACTCCAACCACCACTCTGGTTTCCTACCTCGCAAAGAAAAATAAGAACGTTTTACTCATGAGCACACGCCACACAGACGCTGAAATCAGTGACAGAAACGACGGCAAACCGACCATCGTCCTGGATTACAATTTGAACAAAGGAGGAGTCGACAATCTGGATAAGGTCATCACGGCCTACAGCTGTAAAAGGAAGACGCCCGCTGGCCCCTCGTCATCTTCAGCAACATCGTTGACGTCTCCTCCTACAACGCCTTTGTGATATGGAGAGAGGTCAACCCCAACTGGATGCCGCATAAGCGCAACAAGAGGAGGTTTTTCCTCGAGCAGCTCGGAAGGGCCCTCGTGACTCCGCTGATTAAAAGAAGACGATGTCTGCCCCGCACGGGAGCTGCTGCCGCGGTTGTGAAAGATCTACGGATGGCCAGCTGTCGCGATCCGCCTCCTCAACGGCGACCCGGAGAGGATGGCGCAGCGGCAGCAGCAGGACCGACGTCGCCGGTGCCTGCCAGTAAGAGGAAGAGATGTCAAGTCTGCCCGGTGAAGAAGGACCGTAAAACGTTCACCGTTTGTCGCGGGTGTAAGAGGCCTGTCTGCAAATCATGTTCTCATGTATACTGCCCCACATGCCCCACCGAGCTGGGCTTCGGCCAAGGAGAGGTTCCCGTTGACCATGGACGACCTGCGGGAGTGTGTGCAGAAGACTGAACAACTCAGTCGAGTGCAGAAGAGGGCTTTGCTCAAGCCACAGCGCTGCTAACGCTACTACCAACACATGCACCACGATGTATATGTCGTGGTGAAGCAAACTGACGTTGTGACAACTTTTTCATAATAAAAAATAAATAAAGTCAAACCTTTTATTTCTAGCCTTGTCTGCCTAGCCTATTAGTACACTCTCGCGCTGTATCCTAGTCTGCGCTGTGACTCACCATACCTAGTCTGTTACGCCACCCTCGTGCTGACAACCTTTCGTAATACAAAAATAGTCAAGTGAAACATTCTCCGTCGAAATAAAAATGAAATCGTATTTGCCCTGACCGTGAAGCGAACCCCGGCCACGGAGCTGAAAGCCCCACAGTCTTGCCACTAGACCACCAGGGAGATACTTGTTTATTGCCTTTCATTCCCACGCTGTGGGTCACAACGACCCCCGAAACAGCGCAAAGGTGGCGTAATATACAACGCTGTGGGTCACAATGACCCGGACACAGCGCGAAGGATAAGTTCAGGTTGCATAGACAATGAGGAGAGCGTAAGGGTTATTGCGCTGTCTCTGCCTTTTTGCTAGACACGGCAACGTCTGTGGTGTCTATTACGAGACCCCGCACTGTCTCCGGTTCCTTGTGACCCACAGCGGTCTTCTGAAAATTTTACATAATACAAAAATAAATAAAGTCAAACTTTTCATTCCCACGCTGTGGGTCACAACGACCCCCGAGACAGCGCGAAGGTGGCGTAATATACAACGTTGTGGGTCACAATGACCCGGAGACAGCGCGAAGGATAAGTTCAGGCTGCATAGACAATGAGGAGAGCGTGAGGGTTAAGGGGACACGCCGACGTGAGGAAGGCTTGGGGGTTTGTATCTTGACACCCACTCGATCCTTTACAGAGACACGCTGACCTGAGCCTGAGGAAGGCGTGGGGGTTATCTCTTGACACCCACAGAAAGACGCTGACCTGAGGAAGGCGTGGGGGTTTGTATCTTGACACCCAGTCGATCCTTTACAGAGACACGCTGACGTGAGCCTAAGGAAGGCGTGGGGGTTGTCATCTTGACACCGTCCGTTAGAGAGACAGGCTGTTCACAGTTAGGTGTTGACGACATCTGGCCTGAGCCCGGGGAAGACGCGACGCCTGTTGTCTTGACACCCTGTCGACTCATCAGGGAAAGGCTTTTGACGTTTAGCGCTAAGTTTTCAACCTCCAATCTGCTGCCGGCCCCTGGAGTTTGTGACTCAAATCCCAGTTGAGCCACTTCCGAGGGTGTCCCTGTCCCTGGAGTTTGTGACTTGAACCCCAGTTGATCCGCAAAGCATTTCCTCATCAAGACCTTTCGTAGGGTGTCACAAAGTTTCTGATGTTGGTCAGCGAACGTTTCTCCGTATTCAAACAACACCTCATTGTAGGGGATTGCTAGAAATCTGTAGAATGTGAAAGGATTCCGGTATTTTTTAACAAAGGTTTCGGTGTATTCCATCATCGCCTGATTGTAGGGTATTGTAAGAAATCTGTCAATGTTGAAGTTCTCAAATGTATCCGTACGATGACGTTTGTCCGACATCTGTAGATCAGACTCGGCAGACATGACTTATTGATGTTGGCGGTGTACACAACGTAGTTTGAGACGTGTATAATGTTAATTCAAAAATTTCTTGTGATCTCTAGGTTTTTATCCACTTGAACCTTGCTACGGTTGGAGATTCCAGCCACTGTATGGTAGTCAAAGGCAATTGGACAAGTCGACATTGTGGTAGGCGGAGTCTGCCATGTTGGAATGGGGTTGCACGGTTCCACTTGATGTTGCTATAAACTGTGCGCACACTTGCACCTTTCCATTAAACCCAAAGACCAGACTGTGCCCAAACTCAGATGACTCTGCGAATGTCACACTCTACAAATGGGCTGATATTGAAGGGTGTGTCATGTGGGGATATGTCTTTGCTAACAATTAATAAATGACTGTTAAACCAAAACACTTGATGTTAACCGAATCTTAGATCTAAGTCTAAGGTGTGATCTTTGGAGCCACAACAAAACTTCAGCAGATTCCAGCCACAAAGCAGACTCTGAGAATCTCACAATGGATTGCAACACTGCTGGTTTCAATAATTACTGGTGGATTGACACCAGCCAAGATTGGCTCAAGATCACCTGCATAGCAACTCCTCTGATGATCGTTGTAGGCTTGATGGTTATCACCTACAGAATACGTAGTCAACGGTCCTCGCATTTTTACAAACCGTCATCGTCTGGGCAGCGTTCACTTTCTAAAAATTCTGTGCACAATCCTACTGCATTCGCCTTTGACGATGTGAACTTTGACGTTCCCGTGAACAACCAGTCGGATGTGCGTGTCATTCATGCAACAGACTCTTCAGTTATATAACTTGTATGGTAAGTGTATAACCTGTGGTCTAAGTATATACGTCGTTTAACTTTGTATAAAGCTACTAACCGTGGTTTAATGTTCGTTCATCTCTCTCGCCCTAGTCTTCACTGAAGTCCGGGACATGTGGCGTGAGACCAGGACCCGTTGTATAAAGACGATGTTACCAGTTGTATTCATCTCAATAAACCACGCTTCGGTTGTATGTGTAATACATGACATAAACCCACTTTGTATTCATTATACACTTGAAATGTATTGTGAAGCAATAAAGATCATCAAGAGATGTGTAAAGACTGGATGTTTATTGGTAGAAGTAAATAGACACGATCCCACAGCGACCAAAGGCCATGTTCTACATCTTTGTTTTCTGGCATACAATAAAGAAAAGTAACACAACAAATTAACAGCTGAAACCGTACTCAGTATTATGACAATAGCCATGCTCCATATACACACATTGTTGTCTACAACATCTATGACTGAGCGGTAGAAAGTAGGCTTGTTGTGAAAGGGCAATATCATCTCAGCCGTATCGTCCTTTTTATTTCTCAGACGCTATAAACGTGGGCGGTGCTTAAGGCCACCAAATACACGGACCATGGTGTCGTTTATAGTGACGAAATTGAACATAGTGACCCAATTGAACATGATGTGGTGTTTGCAGAATCAGCACACAAATATACACTAAGGACGACAGAGACACAGGTGTACAAGGTTACATTTCCACTGTTATACATATGTAACACAGCTACCAAAAGTGAGTCTAAAGTTGATTCAGCAAAACAGTTTATATGATCTGCACGGCTACATTTCCACTGTTATACATAATACAGCAAGCATAAGGCACACAGTTAGCAAACGGTAGGGATTGAAATGAACCACATGAACAGTCAAGGCTCCCATAAACTAAGAAAGTATCGTATGTAACGCATTTATACAACATCTGTAACGGATATTGGTTTTGGTCTACTGTAATGGCTGTAAACGTCTGCTACACTCACTTTAGTAATAGGCTGTCTAGAATCGTCTAAGTCTCTTTGAAGAGACAGATTTAACACCTGTTTGTTGATGTAGGCAGATGCGTCAAGTTGAAGTCCCACATTATCAGAGAGAGTCTTTACAGCGCAAATCAACATCTGCACATCTAGCCTCCCCCTGAGCGCTCCCAATAGGTAACAAAGGTCGCCTCTCTGTGTCAGACTGGAAAGCATTTTGTTCTTAAACTTATTATACTCATTTTCTTCGCCGATTGTCCTATTCATAGATTCTTTAAGTATAGCTATGTTAACGTCTAGACTTGCTATTGATCGTGAAATGGTATTAATCGATATGTCCACTTCAGCCTCTTCTTTCTTCCTGGATAGCTTCAGGTTATTCTCTCGTTCCAAGGGATGCATGTAAAGAGAAGTGAAAAAGTTTACCCCACAGGAGACTATGAAATCGGTCAGGATGCAGACTCCTCGAAATACGTTGTCAGCAAAGTTGATAATGGTCATCCTCTGGTTGTCTTGTCAGAATAGACTGTAGGGTTTGATGATGTTAAAAGCGCTATAGATTATTTAAGTAGAGCTATGTTAGCATCTAGATGAGCAATAGATCTCGAAACTGTGTTTATCGACGTGTCCACCTCAGCCTCTTCTTTCTTCCTGGATAGCGTGACGTTATGCTCTTGTTCCAGGACGCTAATGTAGAGGAAAGTCAAAACGTTTACCCCACAGGTTACTATGAAATTGGTCAGGATGCAGACTCCTCGAAATACATTGTCAGCGAAGTTGATAATGAACATCATCTGGTTGTCTTGTCAGAATAGACTCTGGGGTTTAATAATAGCAACTGTGCTTTGTGTGTTTACTCATAGATTGTAGGAAGATTTGCTATAAGAGAAACCGAGAGTAACGGCTATTGTCAAATATCCTGTTAAAAATTGGGTTGATTAGTAGAGAGGTTGTACGGATGGGGTTGCACGCAAATATTCCAGTTCCGCTTATTCTGGGTGCCAGTCTATCGAGCAAGGTTTCCCTGGTTTCGTCGCTAAGGCACATGAGCTTCTTGTCAGATGTCAGTCCTATACTGTAAGTACCACAGAAGGACACTCCCAGAATCGACTGCATTATGTCTGTGGTATGCTTTTCACTGTTTACTCTGTCCACAGTGTCCTTGAAGGGATCTCCTATGGGATTAAGTATACCCTTCTCAAACTCTACCATATGAAGGGCGTTACAGAAGAGCTTATGATTACTGTCCTCGTTGCGGCGGTGTCGGTTAGAATGCTTGTTTTTAATCCTGAGGACAGAGCTGAAAGGGTGTAGTAGAGTTGGCATACAGGTGTAGGCTTCGACCCTCATCATAGGATCCTGCGTAACAGACCCGTTGAGCCTTTCCGATCGACCAGTCGTGAAGATGTAAGGTCGGCGGTACCCACTCGCACTGTCAGACTCTGGACAGAAGCCGTTGAACGCGTCTGCTACCACCATATCAAAGGGAGAGTCTCTGTTGATATGCACATCCCCCCCTTTTACGTCTTTCATGTAGAGATTGGGGATGTAAACCCCGGGAGATTCCAGGGTCTCTGGCATGACGGCATACTGACAGTATTGGTTAAGCGTTTTGACGTTGTGCGTATTGTGAGCAGTGGGCGCGCAGGTAATATTGTTACCAAGTGTGTAAAGACCAGACTTTTGTTGCATGAGGGATATGCCATATCCCGTGAAACGTACACATCTGAAAAGCAGGTACGCCATGCCAGAGTAGTATTTTGTGTCATAATGATCCTGTATGACGCCGTGCGTCAATAGGGTTCTGTAATGTATCCCCATTAAAACCTTGGCTACGTTGTTACTGATTCCTGCCAGCTCACGCAGTCTAATTGCCCACATATAGGTGATTAGAGACGTACCACTAAAACCGGGGTCAGTGCAGAGCTTGTGTGCCGACTCAGTAGGCTCAAACATTTCACTGACGTCGAACCCTTTCTGAGGCGTCACCTTTGAGAAAGCACAGTTTTCGGGCAGACACGTCACCGTCAGATTGTTTTCATTGTCTAAGTTTAACTCGTTGGTTAGGTTGACATCGCCGTTTCTGTATGAGATCAAAGTGCAGACAGGTCTGCATGGTCCATCTTCAAAACAGTAGACTCTAGCTCCTAGGACTGGGAGGATTATCCAGTACATGATATTACAATAGTCGACATCCTCCAAGGTGAATTCTGTTGGGTAGCCGTAGGCCGTGAGATTGTCACTCCTGACATTGATAAACGCCGGCAAGGAGGCTATCACAGAATTGTTCCTGTCACCTACTATACTCTTAAACAGTGCGATTGTTCCGTTCATCAAGCCCTCCAATTGTACCAATATGGTACGTTCTTCAGGGGTGATACCCTGGGTTTCCTTGTCTGCAAGGTGACGCCGTATGGAAACTGCGCATATGGGATCGGCTAACCATGACCAATATGTTCTCCCCTTAGCCCACCCCTCCGACAAATCGTTTATTTTGCCAGATTGGAGAATAAGACTCCTCATTTCAAGCATTGATTGTATGCCATTTTCATAATGGAGAGCTCTGTCGAGGAATAGCAAATTGTCTCCCACTCGTTTGGCGTGTTCCGTGTTGCCGAAGTGAGTGAGCAACTCGCTGCCAATTTGAGCAATTTCGTCAGAGATGTTGTTCATCGATGATGAGTTGAAAAGAGCCACCCTGGGCCTGACAACCCAATGATAGGACGTTGCATTCTCTTGCTCACCGTCGTTCACTGGACAAGGTACCACCATGTTACGGGTATCAAACTCGAGTACGGATGCAGGGTTCTTTATTTTACTGTACCAGTCTGCACTGAGCCCAAGACGCGCCAGTGCTTCCACCGGAACAGCGTTTGACTCACTTCTCATCAGCGCGTTCACGTCGTTTTGTAGTCGCAGCCTATGGTCCCGACTAAACAGCTCTTTAGGGTTACCGACGGGATGTAGACTGCGAAGACTGACAGGGACGACTGCTCCATCATACTGGTGAAGGTAAGAGACGGGTGGCAATCTTTGGGCAAGCTGTTTGTAGTTGATGTCATCGGAATCTGTGGTGGATAGGACATGTGAGGGGTTGATCTGATTTAAGGCAGGTGCCATACAGCCCACTGTGAAGTACTCCCATTTGAATCCTCCAGAATTACAAAAGGCCTTGTATTCAGTTGAAGTGTTCGTGTGGCTACTGTGCTCCATCTGTACGGCATCCACATGCACAATAGGAATTTTATCAACGGTACCTCCTCCAACGCGAAGATAGTTCACCTTCATGTCGATTGACTTATCCCTGAAACATGATTAATGTTAATAGTATGTCAATAGTATAGACGGAGAACTCAGGGGTGATGCTCGTGTCCTCGCTTACGATGTGAGACCATGTACTACCATTGGAACATCTCTGGGATAAAACGCCGAACAAAGTGTCACCCATTATTATAACCTCAGATTTATCACTTCCTAGTACCCTCCTAGCATTTTCCAGCGCACAGAGGAAGGAGTCAGGCTGTATGTTGACCATACCACACATGAGTTCGGCCATCACCAACACACAGTCCATTTTCTCTGCAAGACTGGAAGTTCTGGTCTTTTGCATGACTCTGTCTGTCAGGGTGGGTTGAGCGGCGCAATATTTCAGCACAGCAATGTTTCTAGTTATCTCCCAACAAGTACTGACCCTGTCAAACTCTCTTTTTATCAACTCCATGGCTAACGATGGCACTGTAACATCCAAGAGACTCCCAAATTGCATGGTGATGAACCTAGAGTCAGGCTTAAACACTTGGCAGTATTCTTTGGTCTGTACTCCGTTGCTGATCGTATCATAGGTGCCCTGTTGAGCCTCCCGTTGATCTGTTATCTTGTACCTCCTGCGAAATTTCATATCCTTAGGGACCTTTATGTCGGGGACCAGCATCTTGTAGACAAATCCAGCGAGTAGACAACTTGTCTTTTTCTGTTGCCTGAATAGAGCCACCCCCATCTGAGCCTGTGCTATCTCGACAGTGACGTTGGCTGAGATGGAACTATTGACTGCCGAGGCTCTGATTATTTTCGTAGTCATATACTCGGCAAATGTGTTGTTAGGAAAGGTTAGGAAATTGGGGGATTTGACCAAACGCGTGACCGTCTCCAGTGGATCTAACCTTTATACATTCTTGACGGTCTGAAATCCACTCGGGTCCATATTTATTACAATTCGACGAGTCTCGTGGGGTTCTAATAGATGAAATCGCAAACCAACCGCCAAATTTATAGCTGAGCTAGTGAATGTCAACTTAGGGTGATGTCCAGTTACACGATGTCACGAGAGTAAGGCACAGTGTTACGATCCAACTTGTACGCTACATCGGCGTGTGTCCTGTGTGATGTACCAGCAAGTTTAGCGAGCGCTTGATGCATCTCTTTGGAACACTTATAGTGGTACATTAATAAACTCGAATCGTCACTGTGTTTTCTCAGTAGATTTTCCGCGACAATCACATCCATGGTCAAGTCAATAGCGTTGCGCTTGAGATTGGACAGCTTAACCACCTGAGCCCTGACATCGCTAGTCGTGTCATCGTCGTCGTCGTCACTGTCTTCTTGGTAGTAGTGGTAATACTCACTACCTTGGCTTATGTTAGTCAGACTTTGTCTGTTCTTACACATACAACAGAACGCTCTAAATAACATCCGAAACATTTTAGAAACGCAGCGCTTAAGCAGGAAACGTACGTATCCTACAAAGGACTTTGGTGGCGTTCACCAACTGCCGATGTTACGTTTGATGTACACTCTTACGCCGCTCTAACTTGTCATTAGAGATGCCGAAAGCTGTGAATAGTCTATCCAGAGAGCAACTGCTTTGTCACGAAGAGGACCTGGCTGAGGTTGCCTTGGAAGACAGAGGGGATTCTTATGGCTTATGGATATCTTCAGAAAAAAAGTGTATTGTCAAGGTGGAAGGGAGCGGTCTGATGACACCAACTACGAACGTTATGGGCTGATAGCCATCCATCGGGATGTTGAATCTTGGGTATACGTAAGCGATGATCCTCAGCTGGCCATAGTGATCGAGGAGGTTGTTAACACGTTCAGTTCGTTATCTCATCAACCATTATTCCGCCAACCACATGTGGGAACACATCAAGACAACTCTAAGGAACATGATTCGATGGACCGTCTTGGCCGGTTTTGTACCCTGCCTTTTTCTGCCTTGGAAGAAACTCACAACTCTCAGCCTGGGGTTGTCGGGGAAAGCTATCGTGACAAACCTTGTGTCATCAAACTCAGCTATCCACCGAGACACGTACATAAAGCCGGTGTGTGGGGGTAGACGTTACCGAAATAGACGGAGGAAAATCAAGACGTCCAATAAGCCGTGGAAGCGTGAAAATGTCAGCTGGGCTAGACACAAGCAGTCGAACTCTAGCTTCAGGACAGTAAGGGACGGTCTCACCCCCACCGATGCAGCATTTGAAGCCGTACAGGAAAGACACGCTCACCAACAAGCTCTACCTTCAGTGTTGGACGTGCCACTCGATCAACTTGCGGACACGTTGAAACTGCTGATGGAAAATTCAGTCCCTGCAACACAAGTATATGTTGTCTGCAGACTCATACGTGACTGGGTCAAACGGGACATCACGCTCAAACAAGACCCGATCAAGGAAACAGAGCTAAAGATGGCAACCATTGCTTTGTGGGCTATAATGAAGACATTTGAACATGGTCGGTGTCCAGTAATACCCGAGTGCAGAGCAGCGACGTGTCTAGCCTTCTATGATACGGAGACAGACCTTGTCACAGCCACCGTTGATGGGGTCCTTTACAGACAAATCTCAATGTGGGATGGTTGCTGGTCAGGGGGGTCAAATCTGTCTTCATTGGCAAAAAGAGCTCACCCGACAGTCAAGAGCTGGGCTGCTCTCTTTCACAAGATCACACAGGGGTTGACCACGGCATCGACTAGACATATATACACCAGTACAGGCGTGGATCGCTCCTCTTTGACACATCTGGCTGATGTAATGCTTTCATCCCGCGCAGAGCAGCAACGTGGAGGAGGGTCAGTCGCGGGGAACGCGTTTGGTAAACCTTTAGTGGACAACTTGTCCCGCTTTCTGGCTAGCGACCATCAGGCTGATATGTTTGGATTGAACATGACCGAGCTACCAGATATATTTCTAAGATCAGGGGTCGGAAGTACTGTGTCTGAGCACAAGTCGGCCAGCGTCTCGCATAGCCTGAGTAAAACGATGTCTTCCATGATATCCGAAGGTAAGGAGGTTCTGCTGATCAAGCAGTTTCTTGGTGAGGTGACCAGACACCCTCGCGTGGCCTTAGAGCGACTCAAGAGCGATTGTAAGGATCGGCGGCTACTGCAGATGGCAGAGAGTGTTACAAGGCAACTGGAAGACATCATTAGCAAAGGCTGTGACGGTAAAGTCGATGAGCCCATCACAGAACTTGGTTCCGATGTTAAACTGGTCTGCAACTACCCCTCTTCTGTCAGCGTGGCCCATCTAGAGGAGACCTTGAGTATGTGGACCAATTTCTGGAGGAGCACGTTATCCGGATTCAGCCAGTTTAACAGGAGACATAATACCATCCAGTACAACAACAGGGATACGGTGAGAGCGTTAGAATCCGGGTCACCTGTACATGTTCTTCACGCTATGCTTGTTACACTTTTGAACACGTCAGGGGTGACATTTGCAGACAGCTTATCTGGGAGAAAACCAGACACTTCGCTCACAGTCAACGACATCCTGCTCACACGCAACTCTCTCCATCCGACCGCATATGGGTTACTGTTGGCTAACAAGCTCGGTCTCAGGCCTTCCGATGTGAAATGTGAAGACGGAAAGGGTGATGGGACATCGGAAAGGAGTGTAGACGGGGTGACTCCTGACTACATCAGCAAACACCATAGACTCTGCGAACCTTCAGTCGTTGAACTCTTAGGATGTAGATTACATTGAATATCCCCGGGTTGAGACGCAGACGAGGGTGTCTGTGTCACAATTGGCGACGTGTCGACAGATGGGAGTCCAACACACATTGAGTCGGATTCGTTACCATGCTTTGACACTTCATCAGAGACACAAGGGTTGGTCGACTCGTATTGGCAACGTTGTACAGTCTGATGATCAGGGGCCGTGTGTGTAGCAGCATAAGCGTCAATGTCATATGTGCCGTGGGACGCGATAGCCGAGGCAGATGGTATTTGATGAGGCTCTGCTCGGGTGACAGACGACCAATGTGACAGGGGTTGAGCTTGGTCTTTATTGTGAACGACGTTACGTTTGCTGGTGTTGTTGCGACGACAATATCTAATCGTTTTGCTGTATATTGTGTTAACCCTCCTTTTGACATGTTGCCCCTGTCTTGATTTCAGCCTGGTTTGCATTCCAATATTAAAGTCTGTGCGTATAACATTTGGTATATCGCTTCTTTCACCTTGGTCCTTTTTTTGCTCATCCGTTTCTAAGTCTGTGTCCAAATGTTTGCGTTTTTTCTATGATGCCGTGATAATCGCGTTGCATTGATTGACTTCACACCTCTTACGCTTGTGTACAACTCGGATACTGTCGTCAGTGTCGTCATCGCGGGCTCGCCGCTGTCCTTTGAATGTACTTCATCACTGGTATTATCAGTGTGCACCCCCTCGTCGGCGTGACAAGTGAGACATTCCTTGGCTAGTGTAATAAATTCGTCATACCACTTTTTATTGGGTTCAGAGTCGAGCAGCTGAGACTGTGGGTTTAGAAAGCACGGCTCGAGTGACTGGTCAGTGATTGTAATCATGACCCACCGATGTTTCGAGTAGAGCCTGACTCTCCCGTTTATCATCCAGAGAGGTTCCAGACTGAGTTCACTCAAGTCTGCTATCGACACCCTTATCCAGAAATACTTTTTACCTGTTGCCACGACAGTATGTAGGGACGTCTCTATCATCACCCCCGTGTCTCGTAATCTCTGAATGAACATATTGAGCTGCTGAACGGGATCAATCTTCAACCCTGCACACTTTTTATGTTTTTCCTTTGGCCTGTAGTATACAAAGGAAAATCCTTGGTTCTGTGACAGTATTCCAACTAGGTAATCAAGTGTCACCAAGTCGTCGCATACATTTTCCAAAATCCTATCCTCTGACTTGTGAATGGGTTGTTGCTGCGGCTTCGGAGGCTGAACAGGGTTCGATAGCATCGACGTACGAGGTGTATAGGAGTAGGATAACATAATTAAATTTTTCAACTGTAACGCAAGAAACTCAAATGCGCTGTCGAGGGCTCTGGAGAAGTCGTAGTCTGACAGGAAATGTTTCACATTCAGCTCAGCAAAACATTGCCCAATCTCACATGTACTTTCTAAACTTTGGGGTCTGTAAATAGGAGTGCTCCAGCCCGCACTCCCTTCTACTATCCACCTAGGCTTGTCTGATCGTGTCAAAGACTGCCAGGCTGGCACTCTGTTACCCCTGTCCGCAATCTCAAATAATGCATGCTTCCAAAACTTGGAAACTTTGAAAGATATCTGACAGCAAGGACATCGTGCATAATCGTAACAGTTATCCAACCAAGTGAAATTGTCATCAGTCACTTCGTTCGCCTCTCTTGCCACTCCTGGTGGGATGGTGAATTCGCCTCTTTTGACAGGGGTGGACCCGTTGTCAGTATTAACCGATATGCTTCCTGGCACCAACTTCATGTAGCCGAAAATACTATTGTCTTCCATGTATAGAAAATACCATTCTCCGGCCAGTTCCGAGGATAGGGGTTGTTGCAATGGGCAATCGTTCAGAGCGACATTTTCCATTATCTGTAGTTCTGATATGTAAGCCTCTATAGAATTCAGCCGTCTGCTACACGTGCCCATTAGGTCTTGCATCTCCTTCACCTGAGACTGTATGTTGATTTCAGCTCTGCTCTTGGAGTTTGACCTGACCGCCGTAGCTATTAGCGATTCAAAGTGTGTGTTTATAATATTCCACACCCTTAGAATAGGTGTGGTACTAGTAGCTGAGGACGCTACTCGGTGGGTAATGGAAGAGTTGTCTCTAGCCATGGCCATTGTCACAAAAGACTAGCTCTACTATATACATTCAACACCCTGTCTCTTAATTAATAATTTGCAGACACTCACTGACTACAACTATCGACTGTAAGCTAGAAGTGTAATTCCAACCACTGCACAACTAACGTTAGCCGTTGTTGGAGAATGGTCAGAGTGTCAGGGAACTCTGAGATTTGCTCAAGGCGAGTCGAAGTGTCTGCTTACTGTACCCGAGGTCTGTGAAATCAACGTCTTCAAAGCCAGGAAATCCGTGTGGTTGGCAGCAGACGGGGTTCAGGTTGACGTGATTGTCAACCATTGCAATAAACTCTGCTCTAGCATTCACTTTACCCTCCTCTCTCAAGTATGCCTCGTGTGAGCCGATAATTTTGTCGTGCATAACAATCGGATTATTGAGTAGCCATGGGACTAAGTTAATAAACTCAGGGTTTTTTAGCTGATAATTTGTTAAGACCTTATCCTGGAAGGAAGAGAGGTTGCTACGGTAACGTTGAACAAATACGCCTCTCACAGCCTCCCTGTAGTCCGGCCAGTACTTGGAGTGACTGCGGTCTCTTACTTCTATGAAGTATGTCTCCGTGAGGTATACCAGACACATCTTCTCCTGTGACGTCAACATACCTCGCCTCTCCTGAGCCAGCTCACAGCAGAGCCTGTTGAGATGCGAGTGCATCTCCAGTAACTTTGCCACTTTACCCAGCGCATTTGGAAGCTCTTCAGCTACATTTCTCACTTTTTGCGAATTGATAGACATGGACGAGAAGAGCTGGTGTCGGGTTTCCTCTCCGGCTACGTTGACAGAGGAGAAGAAGAATGGTGTGTGGAAATATTTCTTTGTGTTCTTCATTCAGATAACCACGGTTAAAGGGTTGGCCACTCCGTATATGTAACATGTCAGGTTCTCGTTGCTAACCGTAAAGGGTTTAGTCGACACAATGCAGGTTCCCTGCGATAAAGCAATTGTCTCAAACACTCCTCTAAAGTAGGGTTGTAGCAGATGATTAGCGTTGGACGTGTAGTTGGCGCTGCGACTGGGTTTAGATGAGAACTCTATGCGGGTGTTTTTATAGCCATGCTGGGAGCATAGCCTCTTCTTGTCTGAGACAAACCTCAGTCTGCTCAGCAACTTGGTTTTAGTGGTATTGGACTGCATTCGAGCGTATTTCCTAAGGTGTTTTGAGAATGTAGTAGCCCTGAACTTCTGATTCCCAACGGTGTTCACATGCAGCACGTGGAGGAGAATGTTGTTTTCAAACTTCACCACACAGCTCCCTTCCTCCCTAAGCATTTCATCGGGTCTGTCGGGACAGTCTACGGCGTAGCTATAGTGTGACGGCAACTCGGGTTGGCTAATCGTATTCGTCTTATGTTGTACACGGTTCAGGTTTGTAAAGCCAGTGAAGGACATCTTTGTTGCACTCGATGTCCAGTATCCATAGGGTTCCCAGCCAGCAAAGGCGGGACAGTCGAGACTCGTGTAGCGGGTTGCCGGCAGGGGGTCTCGATCTCGAGGTGTCACGGTTAAACTTGCGTTTCGAGCCCGGCTGAATAACGGGACATTTTGTTCTGTACATAGCCATTGGTTTTTGGTGGCGTTCTTTATGCAGAGAGACTGGGTCATGTTTACCATGTACAAATAGAGCAGCCCTAAGCTCACTAGGAACCAAATTCACAGAGTCTTGGGGTCTGATGAAGAACACTTCCAGATTACACAACAGAAGCTTGCGATTGCCAGCATACACTAACACCAAATGAGGCCATAGGAGCTCAACTGCTATCTTGGTTTCAACTGAAACATCAGGTGACTGACACACCTCCCCCCATTCACAGGGGGGCGTACTTGACAAGTTGTCTATTATATACGTCAAAACTCTGATTTCGAATTCGATGACCTCATTCCCGCAGTCCCTTAACCCTGTCAGGCTTACCAACAAAGCCTGAGCCTCAGCCCTGGCATGGTTGTGACACTCGGACAAGAAGCACAGTCTACAGTACACAGGTACTAACTTTCCCAGTAACTGAACCGTTGCTGAACCGCTAGGTTTTAAAGCTGCAAACTGGCCGTGACTTCCATCCTCAAAGTGAACATAGGCTCGAATTTTAGGTGACCAGACGTTAGGACCTGAAATCAGCTCTCTATGCTTCGTCAGACATTCTATTAAGGCTTTACTGGAGAGAAAGACCTTGGTCGCGGTTGTACACTCCAACTCATTTATTAGGTAGCCAAGAAAGAGATCGTACCTTATTATGTCGACATGCGGACCGGGACATTTGACGGTCGGATTAAGCAAAGGCATCCCTGAGTTTTTCTTTGTTGCCACGGTAATTAAAGCGTGTTATGGAATACTACCCAATTGGAAGCAATCGAGTGAGCAGACGCGAGTCGGCGGGGGTCCACCTGCCAAGAGGCGTCGGTTACCGTTATCAGAAGAGCATCGATGTGAGACCATCGATGAGGAGTACAGACGTGTGTACTGTGAACTTAGAAATAAAGCCTTGTCAGACATAAAGAGTATGGTGAGAGAGCATGTTGAAAATCAGAGCAGCTCCTCCTCCTCCTATGACTTCATGAACATATATGGCATGTGTTCATTTGACCCCCCCAATGTGGCGAGGGTGTCACACCAAAACAATCAGCCTCTTAGGTGCAAATTTACCAAGATTACTTGTCCCGACGATAACTCCAACTCCAACTCTCATAGGCTCATTTCAGTCAGCGGAATACTCAATCCTCTTATCTGTGCCCGTCTTGAACAGGGGGAGCTTGAACTCTCTTACTGTGGAGAGTCGGATTACGACAGAGCCATGGAGGAGTTTGTTAGACTTGCTTCTCGGAATAAAATGAGGGTACCAAGAGTCTGCAATGTTCAATTAGGGAGCACCATCGGCAGCATGGAAAATCGATTCATTTTCCCCGCGAGAGAGGACTTGCACACTCTCGGATGTGCTTACAGGCAAATGGTGGTTTTAGTTGAACTGTTAAACCTGCACATTATCCATTTCATACATTCCTGAATTGCAGACCCCTGTGATACTTTTAATACAACTTATCACGTTGTGAATGTGTAATAAAGTAAGTGTAGACGATGATGTGGCTGGTTAACATTTGTTTTTATTTCACACATACAATACACCATAACATTACAACATATAGGATATATATGTGTCTTCATTCGGGGTGGTCAAATCCGAAGCTTAAGTCGGTCTCAAATCAATTCGCTATCAAGACTTCATTCAATCTGACTCAAAGTAGCTGTCAAATATGGTCAGTTCGTCTTCAACGTTGAGTTTCTTTTTCTCAGGGCTACCTGTTACATCATCTGTAGTCTGTTTCCTATCATCCTGATGGTCAGTAGAAACACGACTACTCGTTTCTGACGCCATGGAAGAAGATACGGAAGATGAATATTCTTCTTCTCCAGTCACCTTGATGTTGTCGTTCTTAAGTTTCGACAGTAGTAATCTGAAATCTGTTTCGTTCAGCTCAGGAGCCATCATTTTGATACGACTCACGGCTATCCTAGGTAAGACACAAGACACCCCTTTCTTGATCCTATCCACCATGTCATCGACCGTAGTCTTCTCAGCAGTGGGACGGTTGACATCTTTACTTTGGCTGTAAAGTGATGTGTCAATGCAGTCATTGTTGAAAACCCTCAGAGTGTAGTAATGCTTAGAGATCTTGACAGTGGCGTAATTGTTGTTGTTCTTGCCAGAGAATATCACCATGTTCGACAGCACCATCATGGGTGCGTGGAGCATGAAGTCCATCCATCCATCCATCATCTTCCGCTTGTCCGGGGGTCGGGTCGCGGGGGCAGCAACCTAAGCAGGGAGGCCCAGACTTTCCTCTCCCCGGCCACTTCCACCAGCTCTTCCTGGGGGACCCCGAGGCGTTCCCAGGCCAGCCGAGAGACATAGTCCCTCCAGCGTGTCCTGGGTCTTCCCCGGGGCGTCTTCCCAGTGGGACGTGCCCAGAACACCTCACCAGGGAGGCGTCCAGGAGGCATCCTTATCAGATGCCCGAGCCACCTCAACTGGCCCCTCTCGACGCGGAGGAGCAGCGGTTCTACTCTGAGCCCCTCCCGGATGACCGAGCTTCTCACCCTATCTCTAAGGGAGAGCCCGGACACCCTGCGGAGAAAACTCATTTCGGCCGCTTGTATTCGCGATCTCGTTCTTTCGGTCACTACCCACAGTTCATGACCATAGGTGAGGGTAGGAACGTAGATCGACTGGTAAATAGAGAGCTTCGCCTTTCGACTAAGCTCCTTCTTCACCACAACGGACCGATGCAGAGCACGCATCACTGCGGACGCCGCACCGATCCGCCTGTCGATCTTGCGCTCCATCCTTCCCTCACTCGTGAACAAGACCCCGAGATACTTGAACTCCTCCGCTTGGGACAAGATCTCCTCCCCGACCCGGAGATTGCACTCCACCTTTTTCCGGTCGATAACCATGGCCTCAGATTTGGAGGTGCTGATTCCCATCCCAGCCGCTTCGCATTCGGTTGCGAACCGCTCCAGTGAGAGCTGGAGGTCACGGCCCGATGAAGCCAACAGGACCACATTATCTGCAAAAAGCAGCGACCCGATCCTGAGGTCCCCAAACCGGACCCCCTCAACGCCCTGGCTGCGCCTAGAAATTCTGTCCATATAAGTTATGAACAGAATCGGTGACAAAGGGCAGCCCTGGCGGAGTCCAACCCTCACCGGGAACAAGTTCGACTTACTACCGGCAATGCGGACCAAACTCTGGCACCGGTCATACAGGGACCGAACAGCCCCGATCAGGGAGTCCGGTACCCCGTACTCCCGGAGCACCCCCCACATGAGCCCCCGAGGGACACGGTTGAACACCTCTTCCAAATCCACAAAACATGTGTAGACTGGTTCGCATGCACCCTCCAGAACCCTGCCGAGGGTATAGAGCTGGTCCACAGTTCCACGGCCAGGACGAAAACCACATTGCTCCTCCTGAATCCAAGGTTCGACAATCCAACGGACCCTCCTCTCCAGAACCCCTGAATAGACTTTCCCAGGGAGGCTGAGGAGTGTGATCCCCCTAAAGTTGGAGCACACCCTCCGGTCCCCCTTTTTAAAGAGGGGAACCACCACCCCGGTCTGCCAGTCCAGAGGCACTGTCCCTGATGTCCACGCGATGTTGCAGAGTCGTGCCAACCAAGACAGCCCTACAACATCCAGAGCCTTAAGGAACTCCGGGCGGACCTCATCCACCCCAGGGGCCTTGCCACCGCGGAGCTTTTCAACCACCTCGGCGACCTCAGCCCCAGAGATAGAAGGGCCCCCTCCCAATGTCCCCAGACTCTGCCTCCACGTCGGAACGCTTGTTGGTGGGATTAAGGAGGTCTTCAAAGTATTCCTTCCACCGATCCAGGACGTCCCCCATCGAGGTCAGCAGCGCACCATCCCCACCATATACAGCGTTGACAGTGCACTGCTTCCCCCTCCTGAGTCGCCGGATGGTGGTCCAGAACCTTTTCGAAGCCGTTCGGAAGTCATTCTCCATGGCCTCGCCGAACTCCTCCCACGCCCGGGTTTTAGCCTCCGCGACCGCCAAAGCCGCATTCCGCTTGGCCTGCCGGTACACATCAGCTGCCTCTGGAGTCCTACCAGCCAACAAAGTCCGATAGGCCTTCTTCTTCAGCTTGACGGCTTCCCTCACCTCAGGCGTCCACCACCGAGTCCGAGGGTTACCGCCGCGACATGCACCGACCGCCTTGCGTCCGCAGCTCCGGTCAGCCGCCTCAACAATGGAGGCCCGGAACATGGCCCATTCAGACTCAATGTCCCCGGCCTCCCCCGAGACATGGTCGAAGCTCTCCCGGAGGTGGTAGTTGAAGCTCCTTCTGACAGGGGATTCTGCCAGCCGTTCCCAGCAGACCCTCACATTACGTTTGGGCCTGCCAGGCCTGACCGGCGTCTTCCCCCACCATCGTAGCCAACTCACCACCAGATGGTGATCAGTTGACAGCTCCGCCCCTCTCCTCACCCGAGTGTCCAAGACATTCGGCCTCAGATCCGACGACACGACTACAAAGTCTATCATCGAACTGAGACCTCAGGTGTCCTGGTGCCAAGTGCACATATGGACACCCTTATGCTTGAACATGGTGTTCGTTATGGACAAGCCGTGTCTAGCACAGAAGTCCAACAACAAAACACCGCTCGGGTTCAGATTGGGGGGGGCATGAAGTCCTCATTAGCAAACATATAAGCGAATGTGAACACCCGCCCCTCTAACTGAAACTCCACACGATTGTATCTCATATTCTCCTCCGTCATGATCTTCGCAACCTCCTTTTTCGTGTCACCTATCATGTTTAGAGACATCCTCATGTACTCGGGGAGATGTTTGTCGGTAGCTTGCAACCACTCCATGTCATCCAAGTCTGAATGGTTGCTACCTGTCATGCTTGAGTTCTTAGTGAAGACTGGTCCAGTTAACTTTAGCGACATGCCATAAGATGCGTCAAACGTGTTGGTGCTATCATCATCCTTTCCGTGTAGAAACTTTGCAGGCATAGATAACACGGGGAGTTGTCTACACAAGTTAACATCGGTTACCTTGGGAGTGTGAATGACACGTGCTAGCTCAGTGCAAAATTATCCCATAACCATTATCACGGTCTGTCTCATGGTCATGGCAAGGGTAAGCGTGCACATTGGCAAGGCTCCGTGTGATATGGTTAGCTGATACTTACTCGAGTCTGACAGCGTCTCATTGTGCAAGTTGCTGTTGTAGATGGGGTTTTTCATAGATTTGACAAACGAAACCTCTATAAATTCGCCCTTGTTAAAGGTGTTGTGATAACGCCCATAGAAGTGAATATCGTTCACCTTTTGGTTAAACCCCGAAGGCCTGTAAACTGTAGACAACATCTTGTGTAAATTAGCACCGCTAGCCATTGTAGAATCTTCATGCAATGCAATGGTCAACATAGTCTTCATCATGGTGTCAATTGACAGTCCCAGAGCCATTGAAGTGAAAACTCCCATTCTGCCGGCAACCGGAGGGGGCCTCTTGTCTTCAGGGCCAGTGAAAACGTTATCGAACTGTAATGACTTGCCTTTATCCTGCCCATTGAACCCTACCCAGGTGGTGACCAGGCATGTATTTTTCAGTGTATTCACATTTATCATCAAGTTTGCGCTCTGGTGACGAATTGCATTTGAGAATGTAACCATTGAATGGTTGAGGGCTGACATCACTTCCTCACTGAAGTCACTGTTTGCATGACATGGTAGCATGTTAGATATTGTACCAAATACAGCGTACTGAATGTAAGCCATTACATTATCGGACATCAGGTAATGACAGAGCCCAATGGGTTTTTCACCTGTCTGTTCTCCCATCATTGCAAATGCGCCATTCTTAACCATTAACATTCGATCACCCATCTGAGGTGACACGAACCACAGCTTTTTACTTTCACCTTCCACGATCTTATACCCTTGCATACGTTCCAGTATACTGACATCGGTCCATTGTAGATCCATGTTCATCTCCGATACGTCAGTGCCATCTTTGTCAAGTTCATAACCTGTGAAGAGTTTGTAATATTGCAATCTCGCTTCAGGGCATTCCTGCTCCGTACCACCTACTTGGTTTTTACCACTCACTTGTTCAGGGTAGTAAGGAATGAACATCGGACGAAGTATAGTTGCGGCGCACAAGGGGTTGCGAAAATTTGCTTCCAGGAAGACAGCCGATGCAACACTCAAAATGACAGCAAGGTGTTGTTCGTCGATGGAGGTGCTCATAAATATTGCCAGTAGCTGAATGAGGTAAAGAAAGATGATATGGTGAGGCTCCTCTCCTTGTTGATACGTCATTTTACCATTGCGAAGCTCGTCAATGTTAAATAACTCAAGCAACTTGCGAAGTAAAGACACGATCTGACTTGCTCTTTTTTTGTTGAAGTTAACAAAAATGCTCGGGTAGGACTGCTCTCCGTCATTGTCTTCGTAGGGTACATCAACAACATTTTCAGTCAGCACTTGGTCAGTCAGGATTGTCTTGTAAAGTGAAAGGACCGTCTCCCGAGTAAACAATTTACACAGACCCAGAAAGAGAGTCTTTTCAAAATCTCCATCCATCTGAGGCACGTTCTGTAAAGCCAAGAAGTGCCCCAGGTGCTCAGCGTGCACTTTCAGGATCTAGTTGGGGAAAAGGTTTGGACAATAGAGATGCAACACCACGGGGGAATTGAGAAGCACCGGCGCAAAGGGGTTGGAAGGGCAGGGGTAGAGGATACCAGAGTCGTGTGGTCCCATCGTTATGCAAAATCCATCCTCTTGCAGGCTTACCTGGAGTGTCTTAGCAGAGCATGCCATTCTAAATCGAGAAATAACACGTCTACACCCTGAATACAGGCTCAAATAGTGAAGATGTTGATGGATAAGACGAATCTATCAGACTGCGAAGATGCTTACAAATTCTGTTACGATCTTTGGGATGATCTATCCTTAGTCTTAATCGGATCACAAGACTTTAACTCTTTCCCCCATAAAGACGTCATATGACTACCCCCCACAAATCCTTTATGACGGGTTTGACGAGTCTGTTGTATCAATAAAGACGTGTTTTGACGATGACTAGAGCAAGTACCGTGTTTGCCTTTGTAACAAATAATCTGATCGGCAGAGCCGAAACCTAGCAACACCAGGCTAACCAATAGGAGTGAGGGATACATATTCGTGGGGTTTTCCGAAGTTTGACGATCTAAGTTTTAGCCTCTGAGGGGAAAAAAGACGAGCGCGTCAGCTGTCAGAGTGACCCGCGAATGTTGACATTTTGACCATGGCGGCGCGAGTGTTTAGGAATCCGGAAGATGCAGCCTTTTATATTGAGAATTTTCTTGATAACGAGTCTGATTTTTCTGGGTTTGAAGATGATTTTATACCCCTGGAGGAAAGTGACAGCGAAAGTGATGGTCACGAAAATGTCACTGACGAGATGAGAGAAACGGGAGATGTAGCCTGGAGTCGCGTTATAAGGGACCAAACAATCAATCCATTTACTATGGATTCGGGCCAAGGACATTCAATGTAGGAAACGCTACACCCTTGGATTACTTTTTTCTTTTTTTTGTCGAGACAATGTTTCAGAAGATTGCTACTGAAACTAACTTGTACGCGGAGCGCTGTGCTCAAGAACACTCGCGAGTCGATAGCCTCTGGTTTCCGACTGACGGCGCCGAGATGAGAGCTTTTTTTTGGATTAAATATCCTGATGGGTGTTAATCCGAAACATGAATACAGTGATTACTGGTCCACGGATCCATTCCTGGGTGTCAGCGGGTTTCAACGTGCCATGACTGTGAACAGGTACGAAAAGTTGTGCCAGTACTTACACTGTAATAATGCTGCCGTGCGAGTGACGAGAGCTGATGCTAGCTATCATCCGATAGCTAAAGTTGCGCCGGTGTTTGAGATGGCACGTCAAAATTGCAAGTTGTTTTATCAACACGGTCGTGACATTTCTATTGACGAGGCTATGAAAGGATTCAAAGGCAGAACAGAGCTTGTAATGTACATGCCTAACAAACCAGAAAAGTTTGGAATCAAGTTCTGGGCCCGGTGTGACGGCAACACATCTTACATGTCAGACTTCAAGCTTTATTCAGGGAAACGGGACCAGACACCTCTTCAACTGATCCATGGTTTGGGATACAGGGTCGTGCATGATATGACCAGGGATTTGATTGGCCTCAATCACTGCGTTTATTTCGACCGCTTTTTCACAAGCATTCCCCTCTTGCAGAGTCTGCTAGCAGATAACATTTATGCCTGTGGAACGCTAATGTCCAATAGAAAAGGTGCCCCCACAGAAATAAAGCAAAAAAGAAACCTGAAAAAGCTTCTACGGAAACGAAGTGACAGTATTTTTTTCCATAAGGCCGGCATCACTGTCACAGCATGGAATGACAACAATGTAGTTGTCATAGCTCACACCTTTCTCCCACATCCTGGTCAGATGGTGACCTGTCATTGGCAGGTTGAGACGGAAAAGCTAGTCGTGCCACAACCACAAGCTATCACTCGATACAATCAGCACATGAATGGCGTGGATGTGCACGATCAGCTAAGAAAAAAATACGCTGCCTTTCGTCCCAGTAAGAAGTACTGGAAGTATATCTTATGGTTTGTGGTGGACGTCTGCCGAGTGAATGCGTGGATTTTGTACAGGATGGCCTCTACAAGACGAGTGGGGAGAAAGACGCGATACACCCAGAAAGATTTCATCTTGGAGCTTGGTAAGGGTTTGATCAATGGCTTCACCAGTAGGAAGCAATCTACCATCACAGAAAGGGGGGTTGAAATTGATCCAAAAAGGCACAAGACGCCTCACACCTTCGAGCGACTTCCCGGCAAGCACCGTAGGTGTAAAAATTGTTACATACTTGAGCGTCGGCATGAAACGGTGTTTGCCTGTGCCACATGCAACACACACATGTGCAGGGACTGTTTCCTCCAGCTGCACCAACCTGAGGAATGAACTAAAGGTGTTGTTCATCTGATATGTATGTATATATTATGTATGTATCTATCAGTTTATATTATTGTTATGCCTAATTAGTTGGTAAACTTGTTGTACATCTGATATCTTTATCTATTCATATTATATCTGTTTTTATATTATTGTTACGCCTAATGAGGTGGTAAAGGTGTTCATCTGATATCTTTATCTATTTCTATTATACCTGTTTTTATATTATTGCCACACCTAATGAGGTGGTAAAGGTGTTGTTCATGTGATATATACTCAGCTTTATATATTTATATTATATCTGTTTTTATATTATTGTTACGCCTAATGGGTTGGTAAAGGTGTTCATATGATATCTTTATCTATTTATATTATATCTGTTTTTATATTATTGCCACACCTAATGACCTAATGTGGTAAAGGTGTTGTTCATGTAATATATACTTAGCTTTATATATTTATATTATATCTGTTTTTATATTATTGCCACACCTAATGATCTAATGTGGTAAAGGTGTTGTTCATGATATATTTATCTTTATCTATTGATATTATATCTGTTTTTATATTATTGCCACACCTAATGAGGTGGTAAATGTGTTGTTCATGATACATATTTATCTTTATCTATTTATGATATCTGTTTATCATATTATCTGATTTTGTTTCAGTAAAAACAGATATTAATTGAAACAACCAAACACTGTCAAATCTGGTTTTATTTCGTATAAGATTGATAACTGATAGACTGAAACTACAACACAAAACAGGTCAAATAGGCTTGAAACTGTTTTGTACCACACTTATAATTACTTACCACTTGGGGAATCTTGACTACAACAGACTACAAGATTGGTAAAACAGGTGTGAAATAGTTCATTGCCATATTTCCCATTACTTACCTGATCATGAGAAGACCCTCGCTGCAATTTCCATGTGTACAGGTACATGGTCTCAATACCATACTTACCATTACATACTTACATAATTCTTTTCAGATAGTCCATAATTTCAGGTTTCCAAAGATATATAACATGACTGGGTTTCTCTAAGGTCCATGGAGTGTAACATCAAGTTTATCACCTGGCGAGTTTAGAATGCAACCCCCGCCAATTAATTAAAAGTTAAAATAGATTAAAACTGTTCTATACCATACCTGGTTATATTTTCATTGTCTCAATAACTTGGCCAACATATTGGAATATGTTAACGCTGTTTGACTGTTAGATGTTTTTGTAGTGTGTCTCGCGTAAGCTACAGTGTTGCAGTGAGCTACACTGGTTTGAAACGACAGGTAATGGTAATTTCACCAACAAATCGTTTACTAATGGCAGAATAAATCCTACAACGAAAATGTATATGTGAGGAATGTTTATTTTAACGATTGAAAACAGATAACGCTACATCATAGACCACTGTAGTATGTGTTGCCCGGGCAACACAGGCTAATGTCATGATGCTAATACTTCAGTGAAATAGTAGACTACTGTTTCCGAAAGTAGATGTACTTCCTTAATAATACCAGATTATATTGTACATTACACATCACAATTGTGTGTCATATCACAAAGTAAAATGAGTAAATAGTTATCACCCTGGCCTCTTTTCTTGTGGCGTTTCTGCAGCTGCCTTGCAGTAAAGCTATAGTTAGCCTAGCTATCCCCCAAGTTAATAGATGCGAAACGAATGTTCTGCCAAAGGTAGTCACGCGGGTTTTAGTGACGTAGTGACGTTAGTAACGTCAGTGACTGTGGCTAGCAAATTAGCCACCGTTAGCTTCACTTTTCGCCACAAAAACTTAACTTCAGCCTAAACCATGCAACGGAACGTAAATTCCAATAGAAGCAACTCAATCGCTACCAAGACGAAACTTTTGACACCTACTTTGTCTATGTAGGCCAAATATTGACTGAGTTTTAGGGGGGCAAAAAAGAATAATAAAAATAATAATAATATATATGTGAGAGAACAAAGGTTGTGCCCTTGCCGAGGGCAAAGCACACCCAATAATATATATGTGAGAGAACAAAGGTTGTGCCCTTGCCGAAGGCAAAGCACACCCAATAATATATATGTGAGAGAACAAAGGTTGTGCCCTTGCCGAAGGCAAAGCACACCCAATTACATCTCAGAGTAGTGACACATTGACAACTCTGTCAAGAAACCTAACTAGTAAAGACAATAAACGTAAACCAAAATCCATACCTTTTGAGTCATCTGTGTGTAAGACCGAGCTTGGCAAGGAGGGTCGTAATAAGCCTGTGAAGAATGTTGATGTCCATAAAGTCATCAATCGGAAAAGGAAGAAAGTCCACTCAGACTCCGTTGGAGGTTCAATTAGAAGGCAGAAATTAAGTTTTTCGATGAGGAAGAAATCTTACTACACAAAACTCACCAAAGCCTTCCAAGTGGTTAAAACCATTGGACACCCTATGCTTACACTCAATTCAGAATGGAGTCTGAGTTGTTATTACAACCTTGCCATCGCTTACACAACCGATCAACTATTGGAAATGGCGGCTGCGTGTCTACCTGAACTGCGTCAAGCTGTTGACATTATTCACAGTGAGCATTTTCATAAGCTGAGTGAATTAAAGCCTGAGTGTCAAATGCTACTGTACGCCGTGCTAAACTGTTACATTAACTGGGTGGACCATAATCACAAACAGATACTCCTTGTACCCGGAGAACCAGGTCCGCAGCCACCTAAGGACGAGGGAGACCTGAGGTGCTCTAGATGTCTAAAGAATCAGACCTTCCACTCGTCTGAGGTGAGAGGTAACCCAAAAAACATTGACGTCGAATTTGACTTTGAACAACTGAAATTTGGGTCTTCATGCTGTGGTGCGACCATGATAAATGTCCCACTCAGCACCAGAGATGTCAACACCTGCACGTTTACTGACTTGAAACAGATGTACACATCTTGTATGAAATGTAGCCAGCCTATATTTTCCGAAGTATTAGTGGATGTAGAAACGTTATTCTCACGCTGTACAGTGTGTTTGGCCAATAGTGTCTAATACGACCTAACTCTTCAATTGAAGTTTTCGAGATCAACAAGGTTATGACTGATAACACATCGGACTCTGTCCTCCGCCATGATGTGGAGCTGTTTAAAGGCATTCGCGCCATATCCTTTAAAAGGTTGAAAGATGTAATCTGCACACATTATGGTGTTAAAGCTTTTGACAACGGGTGGCAGGGAGTCCAAGGGGGTCGGCAAGCGTCTGTAGGATGCAATGATAACCTACACGTGTACTTAAACATCACACACAGCCTCGGTAAGAAACCGGAGGCAGTTGAAGAAATTATGAGACTATACAAAGATTTAAACAGACTGGAATCTGACACCGGAGACAGTGCGGAGACTTTGAAGCAGACTCAACTTCTCTCTGAGTCAACTGGTCACTCTGTGTTTGATAACGCCACGATTGAAGCAGCTGAGAATATCATGGGGATTGAAGACTTTGCGGCTATGACTGAGTATATGGAGGCTTTCGAATGTAATACCACTCGTAGCTGCTATCTCGAACTCAGCGACAGTGAGTCTTACAGCGATGAAGATCGTTCAGAGGAGGACTGCGAAGATGAGGGCGGGAATTCGCATTCCCCTCAAGACGATCAGCCGTCCGTGTCTATGTCAGTCCAAGGTGACGTTACACAAGAGGATAAATGCGACTGTCATGTTGTATCGGAAGCCGTGATTGCGGAGAAGTCTAAAGTTGTCATTGATGACTATTGATTACATAGTCATTTGTTCCAGGGCTGAACGGCTGACGATGGAACCCTGTCAGAGAGGCGACTGGAGCGCTACCCGCCACGTGACTATAAGATTTGACGACGTAGCTGACATAGCGCAACTGGAATACACCTGGGTGCAAATGTTTGATATAGAGAAACGCATACCCCTATCTGTAACGCTGACGGAGCCCGGATTTGACGGAATTTTTCGAATACCCGTTGACTCAGACGTTCTTCCCAATACGTGCTATATCCTTCTCAGGGCTGTGCACGCCCATAGCGGAGACAACTACGGTCTTGTTACAGCCAAACACTTTTCCAATACGTATATTGATACCAAAGGCCACAAGGTTAAAAGAATCAGTGTTTTAGCCAGAGCACCGTTAGCCTGGGTGAAAATGATCACACCTTCCGATATGGTAGCGCACTACAAGGCATATACTTTCACAGGGGACACCGTTTCAGGTCATCAACCCGAGATGCTGGTATCAAGAATATACGCCAGCATGAACCGTCATGTTCACACCCTCTTGGCTGCTACATTACGTAGCTTAGACTCTGCAGAAATGGATACTCTTGCTTCAAAACTGGTAAGCGAGACAATATCCACACTCGGAGCTCCGCTTGCATTCAAAGTCTTGCACGAGCAGAGTAGGCTAACCCTCGAGAGGTTACACAGCCACAGTGAGCAAGGCGTCCTTGCAATACCCGATCCGCAACGCGCACTGTGGGGGACGTGTGTATTGTGGCAGCATGATTCCGACATGTCAAGTCTCTCACGGCAAAGTGTTAATCATCACACTCACCTCTTACCAGTTCCATCCTCCCCTCAGTGGTTGCTCTTGAGGCTCACATGGATGAATTTAGAGGTGACCAGGTGTTTAGGAGGAAAGATTACCAAATACGTTATACACGCTCCCTATGAGGCAGTGATACTCACAGCCTTGTGTTGCGGATCCCTGGACCGTTGGTGTCAAGAGCTGGGTAAACTTAACACCACATTGAGAGTTGACCAGCATCTGTGATCGATATAAGGCTGAATTGTGTCAACGGTGCGGTTACGCTTATCGAATATCACCCGCGGTGTGCGAGCCTGAACCCAGGAGGGTTCCAGCTGTGTCGCAAATAGACAGATTGCTCTTCGGTGGCACCTGCACTACACTGTGCGCTACAATCTCTCGATACGCCGACAATGGATGTATAGGAAGACGATCGGAAACCCCACCGCCAGACCTTCAAAACATCCGAGGTCGGGCAGACTGGGAATATAGATACTGCCTCAATCACCGTAGGGTCTACAGGTCAAGCGGTGAGGAAAAATGGGAAGTCGACAAGTGGAGAGCGTGGGAAGTCGACCAAAGTCAAGGACAGAAGGAGCTCCAAATACCCAGCTCGCCATTGTTCACCCTGTCTAACAAAAGACCAAAACCAAACCCGATCGCCTTGTGGTGGGAGCACGGCTCAAGTTGTTACTGGGGACAAGAAAGAGAACAAGAATGCCATCAAGAAAGCTTCACATCAAGGAAAAACATCTCACCGTTCACAGAACACGAAGACCAACAAAGACAACAGCGAAAGACCAAAAGTGAAGCAGTCGAAGAAGAAAATGACCCAGGCTGGTGGTTGTGGCAAAAGGAATGTTGACAGAGACATTGTGAGAGCATCGGCTCCATTGCTGACAGGCAAACCCTCAGCGGTCTCAACCGACACAGGTTCTGGGACCGATACCTTACAACATCACAAGACAATGGAGATGAGAGCCGTAGATCATCAACTTCAATTCAATACTGGAAGCGATTCTCGTGTAATGCTCTTCGATATCATATAAAACTATTCCCTTCGGCTACCGAGGTGGAATCCTCACCATCTAACACGGAATCGGACATGTCAACAGCCCTGGCTGTCCAACCTCGCACAAGAATTTCCCTTGACGAAACCTTAATAGCAGTCGATGCACTTGAGACGAATTTCGGAGACTTGGCTAAGTGGTTTGAAGCGTTTGAAAAAACGAAAGTTTGCGACACAATAGGCTTTGGTGTGGCTATGGAATTGTGTGGTTGTTACGATCTTATTATCCGTAGACTGGGTAAAAGTCTATGAGATACATTTAGAGAGACTAGGTTTTTACAAACTGCAGACCATGTTAAACAAGCTGATCAAGCGCTGAAATACATTGCGAGTATTGTAAAGGGAGATCTCGAACATCAACTCGTAACTATCGTTAAGGATTTATTGGAATCCCTCGAGAAGGAGGATGCGATCTGCAACACTTTCGACAATCTGCAAACACTCGTTGGTGTCTGGCAGAGTTTCCCCGTCGTCTCCCAGTCACGTCATTGAGTCCCTCAAGATACACTGGGACACTGTACTTGATATAGGATGTACTCTCAGTTCAATGTTGAAGCAACGCAGTGACAAACTTGTCCATGTGAGAAATGAATATGTAAAACAGCAGAACGAGTTGACATCCGCTAGGAAG
The DNA here is from genome assembly GCF_038355195.1 of Osmerus mordax. Taxonomy (NCBI): domain Eukaryota; kingdom Metazoa; phylum Chordata; class Actinopteri; order Osmeriformes; family Osmeridae; genus Osmerus; species Osmerus mordax. Next base: position 531,736 of record NC_090060.1, on the reverse strand, counting down.
GAAATCGACTGTTTACAAGCCGACTGTGCAGACATGTCTAGTCGTTTGTACCGCACTCAGGATACCTTGCAACAAAAAGAGGAGCTGTCAAAGCATTGTGATGTAGAACACCGTACACAGAGCATCGAAAGAGACACTCGTTTCAATGAATTACAAGACCGTTTGAACAAGTATCGAGAGTTATACGATGACCTCACTAGGGATATGAGTAGAATAACAAATGAGCACACATCAGAGAGGAAGAGGTAGAGTGTGCAACGTGATGAGTTGACAGCTCAGCTAGCCAAGACTCCACAAGTGCCGAAACGCATAAACGACATTTAGAAACAAAAGCAGAATTTAATGCTCAAATCGACAGTCTAACACGGTCCTGCGGCGCCTTTCTAGAGACAATATCCTCGCTAAAGACTACAACAGAAGTGCTCAGAAGTGACCAAGTTAAAATCGTGGATGATTTTAAGCTTGAAAGGAGATCACTGGACAACATGTTGTCTAAGCAAATCGAGGAGCTTTCACGTTCCATCGCTTTCCATGAAGACAAGAACATCAAGCTCAAACTAACCGTTAGGACTCTATCTGAAGAAGTTGCCATGTTAACAACTGTGGACGAGGATTTGCAACTAGCTAACATTAAATTGGCTACAATACAGCAGTGTTTCGGTTTTGACATACTTGAGTGTAATGTCACAAGTGTGCTAGATGAAATCAAACTTCTGAAAGACTCATCCCTTGAAAGACTTATTACGTTCATTCAGGGGAGATGTATTCAAGTGGTCAAGACGGATTCTGATGATGACATAGAACAAGCTATGTGTGTATCTTACACTCCAGGTAATTTTTTCAACGACTATGAGAATCATATACGCAACATCATACTCACTGCATCAGCAACATGTACCCATGGAAGTAGGGGTTCAATCGTGTACACAAAGAGTAATCAAAACCCCTCTTAAAAGAAAATGGACAACCTTAGAATCTTCAGAAGATACAAAAATGGAACAACCTTTTAAAAAGCAAGAATGTGATTCTAACATGAAACGAAACTCAGAAGTAGAAACAACGTCCGCTCGTGACCTAAAGTTAGAGGACATAAAATGTGAAACACAAAGTCAAGTCCTATCACACCCTGATACTGTTACTTCTCCAGTCGAACAAGAAGGCAGTGGTCATAGAAAGTTTTTCAAGTTCACCGGTGACGGGTCAGGAGAGACCACCCTCAGGCTACCGATTCCCCTGAATGTTGTAATGCACCTGAAAGGTGAGGGCGATATCAAGCTTGTCAACCTGGGACATCATAACCCCGTTCATACTTTACTAAGCATTTTACAAGCCAGAGAAGAAGAATTCAAGGTCATCTCTGAAATTAAACCAAACATGTGTCATTGCTCAGAGATGGAACGACTGTCCGACAGATTGAAATGTTGCATTCTTGTATGTTGGAGTCAGGAGGGTCCACACGAGTTGCACGGTAAAGACCATACGAGATGCCGTTACGCTATCATGGTACATAGAGACCAAAACTTGAGATTGTACTACCTGATATATGTCAAAATTGATGGTTCTTACATATACAACTTGGCAAAATTATCTGTCAACCAAATCGATCATCTATTCAACCCTGTGTTTATACATAAATCGGATGGTACATGTGTCCAAGTTTCTCCCAACCCACACATTGTGAAGATGATAAAAACACCTGCATGGTAGATGTAATTGGAACAGACCATATTGTATTGCAGGGAGATGTCGAATGACGCAACATGTACAACAAGTCGATTTCAAGAGTTTATTATTACGAAGTACTAAACGACTCTCATGGCGTGATACGATGGTCTTGTAATAACTATTATAAACTCCAATCCTGTATCATGCACTAACGAACACATTATGTCATGACATCACTACTACTATAACGAATCGAGACATGTAAATCGTTTGAATATAGTAGATTTATACTGACATTGTAGAATAATACATGTACAATTTCACAGAATGAATAAAAGTGTGCACAGTATGATAAAGTTCTAATAAAAAAAACATTATACACACACAGTCCTCTTTTTAACTTCGCTCAACCTGGTTTCTGACCACATTCTTAATTTCTTCAGTCATGCAAGACGCAAGCGTCATCCACTCTCTATCCTGTAACAGTTTGTGAGCCATAAGTCTGTTGGTCCCATAGACGTCCAATAATTTCAAGACGATTCTTCGAACGACATCACATCCCATTGCAGTAGGTATTATAGTCATAGGATTATATAGACACTGATAAATGAGCTGGTAGGTGGGCACAGTTTCACCCCTGCGCTCAAAGTCGGTCGCATTGTCATACCCACGAAATACAATCCTTCTTTCCATGGCGTCCGCTATCATTACACCCAGACTCCACATGTCTATGGAACAAGTGTAATCTCCAAAATGACCTGCACCAAACAATTCAGGAGCCCTGTATGGCACAGTGACCACATTCAAGCTCATCCATTTTGAGATTTGTCTGGAAAGGCCCATGTCGGCCACCTTGACAGTGAGATTTTTTGTCAGTAGCACGTTGAAAGGTGTCAGGTCTCTGTGCACTATACTCAATCGGTGCATGTAGGACAGAGCACTGGCCACTTGGCTAGAAATGAGCCACAAAACTCAACGGGAGGGCTTGTGGCGGCAGGTCTCGATTTAAGTAGGATTTCTCAGCTTGTTTGTTGTGAATCAGTTCGCTCAGATTGTAGGGTAGGTAGGGCATGAGCATGGCGAGTGTTCCATTGTCTACGAAGCAATCGAGCATCTGTATTATGTTAGGATGCCCACTCAGTGAAGCGAGACATGACATCTCTCTCACTGTCGAATCCTCCACACCGCGGACGTAATGCTTCAAGGCAAATGATTTTCCTGTCTCCCTACATTTGACTTTGTATACGACTCCGAAGGCACCTTTGCCGATAATGTCTTCTTTTATGTAATTCTCCATTCTGAGTCTGATGGGATATAACCTTTCAGCTATAGTTGTGGACAAGCTGAATGAGGGGGTTTATAAAGGGGTGAACAGTTACATAAAAAACTGTGACGTCCAACAACGACTGATACAGCCGACCTTGACTGTTACAGCCAACCTCAGTGCTCACTACAAGACTACATAAACTGAAGGGGTTCAACCCTTTAGCAACATATATAAGGTGTCCTTGGTGATATGCACAAGACACTAATGTATTGATGACTAAACCATTGGCAGCATTTAAGATGTTAAACTTGAGATATAAAGTCTTTTCAACATTAATTCTGAGGAGATTTATCAGCATACTATACGGTCAACAACGATGTCCCGGTGTGCTGCTCGTAAGGAACCTGCTCTTAAGAAACCAGCTTGTAAGGTAGCCGCTCTTGAGAAACCCACTCACAGGAATGCCGAGATGACAAGACTGACTGAACAGCTCCTAAATCAGATGGGGAAATCGCCAAAGACTTTTACATGCGCGTCTGCAGCCGATATACTGAACGTAAAATATTGCAGGTTAAATGATAGCCTTCACGTTCTGCAAGGTGTTGGGCTGGTGATTAAAAATCAGAAAGGATTCGCATTCAACACAAAGCAGTATAAGATCTGCCAAGAAAATAGCCTGATACATCAAAGCAATGTCACGTATCACTACATGTGTAGTGACCCAAGAATGTTTTGTGTAAGCAACTTTGCTAAACGTTTAAACATTCCAATACGCAGGATACTGGACATCGTCAACGTCCTAAAGGCAATCGGAGCCGTTGAAACCGCAGGGGACACATTTTACAAACCCCTAACACATTCAAAGTCAAACCACTACTGGAAATGTTTCTTGGATAACATCTGGACTGACGCAACTTAAGGTCAAGTTGACAACAAACTCCAAGCTTGCAAGATTTGCAAGATTTGCAAAACACCCAACCTTGTGTTGAGTCTAGAGGAACTGGCATCAATACTCAAAGATTGTCAAATTAAAGGAATCTCAGAGATTGTGTGGATTTTTGACAATAAACTGACATGCGTACTCAAAGCTAGCAAGATTGACAAAACCTCTGAGATTAAGTGGATGGTAGTCAACAAACTGGCATGCTTAGTCAAAGCTTGCAAGAATGACGAAGCCTCTGCGATTGTGCGGATGCTAGACGACAAACTGATATGCGTATTCCGAGGTTGCGTGATTGACGAAACCTCTGAGATCGTGTGGATTGCAGACCCCCATATTAAGTGTCTATGTGATTTGCAGTCACTATACATCACCGACGATAACGTAGTCTTGGGCTCCTGCGTCTTACACAACAGTTCCGATGTGGCAACCAAGGACTCAACAGCAGAGACCGTCGCTGAGTGGACTTCGGCCACTTCTCCGATGAGACAGTCGCTGCACTGAGCGACCCTTGCAACTTCGGTCACTTCAGTCACTTCGCCGATGAGACAGTCGCTGCACTGAGTGACCCTTATCAATTAGAATGGGGATGTTGTGACTTCACAGAGGAGACCGGCGCTGCACTGAGCGACCCTTATTAATAAAAAATGTGTTGTAGCGACACCGACGCGAAGACCGAACACGAAGACTGAACTGAATATGATATTGTATGTGTATTGTGTACGTTGATTTGTCTCCAAATATATAATTTGTATCTATACCACCACATTGCTGCGGTCTCCCGGTCGTGTAGATTCACCCTCTACAACATCCGGAAGATCAGGAGATACCTGTCTGAGCACTCCACCCAGCTGCTAGTCCAAGCACTCGTCCTCTCCAAGTTGGACTATTGCAACTCTCTGCTCGCTGGTCTCCCAGCATGTGCAACCCGCCCTCTTCAGAGGATTCAGAACGCGGCGGCCCGCCTGGTCTACAATCTACCCAGACGCTCCCATGTTACCCCGCTCCTCATCTCTCTCCACTGGCTACCTATCATGGCCCGTATCAGATTCAAGACCCTGGTATTGACCTTCCGAGCAGTGAACGGGACTGCACCCGTCTACATCAAGTCTCTCCTGCAGCCTTACACCCCCACCCGCCACCTACGGTCTTCTTCAGACAACCGCCTGGTGGTCCCACCGCTCAAGACCGCCCGGTCCCAACACAAGCTCTTCTCCTGTCTGGCCCCCCAGTGGTGGAATCAACTCCCCACCTCCATCAGAGACACTGACTGTCTCTCCACCTTCAAGAAAAGGCTCAAGACGCACTTGTTCCGGGAGTACAACGGTACTTAGGAACGGTTCGCTTGACCCGATGTTAGTTTCCTCAAGGATCACAATGACTCTTGCTTAGAGACTTGTTGCTCTTGTGGTTAGTGGTAACTGATTAAATTTTTTTAAAATTTTTGGTTCTCGCTGTGATATATTGTTTTATTACTGTTGCTTGCTTTTTTTTCCCACAGGTACACTTGCACTTATAGCTGTTCATGTTGTTTGGTTGTGACTTGTTTAACTACATGCTCTTATGGTTCTTCCCTTTGGCACTTACTTTGGTTGTTCACAATGTGTGCTTCATGTTTTGGCTACTCGCGATGTTTTTTGGCTATCTTGTTGTTATGATCAGTGACCTATGCACTTTGTAAAGCTCTCTCTTGGAAGTCGCTTTGGATAAAAGCGTCTGCTAAATGAATAAATGTAAATGTAAATGTAAATGTGTAATAACACTGACATAAACCATTTGTAGCAAATAAAGAACGAATATACGGTTTAAGCGTGTGATATAAGCCTTTATTATTACATTTCAAAATGTGTAAATGTAACACCAGAGCAGAGGCTGGAATTCAGAACTTCTTCAGTGTCAACAAAACCAGTGTTGCTGCAATGTCCACACATTTCACAATTGTCTTCCTCAATGTGGACTCCACTTCTGTCACTTGAAAGAATTTGACAAAGCCATCCTGTGACAAAATGGTAATTAACATTAGATTACAGTCTTACACTCAGTGTCACCGTCATCCGTTAGGCCGTTACGCAGCTTACCCAGGTGTTGTTTTCGACTAGCCAAGTCTTCTGGTTGGTGGCCAGGTAGACAGCTATGTCCTCTCCAACCAACTCTACACAGTTGTCCACGCCCCCGTCCTTTAAATGTTGACACACTACAGCTCCAAAGGCTAACAGGCTGGCGACACGGCCCCAGTTGACGATCCCGTCTTCAAAAAGGTGAATTGCTACTACACCGACTAATTTCGCATTGCCCTCTATGTCAGCACAAGAAATTGTCCTGATCATACCTTTAAAAACAAATATTGATGACATTGAGCATAACAGCTTTGAGTTTATGCCATTGTATTATTACCTAGAGACATAGACGTATTACCTACCATTGTATACTCTGGCGTGCTTCTCCAATAATTTGCCAACAACCCTTTTCATCGTTGACATAGGTTCCTTTTCTTTCCAGCTAGGTTTAAGCACTCCTGTAAATTCCCCTAGGAAGCATTTAACGAGTTGAGAAGTCTCTGTGTAGACATCACGCCTGGGGTTAGACATCTCAATGTTGACTTTGGATGCGGCGTAGATACCTGCCCATGACATTGCAAGACTCCTCTAGAATTTGAACATCTAAGTTGACAATTTAAGTCTAACTGGCAGCTTATCTATATAAGCACTCACTTACAGCAAGTTACTAATGTCAAGGTCCCGCCTTGACATTAGTCAAGTCATACCAATTAGTGGTATGGCATACACCTTCATCGTCCAACTACACGAATAATGCAAAAGGTTGATGTACATGTATTTTATTAAACAACGTCAGAATCAGACACAGTCATAGCCATATGATAACATAGACAATCAAATTAAACTACCGTTCATGCTGACATGTTTACTACAGTTGGACATTATGTGAATAGAGGACAGTGGCACAGCATGCAAGTATCATGCAAGCACTTTGAGTTCCGGGAGAACTTAAATCTTGACATGGGCATTTCGGCTCATGAACTAGTTGATACTCTTCTTCAGCAAGCTAGCAACAAATGAGATTGTCCAAAGCAACCTTTCCCAATACTGGACCTCAGGTTTCCCTGCTCTGCATGCGTTAGAACTGATTGGACCCTTACCAAGCTCTACAGAAAACGACGGAGCATGTGGCACCAGGGTACTCCAACAAACTCGTAACTGTCGACAATGCATCAATTATTTACGAGACTGCTGATAAAAGGGGACGTGTTTCCGCCCGGTCTCGAACCGGGGACCTTTCGCGTGTGAGGCAAACTTGATAACCACTACACTACGGAAACTTCTTCCTAACCAAACAACAGAATCTCACTGCACACCCACACAAACAAGGACACCGAATGAGGACACGCCTTTATCATGTCAAATGGGCATTTGGGCTCATGAACCAGTTGATATGGTTCTTCAACAAGTCAGCGGGCACTGAGACGGTCTAAGGCAGTGGTTCTCAACCCTTGTCCTCAGGCCAGCATGCTTTAGATCAGTGGTTCTTAACCCTGTCCTAAGGGCACCCCTGTCCTGCATGTTTTTAGAGGTTTCTTGGCTCCAACACACCTGATTCAAATGCATGTTCGTTACCAGGCTTCTAGAGAGCTACATAACGACCCACTTATTTGAATCGGGTGTGTTGGAGCAGGGAAACATCTCAAACATGCAGGGCAGGGCAGGTGGGACCAGGATCGCGAACGACTGGTCTGAAGGTCTCAGAAGTAACAAAGGTCCTTGGCCCATGACATTCATGGTAATCTTGCTGAACGGGATTCTACCGACTGGTAGAAACAACGGAACGGCTTAAAAGGCGAATCCGCACAAGTTGCACCAGGGTAGCTGACTTCCCATTTCAAAGAATGACATGTCAACTCCACTGAATCATGGGACTTCTTGGGACATTGGGACTACATGGGACATTAACTACTCTCGAGAGGATCGCCATTGGACGAAAACCGAGGAAAGACGCAGAAGTTTCCGCCCGGTCTCGAACCGGGGACCTTTCGCGTGTTAAGCGAACGTGATAACCGCTACACTACGGAAACTGCCAACTCCTGAAAGACAGAAGCCCAGTGCACACACAAACACGCAAGTAACAAGGAAACAGAATAAGGACACACATTTCAAATCTTGACATGGGCCTTTCGGCTCATGAACTAGTTGATACTCTTCTTCAGCAAGCTAGCAACAAATGAGATTGTCCAAAGCAACCTTTCCCAATCCTGGACCTCAGGTTTCCCTGCTCTGCATGCGTTAGACCTGATTGGACCCTTACCAAGCTCTACAGAAAACGACGGAGCATGTGGCACCAGGGTACTCCAACAAACTCGTAACTGTCGACAATGCATCAATTATTTACGAGACTGCTGATAAAAGGGGACATGTTTCCGCCCGGTCTCGAACCGGGGGCCTTTCGCGTGTGAGGCGAACATGATAACCACTACACTACGGAATCTTCTTCCTAACCAACAACAGAATCTCACTGCACACCCAGACAAACAAGGACACAGAACGAGGACACACCTTTATCATGTCAAATGGGCATTTGGGCTCATGAACCAGTTGATATGGTTCTTCAACAAGTCAGCGGGCACTGAGACGGTCTAAGGCAGTGGTTCTCAACCCTTGTCCTCAGGCCAGCATGCTTTAGATCAGTGGTTCTTAACCCTGTCCTCAGGGAACCCCTGTCCTGCATGTTTTTAGAGGTTTCTTGGCTCCAACACACCCGATTCAAATGCATGTTCGTTACCAGGCTTCTAGAGAGCTACATAACGACCCACTTATTTGAATCGGGTGTGTTGGAGCAGGGAAACATCTCAAACATGCAGGGCAGGGCAGGTGGGACCAGGATCGCGAACGACTGGTCTGAAGGTCTCAGAAGTAACAAAGGTCCTTGGCCCATGACATTCATGGTAATCTTGCTGAACGGGATTCTACCGACTGGTAGAAACAACGGAACGGCTTAAAAGGCGAATCCGCACAAGTTGCACCAGGGTAGCTGACTTCCCATTTCAAAGAATGACATGTCAACTCCACTGAATCATGGGACTTCTTGGGACATTGGGACTACATGGGACATTCACTACTCTCGAGAGGATCGCCATTGGACGAAAACCGAGGAAAGACGCAGAAGTTTCCGCCCGGTCTCGAACCGGGGACCTTTCGCGTGTTAAGTGAACGTGATAACCGCTACACTACGGAAACTGCCAACTCCTGAAAGACAGAAGCCCAGTGCACACACAAACACGCAAGTAACAAGGCAACAGAACAAGGACACACATTTAAAATCTCGACATGGGCCTTTCGGCTCATGAACTAGTTGATACTCTTCTTCAGCAAGCTAGCAACAAATGAGATTGTCCTAAGCAACCTTTCCCAATCCTGGACCTCAGGTTTCCCTGCTCTGCATGCGTTAGACCTGATTGGACCCTTACCAAGCTCTACAGAAAACGACGGAGCATGTGGCACCAGGGTACTCCAACAAACTCTAACTGTCGACAATGCATCAATTATTTACGAGACTGCTGATAAAAGGGGACATGTTTACGCCCGGTCTCGAACCGGGGACCTTTCGCGTGTGAGGCGAACGTGATAACCACTACACTACGGAAACTTCTTCCTAACCAATAACAGAATCTCACTCCACACCCACACAAACAAGGACACAGAACAAGGACACGCCTTTATCATGTCAAATGGGCATTTGGGCTCATGAACCAGTTGATATGGTTCTTCAACAAGTCAGCGGGCACTGAGACGGTCTAAGACAGTGGTTTTCAACCCTTGTCCTCAGGCCAGCATGCTTTAGATCTGTGGTTCTTAACCCTGTCCTCAGGGAACCCCTGTCCTGCATGTTTTTTGAGGTTTCTTGGCTCCAACACACCTGATTCAAATGCATGTTGGTTACCAGGCTTCTAGAGAGCTACATAACGACCCACTTATTTGAATCGGGTGTGTTGGAGCAGGGAAACATCTCAAACATGCAGGGCAGGGCAGGTGGGACCAGGATCGCGAACGACTGGTCTGAAGGTCTCAGAAGTAACAAAGGTCCTTGGCCCATGACATTCATGGTAATCTTGCTGAACGGGATTCTACCGACTGGTAGAAACAACGGAACGGCTTAAAAGGCGAATCCGCACAAGTTGCACCAGGGTAGCTGACTTCCCATTTCAAAGAATGACATGTCATCACAGACTTCCTGTCTGACAGGAAGCAGTGCGTTAAGCTGGGAACACAAGTCTCTGACTCCCGGTCCATCAGCACCGGATCACCTCAGGGCTGCGTCCTTTCTCCTCTGCTGTTCTCCCTGTACACCAACAGTTGCACCTCCAGTCATCCGTCCGTCAAACTCCTGAAGTTTGCGGACGACACCACCCTTATTGGGCTCATCTCTGGTGGAGACGAGTCTGATTATAGGTGGGAAGCGGCCAACCTGGTGACCTGGTGCAGCCAGAACAACTTAGAGCTCAATGCCCTTAAGACAGTGGAGATGGTTGTGGACTTCAGGAGGAACACAGCCCCACTCACCCCCATCACCCTGTGTGACTCCCCAGTCAACACTGTGGAGTCCTTCCGCTTCCTGGGCACTATCCTCTCCCAGGACCTCAAGTGGGAACTGAACATCAGCTCCCTCATCAAGAAAGCACAACAGAGGATGTACTTCCTTCGGCAGCTGAAGAAGTTCAACCTGCCAAAGACAATGATGGTGCACTTCTACTCAGCCATCATTGAGTCCATCCTCACCTCCTCCATCACCGTCTGGTACGCTGCTGCCACTGCCAAGGACAAGAGCAGACTGCAGCGTATCATCCGTACTGCTGAGAAGGTGATTGGCTGCAATCTGCCTACCCTCGAGGACCTGCACACCTCGAGGACCCTGAGGCAAGCGAGGAAGATTGTGGCCGACTCCTCCCACCCTGGACACTCCCTGTTTCAGTCACTCCCCTCCGGCAGAAGGCTGCGGTCTATCAGGACCAATACCTCACGCCACAAAAACAGTTTCTTCCCTTCCGCTGTTGGCCTCTTCAACAAGGCCAAGGGACCACACTGACTCAAATGACTCATTGCCTAAATCACTCTGCTTTTGCACTGCACCATAACATGGTATCTTGTACATTTGTATTTTTTGTAATATTTGTATTTTTGTATTTTATATTGTAATTTACCGCAACTTATATTTATCCCACTTAGTACTGCTAGTTTATGTACCCTTAGTATAGTTAGTCCACATATTTAAATTTTAGGTATATGTTTATTGTATGCACCTTCCTGCCAAAGCAAATTCCTTGTCTGTGCAAACTTTCATGGCGAATAAATCCCTTTCTGATTCTGATTTCTGATTCTGATTCTGATGTCAACTCCACTGAATCATGGGACTTCTTGGGACATTGGGACTACATGGGACATTAACTACTCTCGAGAGGATCGCCATTGGACGAAAACCGAGGAAAGATGCAGAAGTTTCCGCCCGGTCTCGAACCGGGGACCTTTCGAGTGTTAAGCGAACGTGATAACTGCTACACTACTGAAACTAACAACTCCTGAGAGACAGAAGCCCAGTGCACACACAAACACGCAAGTAACAAGGAAACAGAACAAGGACACACATTTAAAATCTTGAAATGGGCATTTCGGCTCATGAACTAGTTGATACTCTTCTTCAGCAAGCTAGCAACAAATGAGATTGTCCTAAGCAACCTTTCCCAATCCTGGACCTCAGGTTTCCCTGCTCTGCATGCGTTATACCTGATTGGACCCTTACCAAGCTCTACAGAAAACGACGGAGCATGTGGCACCAGGGTACTCCAACAAACTCGTAACTGTCGACAATGCATCAATTATTTACGAGACTGCTGATAAAAGGGGACATGTTTCCGCCCGGTCTCGAACCGGGGACCTTGCGCGTGTGAGGCAAACGTGATAACCACTACACTACGGAAACTACTTCCTAACCAAAGAACAGAATCTCACTGCACACCCACACAAACAAGGACACAGAACGAGGACACGCCTTTATCATGTCAAATGGGCATTTGGGCTCATGAACCAGTTGATATGGTTCTTCAACAAGTCAGCGGGCATTGAGACGGTCTAAGGCAGTGGTTCTCAACCCTTGTCCTCAGGCCAGCATGCTTTAGATCAGTGGTTCTTAACCCTGTCCTCAGGGAACCCCTGTCCTGCATGTTTTTAGAGGTTTCTTGGCTCCAACACACCCGATTCAAATGCATGTTCGTTACCAGGCTTCTAGAGAGCTACATAACGACCCACTTATTTGAATCGGGTGTGTTGGAGCAGGGAAACATCTCAAACATGCAGGGCAGGGCAGGTGGGACCAGGATCGCGAACGACTGGTCTGAAGGTCTCAGAAGTAACAAAGGTCCTTGGCCCATGACATTCATGGTAATCTTGCTGAACGGGATTCTACCGACTGGTAGAAACAACGGAACGGCTTAAAAGGCGAATCCGCACAAGTTGCACCAGGGTAGCTGACTTCCCATTTCAAAGAATGACATGTCAACTCCACTGAATCATGGGACTTCTTGGGACATTGGGACTACATGGGACATTCACTACTCTCGAGAGGATCGCCATTGGACGAAAACCGAGGAAAGACGCAGAAGTTTCCGCCCGGTCTCGAACCGGGGACCTTTCGCGTGTTAAGCGAACGTGATAACCGCTACACTACGGAAACTGCCAATTCCTGGAAGACAGAAGCCCAGTGCACACACAACACGCAAGTAACAAGGTAACAGAACAAGGACACACATTTAAAATCTCGACATGGGCCTTTCGGCTCATGAACTAGTTGATACTCTTCTTCAGCAAGCTAGCAACAAATGAGATTGTCCTAAGCAACCTTTCCCAATCCTGGACCTCAGGTTTCCCTGCTCTGCATGCGTTAGACCTGATTGGACCCTTACCAAGCTCTACAGAAAACGACGGAGCATGTGGCACCAGGGTACTCCAACAAACTCTAACTGTCGACAATGCATCAATTATTTACGAGACTGCTGATAAAAGGGGACATGTTTCCGCCCGGTCTCGAACCGGGGACCTTTCGCGTATGAGGCAAACGTGATAACCACTACACTACGGAAACTTCTTCCTAACCAACAACAGAATCTCACTCCACACCCACACAAACAAGGACACAGAACAAGGACACGCCTTTATCATGTCAAATGGGCATTTGGGCTCTTGAACCAGTTGATATGGTTCTTCAACAATTCAGCGGGCACTGAGACGGTCTAAGACAGTGGTTTTCAACCCTTGTCCTCAGGCCAGCATGCTTTAGATCTGTGGTTCTTAACCCTGTCCTCAGGGAACCCCTGTCCTGCATATTTTTTGAGGTTTCTTGGCTCCAACACACCTGATTCAAATGCATGTTGGTTACCAGGCTTCTAGAGAGCTACATAACGACCCACTTATTTGAATCGGGTGTGTTGGAGCAGGGAAACATCTCAAACATGCAGGGCAGGTGGGACCAGGATCGCGAACGACTGGTCTGAAGGTCTCAGAAGTAACAAAGGTCCTTGGCCCATGACATTCATGGTAATCTTGCTGAACGGGATTCTACCGACTGGTAGAAACAACGGAACGGCTTAAAAGGCGAATCCGCACAAGTTGCACCAGGGTAGCTGACTTCCCATTTCAAAGAATGACATGTCAACTCCACTGAATCATGGGACTTCTTGGGACATTGGGACTACATGGGACATTCACTACTCTCGAGAGGATCGCCATTGGACGAAAACCGAGGAAAGACGCAGAAGTTTCCGCCCGGTCTCGAACCGGGGACCTTTCGCGTGTTAAGCGAACGTGATAACCGCTACACTACAGAAACTGCCAACTCCTGAAAGACAGAAGCCCAGTGCACACACAAACACGCAAGTAACAAGGCAACAGAACAAGGACACACATTTAAAATCTCGACATGGGCCTTTCGGCTCATGAACTAGTTGATACTCTTCTTCAGCAAGCTAGCAACAAATGAGATTGTCCTAAGCAACCTTTCCCAATCCTGGACCTCAGGTTTCCCTGCTCTGCATGCGTTAGACCTGATTGGACCCTTACCAAGCTCTACAGAAAACGACGGAGCATGTGGCACCAGGGTACTCCAACAAACTCTAACTGTCGACAATGCATCAATTATTTACGAGACTGCTGATAAAAGGGGACATGTTTCCGCCCGGTCTCGAACCGGGGACCTTTCGCGTGTGAGGCAAACGTGATAACCACTACACTACGGAAACTTCTTCCTAACCAACAACAGAATCTCACTCCACACCCACACAAACAAGGACACAGAACAAGGACACGCCTTTATCATGTCAAATGGGCATTTGGGCTCTTGAACCAGTTGATATGGTTCTTCAACAAGTCAGCGGGCACTGAGACGGTCTAAGACAGTGGTTTTCAACCCTTGTCCTCAGGCCAGCATGCTTTAGATCTGTGGTTCTTAACCCTGTCCTCAGGGAACCCCTGTCCTGCATATTTTTTGAGGTTTCTTGGCTCCAACACACCTGATTCAAATGCATGTTGGTTACCAGGCTTCTAGAGAGCTACATAACGACCCACTTATTTGAATCGGGTGTGTTGGAGCAGGGAAACATCTCAAACATGCAGGGCAGGTGGGACCAGGATCGCGAACGACTGGTCTGAAGGTCTCAGAAGTAACAAAGGTCCTTGGCCCATGACATTCATGGTAATCTTGCTGAACGGGATTCTACCGACTGGTAGAAACAACGGAACGGCTTAAAAGGCGAATCCGCACAAGTTGCACCAGGGTAGCTGACTTCCCATTTCAAAGAATGACATGTCATCACAGACTTCCTGTCTGACAGGAAGCAGTGCGTTAAGCTGGGAACACAAGTCTCTGACTCCCGGTCCATCAGCACCGGATCACCTCAGGGCTGCGTCCTTTCTCCTCTGCTGTTCTCCCTGTACACCAACAGTTGCACCTCCAGTCATCCGTCCGTCAAACTCCTGAAGTTTGCGGACGACACCACCCTTATTGGGCTCATCTCTGGTGGAGACGAGTCTGATTATAGGTGGGAAGCGGCCAACCTGGTGACCTGGTGCAGCCAGAACAACTTAGAGCTCAATGCCCTTAAGACAGTGGAGATGGTTGTGGACTTCAGGAGGAACACAGCCCCACTCACCCCCATCACCCTGTCTGACTCCCCAGTCAACACTGTGGAGTCCTTCCGCTTCCTGGGCACTATCCTCTCCCAGGACCTCAAGTGGGAACTGAACATCAGCTCCCTCATCAAGAAAGCACAACAGAGGATGTACTTCCTTCGGCAGCTGAAGAAGTTCAACCTGCCAAAGACAATGATGGTGCACTTCTACTCAGCCATCATTGAGTCCATCCTCACCTCCTCCATCACCGTCTGGTACGCTGCTGCCACTGCCAAGGACAAGAGCAGACTGCAGCGTATCATCCGTACTGCTGAGAAGGTGATTGGCTGCAATCTGCCTACCCTCGAGGACCTGCACACCTCGAGGACCCTGAGGCAAGCGAGGAAGATTGTGGCCGACTCCTCCCACCCTGGACACTCCCTGTTTCAGTCACTCCCCTCCGGCAGAAGGCTGCGGTCTATCAGGACCAATACCTCACGCCACAAAAACAGTTTCTTCCCTTCCGCTGTTGGCCTCTTCAACAAGGCCAAGGGACCACACTGACTCAAATGACTCATTGCCTAAATCACTCTGCTTTTGCACTGCACCATAACATGGTATCTTGTACATTTGTATTTTTTGTAATATTTGTATTTTTGTATTTTATATTGTAATTTACCGCAACTTATATTTATCCCACTTAGTACTGCTAGTTTATGTACCCTTAGTATAGTTAGTCCACATATTTAAATTTTAGGTGTATGTTTATTGTATGCACCTTCCTGCCAAAGCAAATTCCTTGTCTGTGCAAACTTTCATGGCGAATAAATCCCTTTCTGATTCTGATTTCTGATTCTGATGTCAACTCCACTGAATCATGGGACTTCTTGGGACATTGGGACTACATGGGACATTAACTACTCTCGAGAGGATCGCCATTGGACGAAAACCGAGGAAAGATGCAGAAGTTTCCGCCCGGTCTCGAACCGGGGACCTTTCAAGTGTTAAGCGAACGTGATAACTGCTACACTACTGAAACTAACAACTCCTGAGAGACAGAAGCCCAGTGCACACACAAACACGCAAGTAACAAGGAAACAGAACAAGGACACATTTAAAATCTTGAAATGGGCATTTCGGCTCATGAACTAGTTGATACTCTTCTTCAGCAAGCTAGCAACAAATGAGATTGTCCTAAGCAACCTTTCCCAATCCTGGACCTCAGGTTTCCCTGCTCTGCATGCGTTATACCTGATTGGACCCTTACCAAGCTCTACAGAAAACGACGGAGCATGTGGCACCAGGGTACTCCAACAAACTCGTAACTGTCGACAATGCATCAATTATTTACGAGACTGCTGATAAAAGGGGACATGTTTCCGCCCGGTCTCGAACCGGGGACCTTGCGCGTGTGAGGCAAACGTGATAACCACTACACTACGGAAACTACTTCCTAACCAAAGAACAGAATCTCACTGCACACCCACACAAACAAGGACACAGAACGAGGACACGCCTTTATCATGTCAAATGGGCATTTGGGCTCATGAACCAGTTGATATGGTTCTTCAACAAGTCAGCGGGCATTGAGACGGTCTAAGGCAGTGGTTCTCAACCCTTGTCCTCAGGCCAGCATGCTTTAGATCAGTGGTTCTTAACCCTGTCCTCAGGGAACCCCTGTCCTGCATGTTTTTAGAGGTTTCTTGGCTCCAACACACCCGATTCAAATGCATGTTCGTTACCAGGCTTCTAGAGAGCTACATAACGACCCACTTATTTGAATCGGGTGTGTTGGAGCAGGGAAACATCTCAAACATGCAGGGCAGGTGGGACCAGGATCGCGAACGACTGGTCTGAAGGTCTCAGAAGTAACAAAGGTCCTTGGCCCATGACATTCATGGTAATCTTGCTGAACGGGATTCTACCGACTGGTAGAAACAACGGAACGGCTTAAAAGGCGAATCCGCACAAGTTGCACCAGGGTAGCTGACTTCCCATTTCAAAGAATGACATGTCAACTCCACTGAATCATGGGACTTCTTGGGACATTGGGACTACATGGGACATTCACTACTCTCGAGAGGATCGCCATTGGACGAAAACCGAGGAAAGACGCAGAAGTTTCCGCCCGGTCTCGAACCGGGGACCTTTCGCGTGTTAAGCGAACGTGATAACCGCTACACTACGGAAACTGCCAACTCCTGAAAGACAGAAGCCCAGTGCACACACAAACACGCAAGTAACAAGGCAACAGAACAAGGACACACATTTAAAATCTCGACATGGGCCTTTCGGCTCATGAACTAGTTGATACTCTTCTTCAGCAAGCTAGCAACAAATGAGATTGTCCTAAGCAACCTTTCCCAATCCTGGACCTCAGGTTTCCCTGCTCTGCATGCGTTAGACCTGATTGGACCCTTACCAAGCTCTACAGAAAACGACGGAGCATGTGGCACCAGGGTACTCCAACAAACTCTAACTGTCGACAATGCATCAATTATTTACGAGACTGCTGATAAAAGGGGACATGTTTCCGCCCGGTCTCGAACCGGGGACCTTTCGCGTGTGAGGCAAACGTGATAACCACTACACTACGGAAACTTCTTCCTAACCAACAACAGAATCTCACTCCACACCCACACAAACAAGGACACAGAACAAGGACACGCCTTTATCATGTCAAATGGGCATTTGGGCTCTTGAACCAGTTGATATGGTTCTTCAACAAGTCAGCGGGCACTGAGACGGTCTAAGACAGTGGTTTTCAACCCTTGTCCTCAGGCCAGCATGCTTTAGATCTGTGGTTCTTAACCCTGTCCTCAGGGAACCCCTGTCCTGCATATTTTTTGAGGTTTCTTGGCTCCAACACACCTGATTCAAATGCATGTTGGTTACCAGGCTTCTAGAGAGCTACATAACGACCCACTTATTTGAATCGGGTGTGTTGGAGCAGGGAAACATCTCAAACATGCAGGGCAGGTGGGACCAGGATCGCGAACGACTGGTCTGAAGGTCTCAGAAGTAACAAAGGTCCTTGGCCCATGACATTCATGGTAATCTTGCTGAACGGGATTCTACCGACTGGTAGAAACAACGGAACGGCTTAAAAGGCGAATCCGCACAAGTTGCACCAGGGTAGCTGACTTCCCATTTCAAAGAATGACATGTCATCACAGACTTCCTGTCTGACAGGAAGCAGTGCGTTAAGCTGGGAACACAAGTCTCTGACTCCCGGTCCATCAGCACCGGATCACCTCAGGGCTGCGTCCTTTCTCCTCTGCTGTTCTCCCTGTACACCAACAGTTGCACCTCCAGTCATCCGTCCGTCAAACTCCTGAAGTTTGCGGACGACACCACCCTTATTGGGCTCATCTCTGGTGGAGACGAGTCTGATTATAGGTGGGAAGCGGCCAACCTGGTGACCTGGTGCAGCCAGAACAACTTAGAGCTCAATGCCCTTAAGACAGTGGAGATGGTTGTGGACTTCAGGAGGAACACAGCCCCACTCACCCCCATCACCCTGTCTGACTCCCCAGTCAACACTGTGGAGTCCTTCCGCTTCCTGGGCACTATCCTCTCCCAGGACCTCAAGTGGGAACTGAACATCAGCTCCCTCATCAAGAAAGCACAACAGAGGATGTACTTCCTTCGGCAGCTGAAGAAGTTCAACCTGCCAAAGACAATGATGGTGCACTTCTACTCAGCCATCATTGAGTCCATCCTCACCTCCTCCATCACCGTCTGGTACGCTGCTGCCACTGCCAAGGACAAGAGCAGACTGCAGCGTATCATCCGTACTGCTGAGAAGGTGATTGGCTGCAATCTGCCTACCCTCGAGGACCTGCACACCTCGAGGACCCTGAGGCAAGCGAGGAAGATTGTGGCCGACTCCTCCCACCCTGGACACTCCCTGTTTCAGTCACTCCCCTCCGGCAGAAGGCTGCGGTCTATCAGGACCAATACCTCACGCCACAAAAACAGTTTCTTCCCTTCCGCTGTTGGCCTCTTCAACAAGGCCAAGGGACCACACTGACTCAAATGACTCATTGCCTAAATCACTCTGCTTTTGCACTGCACCATAACATGGTATCTTGTACATTTGTATTTTTTGTAATATTTGTATTTTTGTATTTTATATTGTAATTTACCGCAACTTATATTTATCCCACTTAGTACTGCTAGTTTATGTACCCTTAGTATAGTTAGTCCACATATTTAAATTTTAGGTATATGTTTATTGTATGCACCTTCCTGCCAAAGCAAATTCCTTGTCTGTGCAAACTTTCATGGCGAATAAATCCCTTTCTGATTCTGATTTCTGATTCTGATGTCAACTCCACTGAATCATGGGACTTCTTGGGACATTGGGACTACATGGGACATTAACTACTCTCGAGAGGATCGCCATTGGACGAAAACCGAGGAAAGATGCAGAAGTTTCCGCCCGGTCTCGAACCGGGGACCTTTCGAGTGTTAAGCGAACGTGATAACCGCTACACTACTGAAACTAACAACTCCTGAAAGACAGAAGCCCAGTGCACACACAAACACGCAAGTAACAAGGAAACAGAACAAGGACACACATTTAAAATCTTGACATGGGCATTTCGGCTCATGAACTAGTTGATACTCTTCTTCAGCAAGCTAGCAACAAATGAGATTGTCCTAAGCAACCTTTCCCAATCCTGGACCTCAGGTTTCCCTGCTCTGCATGCGTTAGACCTGATTGGACCCTTACCAAGCTCTACAGAAAACGACGGAGCATGTGGCACCAGGGTACTCCAACAAACTCGTAACTGTCGACAATGCATCAATTATTTACGAGACTGCTGATAAAAGGTGACATGTTTCCGCACGGTCTCGAACCGGGGACCTTTCGCATGTGAGGCGAACGTGATAACCACTACACTACAGAAACTTCTTCCTAACCAAACAACAGAATCTCACTGCACACCCACACAAACAAGGACACAGAACGAGGACACGCCTTTATCATGTCAAATGGGCATTTGGGCTCATGAACCAGTTGATATGGTTCTTCAACAAGTCAGCGGGCACTGAGACGGTCTAAGGCAGTGGTTCTCAACCCTTGTCCTCAGGCCAGCATGCTTTAGATCCGTGGTTCTTAACCCTGTCCTCAGGGAACCCCTGTCCTGCATGTTTTTAGAGGTTTCTTGGCTCCAACACACCTGATTCAAATGCATGTTCGTTACCAGGCTTCTAGAGAGCTACATAACGACCCACTTATTTGAATCGGGTGTGTTGGAGCAGGGAAACATCTCAAACATGCAGGGCAGGGCAGGTGGGACCAGGATCGCGAACGACTGGTCTGAAGGTCTCAGAAGTAACAAAGGTCCTTGGCCCATGACATTCATGGTAATCTTGCTGAACGGGATTCTACCGACTGGTAGAAACAACGGAACGGCTTAGAAGGCGAATCCGCACAAGGGTAGCTGACTTCCCATTTCAAAGAATGACATGTCAACTCCACTGCATCATGGGACTTCTTGGGACATTGGGACTACATGGGACATTAACTACTCTCGAGAGGATCGCCATTGGACGAAAACCGAGGAACGACGCAGAAGTTTCCGCCCGGTCTCGAACCGGGGACCTTTCGCGTGTTAAGCAAACGTGATAACCGCTACACTACGGAAACTGCCAACTCCTGAAAGACAGAAGCCCAGTGCACACACAAACACGCAAGTAACAAGGAAACAGAATAAGGACACACATTTCAAATCTTGACATGGGCCTTTCGGCTCATGAACTAGTTGATACTCTTCTTCAGCAATCTAGCAACAAATGAGATTGTCCAAAGCAACCTTTCCCAATCCTGGACCTCAGGTTTCCCTGCTCTGCATGCGTTAGACCTGATTGGACCCTTACCAAGCTCTACAGAAAACGACGGAGCATGTGGCACCAGGGTACTCCAACAAACTCGTAACTGTCGACAATGCATCAATTATTTACGAGACTGCTGATAAAAGGGGACATGTTTCCGCCCGGTCTCGAACCGGGGACCTTTCGCGTGTGAGGGGAACGTGATAACCACTACACTACGGAAACTTCTTCCTAACCAACAACAGAATCTCACTGCACACCCAGACAAACAAGGACACAGAACGAGGACACGCCTTTATCATGTCAAATGGGCATTTGGGCTCATGAACCAGTTGATATGGTTCTTCAACAAGTCAGCGGGCACTGAGACGGTCTAAGGCAGTGGTTCTCAACCCTTGTCCTCAGGCCAGCATGCTTTAGATCAGTGGTTCTTAACCCTGTCCTCAGGGAACCCCTGTCCTGCATGTTTTTTGAGGTTTCTTGGCTCCAACACACCTGATTCAAATGCATGTTCGTTACCAGGCTTCTAGAGAGCTACATAACGACCCACTTATTTGAATCGGGTGTGTTGGAGCAGGGAAACATGTCAAACATGCAGGGCAGGGCAGGTGGGACCAGGATCGCGAACGACTGGTCTGAAGGTCTCAGAAGTAACAAAGGTCCTTGGCCCTAGACATTCATGGTAATCTTGCTGAACGGGATTCTACCGACTGGTAGAAACAACAGAACGGCTTAAAAGGCGAATCCGCACAAGTTGCACCAGGGTAGCTGACTTCCCATTTCAAAGAATGACATGTCAACTCCACTGAATCATGGGACTTCTTGGGACATTGGGACTACATGGGACATTCACTACTCTCGAGAGGATCGCCATTGGACGAAAACCGAGGAAAGACGCAGACGTTTCCGCCCGGTCTCGAACCGGGGACCTTTCGCGTGTGAGGCGAACGTGATAACCACTACACTACGGAAACTTCTTCCTAACCAACAACAGAATCTCACTGCACACCCAGACAAACAAGGACACAGAACGAGGACACGCCTTTATCATGTCAAATGGGCATTTGGGCTCATGAACCAGTTGATATGGTTCTTCAACAAGTCAGCGGGCACTGAGACGGTCTAAGGCAGTGGTTCTCAACCCTTGTCCTCAGGCCAGCATGCTTTAGATCAGTGGTTCTTAACCCTGTCCTCAGGGAACCCCTGTCCTGCATGTTTTTTGAGGTCTCTTGGCTCCAACACACCTGATTCAAATGCATGTTCGTTACCAGGCTTCTAGAGAGCTACATAACGACCCACTTATTTGAATCGGGTGTGTTGGAGCAGGGAAACATCTCAAACATGCAGGGCAGGTGGGACCAGGATTGCGAACGACTGGTCTGAAGGTCTCAGAAGTAACAAAGGTCCTTGGCCCATGACATTCATGGTAATCTTGCTGAACGGGATTCTACCGACTGGTAGAAACAACGGAACGGCTTAAAAGGCGAATCCGCACAAGTTGCACCAGGGTAGCTGACTTCCCATTTCAAAGAATGACATGTCAACTCCACTGAATCATGGGACTTCTTGGGACATTGGGACTACATGGGACATTAACTACTCTCGAGAGGATCGCCATTGGACGAAAACCGAGGAAAGACGCAGAAGTTTCCGCCCGGTCTCGAACCGGGGACCTTTCGAGTGTTAAGCGAACGTGATAACCGCTACACTACTGAAACTAACAACTCCTGAAAGACAGAAGCCCAGTGCACACACAAACACGCAAGTAACAAGGCAACAGAACAAGGACACACATTTAAAATCTCGACATGGGCCTTTCAGCTCATGAACTAGTTGATATTCTTCTTCAGCAAGCTAGCAACAAATGAGATTGTCCTAAGCAACCTTTCCCAATCCTGGACCTCAGGTTTCCCTGCTCTGCATGCGTTATACCTGATTGGACCCTTACCAAGCTCTACAGAAAACGACGGAGCATGTGGCACCAGGGTACTCCAACAAACTCGTAACTGTCGACAATGCATCAATTATTTACGAGACTGCTGATAAAAGGGGACATGTTTCCGCCCGGTCTCGAACCGGGGACCTTTCGCGTGTGAGGCGAACGTGATAACCACTACACTACGGAAACTTCTTCCTAACCAACAACAGAATCTCACTCCACACCCACACAAACAAGGACACAGAACGAGGACACGCCTTTATCATGTCAAATGGGCATTTGGGCTCATGAACCAGTTGATATGGTTCTTCAACAAGTCAGCGGGCACTGAGACGGTCTAAGGCAGTGGTTCTCAACCCTTGTCCTCAGGCCAGCTGCTTTAGATCCGTGGTTCTTAACCCTGTCCTCAGGGAACCCCTGTCCTGCATATTTTTTGAGGTTTCTTGGCTCCAACACACCTGATTCAAATGCATGTTGGTTACCAGGCTTCTAGAGAGCTACATAACGACCCACTTATTTGAATCGGGTGTGTTGGAGCAGGGAAACATCTCAAACATGCAGGGCAGGTGGGACCAGGATCGCGAACGACTGGTCTGAAGGTCTCAGAAGTAACAAAGGTCCTTGGCCCATGACATTCATGGTAATCTTGCTGAACGGGATTCTACCGACTGGTAGAAACAACGGAACGGCTTAAAAGGCGAATCCGCACAAGTTGCACCAGGGTAGCTGACTTCCCATTTCAAAGAATGACATGTCATCACAGACTTCCTGTCTGACAGGAAGCAGTGCGTTAAGCTGGGAACACAAGTCTCTGACTCCCGGTCCATCAGCACCGGATCACCTCAGGGCTGCGTCCTTTCTCCTCTGCTGTTCTCCCTGTACACCAACAGTTGCACCTCCAGTCATCCGTCCGTCAAACTCCTGAAGTTTGCGGACGACACCACCCTTATTGGGCTCATCTCTGGTGGAGACGAGTCTGATTATAGGTGGGAAGCGGCCAACCTGGTGACCTGGTGCAGCCAGAACAACTTAGAGCTCAATGCCCTTAAGACAGTGGAGATGGTTGTGGACTTCAGGAGGAACACAGCCCCACTCACCCCCATCACCCTGTGTGACTCCCCAGTCAACACTGTGGAGTCCTTCCGCTTCCTGGGCACTATCCTCTCCCAGGACCTCAAGTGGGAACTGAACATCAGCTCCCTCATCAAGAAAGCACAACAGAGGATGTACTTCCTTCGGCAGCTGAAGAAGTTCAACCTGCCAAAGACAATGATGGTGCACTTCTACTCAGCCATCATTGAGTCCATCCTCACCTCCTCCATCACCGTCTGGTACGCTGCTGCCACTGCCAAGGACAAGAGCAGACTGCAGCGTATCATCCGTACTGCTGAGAAGGTGATTGGCTGCAATCTGCCTACCCTCGAGGACCTGCACACCTCGAGGACCCTGAGGCAAGCGAGGAAGATTGTGGCCGACTCCTCCCACCCTGGACACTCCCTGTTTCAGTCACTCCCCTCCGGCAGAAGGCTGCGGTCTATCAGGACCAATACCTCACGCCACAAAAACAGTTTCTTCCCTTCCGCTGTTGGCCTCTTCAACAAGGCCAAGGGACCACACTGACTCAAATGACTCATTGCCTAAATCACTCTGCTTTTGCACTGCACCATAACATGGTATCTTGTACATTTGTATTTTTTGTAATATTTGTATTTTTGTATTTTATATTGTAATTTACCGCAACTTATATTTATCCCACTTAGTACTGCTAGTTTATGTACCCTTAGTATAGTTAGTCCACATATTTAAATTTTAGGTATATGTTTATTGTATGCACCTTCCTGCCAAAGCAAATTCCTTGTCTGTGCAAACTTTCATGGCGAATAAATCCCTTTCTGATTCTGATTTCTGATTCTGATGTCAACTCCACTGAATCATGGGACTTCTTGGGACATTGGGACTACATGGGACATTAACTACTCTCGAGAGGATCGCCATTGGACGAAAACCGAGGAAAGATGCAGAAGTTTCCGCCCGGTCTCGAACCGGGGACCTTTCGAGTGTTAAGCGAACGTGATAACTGCTACACTACTGAAACTAACAACTCCTGAGAGACAGAAGCCCAGTGCACACACAAACACGCAAGTAACAAGGAAACAGAACAAGGACACACATTTAAAATCTTGAAATGGGCATTTCGGCTCATGAACTAGTTGATACTCTTCTTCAGCAAGCTAGCAACAAATGAGATTGTCCTAAGCAACCTTTCCCAATCCTGGACCTCAGGTTTCCCTGCTCTGCATGCGTTATACCTGATTGGACCCTTACCAAGCTCTACAGAAAACGACGGAGCATGTGGCACCAGGGTACTCCAACAAACTCGTAACTGTCGACAATGCATCAATTATTTACGAGACTGCTGATAAAAGGGGACATGTTTCCGCCCGGTCTCGAACCGGGGACCTTTCGCGTGTGAGGCGAACGTGATAACCACTACACTACGGAAACTTCTTCCTAACCAACAACAGAATCTCACTGCACACCCACACAAACAAGGACACAGAACGAGGACACGCCTTTATCATGTCAAATGGGCATTTGGGCTCATGAACCAGTTGATATGGTTCTTCAACAAGTCAGCGGGCACTGAGACGGTCTAAGGCAGTGGTTCTCAACCCTTGTCCTCAGGCCAGCTGCTTTAGATCCGTGGTTCTTAACCCTGTCCTCAGGGAACCCCTGTCCTGCATGTTTTTTGAGGTTTCTTGGCTCCAACACACTTGATTCAAATGCATGTTCGTTACCAGGCTTCTAGAGAGCTACATAACGACCCACTTATTTGAATCGGGTGTGTTGGAGCAGGGAAACATCTCAAACATGCAGGGCAGGTGGGACCAGGATCGCGAACGACTGGTCTGAAGGTCTCAGAAGTAACAAAGGTCCTTGGCCCATGACATTCATGGTAATCTTGCTGAACGGGATTCTACCGACTGGTAGAAACAACGGAACGGCTTACAGTTTTTCTCCATTGCTTTGGCTCAATTCTTGAAACAGAAATTACATTCTCTCAGCTCTAAGTGCATTGGGCAATATAGCCTATATGGTTCAGCACAACTACATAGATCACCTTCAAAAGGTCATATCTCATCCAAAACAGTTAACTCATGCTTCAAAACCAAATCATTTTCTCATATAAATAGTCAGTGCCCCCAAAATGAAAAGTTCCTTCTCGATTGCTTTGGCCCATCTCTCAAGAAAAAAGAGGACATTCTCAAAGCTTTAAATACATTTGCCAAAATAACCTAGATGGTTCAGCAAAACACCATGGCACACCTACAAAGGGTCATCTCTCTCCTAAAACAGACCACTCATCAGTCAAAACTAAATCCTTTTCTCATACAAATAGTCAGTGCCCCCAAAATGAAAAGTCCCTTTGGCATTGTGTAAACACTGCAGGTCAAAATGTTTAGATGTTTTGTCAGTATGGCAGTGGACCTTAGAAATATCCCTTGTGCACTGTGCTACAGTTATTGTAGTAGATGTTTTCTTTCCAGAATACTATGTGTCTTCAATCTACCCAGACGCTCCCATGTTACCCCGCTCCTCATCTCTCTCCACTGGCTTCCCATCACGGCCCGTATCAGATTCAAGACCCTGGTACTGA
The DNA here is from genome assembly GCF_038355195.1 of Osmerus mordax. NCBI lineage: Eukaryota > Metazoa > Chordata > Actinopteri > Osmeriformes > Osmeridae > Osmerus > Osmerus mordax. The sequence goes on along the minus strand of NC_090060.1, from coordinate 505,261 downwards.
CCTTCCGAGCGGTGAACGGGTCTGCACCCTCCTCTAGCCTTACACCCCCACCCGATTCTGTGCATTCTATGTTTGAACATGTCCAGATACTGTATTTAAGCACTCTTGTAAGAGAGAGTCTTCACTCATGCTAGCCACTCTGTTGTGGATTGGTGGCATGATCCGACGTCGAGCTAATTAAACCGAGTCAACCCTTTTTATAATTGTCGTGACTCTTTCCGGCCTGCCTGCTGAGATATGTCATCCTTACAGGGATTACAAACGTACTTAGGATTGATTTGCTGGACCTGATGTTAGTTTCCTCCAGGAACACAATGACACTTATTGAGGGACTTGTTGCTCTTGTTGGTTAGTTCTAACTGATTTACTGTAACTTGTTGTACTCGCTGTGAATTATATTACATATTGTTGCTTGCTTTCCTACAGGTGCACTTTCCTAAAGGTGCACTTGTGAGGTTCATGTTGCTTACATGTAATTGTAACTTGTTTAGTAACTACATGCTCTTATGTTTCTTCCCATTGGCACTTATTTGCTTTTCACAATGTATGCTTCATGTTTTGGCTACCCACAATGTTTTTTGGGCTAACTCGTTGTTTATGATCATTGACCTATGCACTTTTGTAAAGCTCTCTCTTGGAAGTCACTTTGGATAAAAGCGTCTGCTAAATGAATAAATATAAAATGTAAATGTGTATCAAACAGAAAAAAGATTACAGTAATTCAAGAGTAGCCTACAAGGTTTCACATCACATATTGCACTCACACTGCTATGGAAATTATTACTGTAATTGCCATACATCGTGGTTACTGTAACAGGAAACATGTACAGCACAATATACTGTCATACAATAAGAACATCAAAACTAACATTATGTATAACCTACACTAACAACACATACAGTAAGAAAGTAAAGCAAAGCTGGAGTTTCACTAGTTGTCGTCCTCACTCCTGCAACAGGGGAAGAATCATTGTGCATGCTGCAACCATCCCCTACACTGATCTTCTGTGACATCATCACAAGCAGCATCCATTGCCTGGAGCAGGGACCTCTGGTTTTGAGCCCGATGCTCATAGACCCTCCACCTCCATGCAGAAAAAAACTTCTCGATAGGATTGAGGAATGGGGAGTAAGGTGATAAGAGCACCATCAGCATTCTTGGATGGGCAGTGAACCCTGATGAGTGGGCCACGGTGGAAGCTTACATTGTCCCACACAATGACAAATGTATGCAAGTGAGGCCCTACCAAACCCCTCTTATGTAGAGGGATAAGATCGGAGTGCAGGCGGTCCAAGAACACCAGGTGCTTCTGGGTATTGTATGGGCCAAGACTGGGAATGTGGGTGACTACACCTTTCTCTGAAAGCATGGCAGCACACATGGTGATGTTGCCCCTGAGCTGGCCTGGGACAAGCTCTATATATTTGATGGCTGCATTTATACTCCTGGATAGCTCCTGTCAGCTAACTAAACTTACTGTGTGATTGGTGATCGGATGTGTCTCCTTGTTTAGTAAAGTTCTAGTTGCACCTGACAAAGACTGTAAGCAGAAGATCCAAGAGATCCATATTACAGTATATACCATGATGTTTTTCATGGTATTATGTGCCTGAAAGATTTTGACAGTGGAGTGAACTATTGTGCAGGTGATGATGTACACAAGGAAATTATGCCAACATGTTTTGCAGAGAATAACCACTTGACTGAGAAGCAACAGTCAGTTTATACCAGCAAGATATATTCAATTGGTAATTGGCCTAACTGAAGGCAATTGTACTTAACCGTTTCAAAGATGTGCTAAATCATTTGAAATGTGTGCAAACTGTAGGCAATTGCACTTGTCATTTACGAGGATGTGCTAATACAATTGCAATTTGATTAAAGGAATGAAAAATTCCAATCGGTTGTGAACAAGTGCCCAGTGGTTTGGAGGTTTGCACGTGTTGTTTTGAGAATGTCTTTTCTGTTTCGTGAAATGAGCCAAAGCAATGGGGAAAAACTGTAAAAGGCGAATCCGCACAAGTTGCACCAGGGTAGCTGACTTCCCATTTCAAAGAATGGCATGTCAACTCCACTGAGTCATGGGACTTCTTGGGACATTGGGACTACATGGGACATTAACTACTCTCGAGAGGATCGCAATTGGACGAAAACCGAAGAAAGACGCAGAAGTTTCCGCCCGGTCTCGAACCGGGGACCTTTCGCGTGTTAAGCGAACGTGATAACCGCTACACTACGGAAACTGCCAACTCCTGAAAGACAGAAGCCCAGTGCACACACAAACACGCAAGTAACAAGGAAACAGAACAAGGACACACATTTAAAATCTTGACATGGGCATTTCGGCTCATGAACTAGTTGATACTCTTCTTCAGCAAGCTAGCAACAAATGAGATTGTCCAAAGCAACCTTTCCCAATCCTGGACCTCAGGTTTCCCTGCTCTGCATGCGTTAGACCTGATTGGACCCTTACCAAGCTCTACAGAAAACGACGGAGCATGTGGCACCAGGGTACTCCAACAAACTCGTAACTGTCGACAATGCATCAATTATTTACGAGACTGCTGATAAAAGGGGACATGTTTCCGCCCGGTCTCGAACCGGGGACCTTTCGCGTGTGAGGCGAACGTGATAACCACTACACTACGGAAACTTCTTCCTAACCAACAACAGAATCTCACTGCACACCCACACAAACAAGGACACAGAACGAGGACACGCCTTTATCATGTCAAATGGGCATTTGGGCTCATGAACCAGTTGATATGGTTCTTCAACAAGTCAGCGGGCACTGAGACGGTCTAAGGCAGTGGTTCTCAACCCTTGTCCTCAGGCCAGCATGCTTTAGATGAGTGGTTCTTAACCCTGTCCTCAGGGAACCCCTGTCCTGCATGTTTTTAGAGGTTTCTTGGCTCCAACACACCTGATTCAAATGCATGTTCGTTACCAGGCTTCTAGAGAGCTACATAACGACCCACTTATTTGAATCGGGTGTGTTGGAGCAGGGAAACATCTCAAACATGCAGGGCAGGGCAGGTGGGACCAGGATCGCGAACGACTGGTCTGAAGGTCTCAGAAGTAACAAAGGTCCTTGGCCCATGACATTCATGGTAATCTTGCTGAACGGGATTCTACCGACTGGTAGAAACAACGGAATGGCTTAAAAGGCGAATCCGCACAAGTTGCACCAGGGTAGCTGACTTCCCATTTCAAAGAATGACATGTCAACTCCACTGAATCATGGGACTTCTTGGGACATTGGGACTACATGGGACATTCACTACTCTCGAGAGGATCGCCATTGGACGAAAACCGAGGAAAGACGCAGACGTTTCCGCCCGGTCTCGAACCTGGGACCTTTCGCGTGTTAAGCGAACGTGATAACCGCTACACTACGGAAACTGCCAACTCCTGAAAGACAGAAGCCCAGTGCACACACAAACACGCAAGTAACAAGGAAACAGAATCAGGACACACATTTCAAATCTTGACATGGGCCTTTCGGCTCATGAACTAGTTGATACTCTTCTTCAGCAATCTAGCAACAAATGAGATTGTCCAAAGCAACCTTTCCCAATCCTGGACCTCAGGTTTCCCTGCTCTGCATGCGTTAGACCTGATTGGACCCTTACTAAGCTCTACAGAAAACGACGGAGCATGTGGCACCAGGGTACTCCAACAAACTCGTAACTGTCGACAATGCATCAATTATTTACGAGACTGCTGATAAAAGGGGACATGTTTCCGCCCGGTCTCGAACCAGGGACCTTTCGCGTGTGAGGCAAACGTGATAACCACTACACTACTGAAACTTCTTCCTAACCAACAACAGAATCTCACTGCACACCCAGACAAACAAGGACACAGAACGAGGACACGCCTTTATCATGTCAAATGGGCATTTGGGCTCATGAACCAGTTGATATGGTTCTTCAACAAGTCAGCGGGCACTGAGACGGTCTAAGGCAGTGGTTCTCAACCCTTGTCCTCAGGCCAGCATGCTTTAGATCAGTGGTTCTTAACCCTGTCCTCAGGGAACCCCTGTCCTGCATGTTTTTTGAGGTTTCTTGGCTCCAACACACCTGATTCAAATGCATGTTCGTTACCAGGCTTCTAGAGAGCTACATAACGACCCACTTATTTGAATCGGGTGTGTTGGAGCAGGGAAACATCTCAAACATGCAGGGCAGGGCAGGTGGGACCAGGATCGCGAACGACTGGTCTGAAGGTCTCAGAAGTAACAAAGGTCCTTGGCCCATGACATTCATGGTAATCTTGCTGAACGGGATTCTACCGACTGGTAGAAACAACGGAACGGCTTAAAAGGCGAATCCGCACAAGTTGCACCAGGGTAGCTGACTTCCCATTTCAAAGAATGACATGTCAACTCCACTGAATCATGGGACTTCTTGGGACATTGGGACTACATGGGACATTAACTACTCTCGAGAGGATCGCCATTGGACGAAAACCGAGGAAAGACGCAGACGTTTCCGCCCGGTCTCGAACCGGGGACCTTTCGAGTGTTAAGCGAACGTGATAACCGCTACACTACTGAAACTAACAACTCCTGAAAGACAGAAGCCCAGTGCACACACAAACACGCAAGTAACAAGGAAACAGAACAAGGACACACATTTAAAATCTTGACATGGGCATTTCGGCTCATGAACTAGTTGATACTCTTCTTCAGCAAGCTAGCAACAAATGAGATTGTCCTAAGCAACCTTTCCCAATCCTGGACCTCAGGTTTCCCTGCTCTGCATGCGTTATACCTGATTGGACCCTTACCAAGCTCTACAGAAAACGACGGAGCATGTGGCACCAGGGTACTCCAACAAACTCGGAACTGTCGACAATGCATCAATTATTTACGAGACTGCTGATAAAAGGGGACATGTTTCCGCCCGGTCTCGAACCGGGGACCTTTCGCGTGTGAGGCGAACGTGATAACCACTACACTACGGAAACTTCTTCCTAACCAAACAACAGAATCTCACTGCACACCCACACAAACAAGGACACAGAACGAGGACACGCCTTTATCATGTCAAATGGGCATTTGGGCTCATGAACCAGTTGATATGGTTCTTCAACAAGTCAGCGGGCACTGAGACGGTCTAAGGCAGTGGTTCTCAACCCTTGTCCTCAGGCCAGCATGCTTTAGATGAGTGGTTCTTAACCCTGTCCTCAGGGAATCCCTGTCCTGCATGTTTTTAGAGGTTTCTTGGCTCCAACACACTTGATTCAAATGCATGTTCGTTACCAGGCTCCTAGAGAGCTACATAACGACCCACTTATTTGAATCGGGTGTGTTGGAGCAGGGAAACATCTCAAACATGCAGGGCAGGTGGGACCAGGATTGCGAACGACTGGTCTGAAGGTCTCAGAAGTAACAAAGGTCCTTGGCCCATGACATTCATGGTAATCTTGCTGAACGGGATTCTACCGACTGGTAGAAACAACGGAACGGCTTAAAAGGCGAATCCGCACAAGTTGCACCAGGGTAGCTGACTTCCCATTTCAAAGAATGACATGTCAACTCCACTGAATCATGGGACTTCTTGGGACATTGGGACTACATGGGACATTAACTACTCTCGAGAGGATCGCCATTGGACGAAAACCGAGGAAAGACGCAGAAGTTTCCGCCCGGTCTCGAACCGGGGACCTTTCGAGTGTTAAGCGAACGTGATAACCGCTACACTACTGAAACTAACAACTCCTGAAAGACAGAAGCCCAGTGCACACACAAACACGCAAGTAACAAGGCAACAGAACAAGGACACACATTTAAAATCTCGACATGGGCCTTTCAGCTCATGAACTAGTTGATATTCTTCTTCAGCAAGCTAGCAACAAATGAGATTGTCCTAAGCAACCTTTCCCAATCCTGGACCTCAGGTTTCCCTGCTCTGCATGCGTTATACCTGATTGGACCCTTACCAAGCTCTACAGAAAACGACGGAGCATGTGGCACCAGGGTACTCCAACAAACTCGTAACTGTCGACAATGCATCAATTATTTACGAGACTGCTGATAAAAGGGGACATGTTTCCGCCCGGTCTCGAACCGGGGACCTTTCGCGTGTGAGGCGAACGTGATAACCACTACACTACGGAAACTTCTTCCTAACCAACAACAGAATCTCACTCCACACCCACACAAACAAGGACACAGAACGAGGACACGCCTTTATCATGTCAAATGGGCATTTGGGCTCATGAACCAGTTGATATGGTTCTTCAACAAGTCAGCGGGCACTGAGACGGTCTAAGGCAGTGGTTCTCAACCCTTGTCCTCAGGCCAGCTGCTTTAGATCCGTGGTTCTTAACCCTGTCCTCAGGGAACCCCTGTCCTGCATATTTTTTGAGGTTTCTTGGCTCCAACACACCTGATTCAAATGCATGTTGGTTACCAGGCTTCTAGAGAGCTACATAACGACCCACTTATTTGAATCGGGTGTGTTGGAGCAGGGAAACATCTCAAACATGCAGGGCAGGTGGGACCAGGATCGCGAACGACTGGTCTGAAGGTCTCAGAAGTAACAAAGGTCCTTGGCCCATGACATTCATGGTAATCTTGCTGAACGGGATTCTACCGACTGGTAGAAACAACGGAACGGCTTAAAAGGCGAATCCGCACAAGTTGCACCAGGGTAGCTGACTTCCCATTTCAAAGAATGACATGTCATCACAGACTTCCTGTCTGACAGGAAGCAGTGCGTTAAGCTGGGAACACAAGTCTCTGACTCCCGGTCCATCAGCACCGGATCACCTCAGGGCTGCGTCCTTTCTCCTCTGCTGTTCTCCCTGTACACCAACAGTTGCACCTCCAGTCATCCGTCCGTCAAACTCCTGAAGTTTGCGGACGACACCACCCTTATTGGGCTCATCTCTGGTGGAGACGAGTCTGATTATAGGTGGGAAGCGGCCAACCTGGTGACCTGGTGCAGCCAGAACAACTTAGAGCTCAATGCCCTTAAGACAGTGGAGATGGTTGTGGACTTCAGGAGGAACACAGCCCCACTCACCCCCATCACCCTGTGTGACTCCCCAGTCAACACTGTGGAGTCCTTCCGCTTCCTGGGCACTATCCTCTCCCAGGACCTCAAGTGGGAACTGAACATCAGCTCCCTCATCAAGAAAGCACAACAGAGGATGTACTTCCTTCGGCAGCTGAAGAAGTTCAACCTGCCAAAGACAATGATGGTGCACTTCTACTCAGCCATCATTGAGTCCATCCTCACCTCCTCCATCACCGTCTGGTACGCTGCTGTCACTGCCAAGGACAAGAGCAGACTGCAGCGTATCATCCGTACTGCTGAGAAGGTGATTGGCTGCAATCTGCCTACCCTCGAGGACCTGCACACCTCGAGGACCCTGAGGCAAGCGAGGAAGATTGTGGCCGACTCCTCCCACCCTGGACACTCCCTGTTTCAGTCACTCCCCTCCGGCAGAAGGCTGCGGTCTATCAGGACCAATACCTCACGCCACAAAAACAGTTTCTTCCCTTCCGCTGTTGGCCTCTTCAACAAGGCCAAGGGACCACACTGACTCAAATGACTCATTGCCTAAATCACTCTGCTTTTGCACTGCACCATAACATGGTATCTTGTACATTTGTATTTTTTGTAATATTTGTATTTTTGTATTTTATATTGTAATTTACCGCAACTTATATTATCCCACTTAGTACTGCTAGTTTATGTACCCTTAGTATAGTTAGTCCACATATTTAAATTTTAGGTATATGTTTATTGTATGCACCTTCCTGCCAAAGCAAATTCCTTGTCTGTGCAAACTTTCATGGCGAATAAATCCCTTTCTGATTCTGATTTCTGATTCTGATGTCAACTCCACTGAATCATGGGACTTCTTGGGACATTGGGACTACATGGGACATTAACTACTCTCGAGAGGATCGCCATTGGACGAAAACCGAGGAAAGATGCAGAAGTTTCCGCCCGGTCTCGAACCGGGGACCTTTCGAGTGTTAAGCGAACGTGATAACTGCTACACTACTGAAACTAACAACTCCTGAGAGACAGAAGCCCAGTGCACACACAAACACGCAAGTAACAAGGAAACAGAACAAGGACACACATTTAAAATCTTGAAATGGGCATTTCGGCTCATGAACTAGTTGATACTCTTCTTCAGCAAGCTAGCAACAAATGAGATTGTCCTAAGCAACCTTTCCCAATCCTGGACCTCAGGTTTCCCTGCTCTGCATGCGTTATACCTGATTGGACCCTTACCAAGCTCTACAGAAAACGACGGAGCATGTGGCACCAGGGTACTCCAACAAACTCGTAACTGTCGACAATGCATCAATTATTTACGAGACTGCTGATAAAAGGGGACATGTTTCCGCCCGGTCTCGAACCGGGGACCTTTCGCGTGTGAGGCGAACGTGATAACCACTACACTACGGAAACTTCTTCCTAACCAACAACAGAATCTCACTGCACACCCACACAAACAAGGACACAGAACGAGGACACGCCTTTATCATGTCAAATGGGCATTTGGGCTCATGAACCAGTTGATATGGTTCTTCAACAAGTCAGCGGGCACTGAGACGGTCTAAGGCAGTGGTTCTCAACCCTTGTCCTCAGGCCAGCTGCTTTAGATCCGTGGTTCTTAACCCTGTCCTCAGGGAACCCCTGTCCTGCATGTTTTTTGAGGTTTCTTGGCTCCAACACACTTGATTCAAATGCATGTTCGTTACCAGGCTTCTAGAGAGCTACATAACGACCCACTTATTTGAATCGGGTGTGTTGGAGCAGGGAAACATCTCAAACATGCAGGGCAGGTGGGACCAGGATCGCGAACGACTGGTCTGAAGGTCTCAGAAGTAACAAAGGTCCTTGGCCCATGACATTCATGGTAATCTTGCTGAACGGGATTCTACCGACTGGTAGAAACAACGGAACGGCTTACAGTTTTTCTCCATTGCTTTGGCTCAATTCTTGAAACAGAAATTACATTCTCTCAGCTCTAAGTGCATTGGGCAATATAGCCTATATGGTTCAGCACAACTACATAGATCACCTTCAAAAGGTCATATCTCATCCAAAACAGTTAACTCATGCTTCAAAACCAAATCATTTTCTCATATAAATAGTCAGTGCCCCCAAAATGAAAAGTTCCTTCTCGATTGCTTTGGCCCATCTCTCAAGAAAAAAGAGGACATTCTCAAAGCTTTAAATACATTTGCCAAAATAACCTAGATGGTTCAGCAAAACACCATGGCACACCTACAAAGGGTCATCTCTCTCCTAAAACAGACCACTCATCAGTCAAAACTAAATCCTTTTCTCATACAAATAGTCAGTGCCCCCAAAATGAAAAGTCCCTTTGGCATTGTGTAAACACTGCAGGTCAAAATGTTTAGATGTTTTGTCAGTATGGCAGTGGACCTTAGAAATATCCCTTGTGCACTGTGCTACAGTTATTGTAGTAGATGTTTTCTTTCCAGAATACTATGTGTCTTCAATCTACCCAGACGCTCCCATGTTACCCCGCTCCTCATCTCTCTCCACTGGCTTCCCATCACGGCCCGTATCAGATTCAAGACCCTGGTACTGACCTTCCGAGCGGTGAACGGGTCTGCACCCTCCTCTAGCCTTACACCCCCACCCGATTCTGTGCATTCTATGTTTGAACATGTCCAGATACTGTATTTAAGCACTCTTGTAAGAGAGAGTCTTCACTCATGCTAGCCACTCTGTTGTGGATTGGTGGCATGATCCGACGTCGAGCTAATTAAACCGAGTCAACCCTTTTTATAATTGTCGTGACTCTTTCCGGCCTGCCTGCTGAGATATGTCATCCTTACAGGGATTACAAACGTACTTAGGATTGATTTGCTGGACCTGATGTTAGTTTCCTCCAGGAACACAATGACACTTATTGAGGGACTTGTTGCTCTTGTTGGTTAGTTCTAACTGATTTACTGTAACTTGTTGTACTCGCTGTGAATTATATTACATATTGTTGCTTGCTTTCCTACAGGTGCACTTTCCTAAAGGTGCACTTGTGAGGTTCATGTTGCTTACATGTAATTGTAACTTGTTTAGTAACTACATGCTCTTATGTTTCTTCCCATTGGCACTTATTTGCTTTTCACAATGTATGCTTCATGTTTTGGCTACCCACAATGTTTTTTGGGCTAACTCGTTGTTTATGATCATTGACCTATGCACTTTTGTAAAGCTCTCTCTTGGAAGTCACTTTGGATAAAAGCGTCTGCTAAATGAATAAATATAAAATGTAAATGTGTATCAAACAGAAAAAAGATTACAGTAATTCAAGAGTAGCCTACAAGGTTTCACATCACATATTGCACTCACACTGCTATGGAAATTATTACTGTAATTGCCATACATCGTGGTTACTGTAACAGGAAACATGTACAGCACAATATACTGTCATACAATAAGAACATCAAAACTAACATTATGTATAACCTACACTAACAACACATACAGTAAGAAAGTAAAGCAAAGCTGGAGTTTCACTAGTTGTCGTCCTCACTCCTGCAACAGGGGAAGAATCATTGTGCATGCTGCAACCATCCCCTACACTGATCTTCTGTGACATCATCACAAGCAGCATCCATTGCCTGGAGCAGGGACCTCTGGTTTTGAGCCCGATGCTCATAGACCCTCCACCTCCATGCAGAAAAAAACTTCTCGATAGGATTGAGGAATGGGGAGTAAGGTGATAAGAGCACCATCAGCATTCTTGGATGGGCAGTGAACCCTGATGAGTGGGCCACGGTGGAAGCTTACATTGTCCCACACAATGACAAATGTATGCAAGTGAGGCCCTACCAAACCCCTCTTATGTAGAGGGATAAGATCGGAGTGCAGGCGGTCCAAGAACACCAGGTGCTTCTGGGTATTGTATGGGCCAAGACTGGGAATGTGGGTGACTACACCTTTCTCTGAAAGCATGGCAGCACACATGGTGATGTTGCCCCTGAGCTGGCCTGGGACAAGCTCTATATATTTGATGGCTGCATTTATACTCCTGGATAGCTCCTGTCAGCTAACTAAACTTACTGTGTGATTGGTGATCGGATGTGTCTCCTTGTTTAGTAAAGTTCTAGTTGCACCTGACAAAGACTGTAAGCAGAAGATCCAAGAGATCCATATTACAGTATATACCATGATGTTTTTCATGGTATTATGTGCCTGAAAGATTTTGACAGTGGAGTGAACTATTGTGCAGGTGATGATGTACACAAGGAAATTATGCCAACATGTTTTGCAGAGAATAACCACTTGACTGAGAAGCAACAGTCAGTTTATACCAGCAAGATATATTCAATTGGTAATTGGCCTAACTGAAGGCAATTGTACTTAACCGTTTCAAAGATGTGCTAAATCATTTGAAATGTGTGCAAACTGTAGGCAATTGCACTTGTCATTTACGAGGATGTGCTAATACAATTGCAATTTGATTAAAGGAATGAAAAATTCCAATCGGTTGTGAACAAGTGCCCAGTGGTTTGGAGGTTTGCACGTGTTGTTTTGAGAATGTCTTTTCTGTTTCGTGAAATGAGCCAAAGCAATGGGGAAAAACTGTAAAAGGCGAATCCGCACAAGTTGCACCAGGGTAGCTGACTTCCCATTTCAAAGAATGGCATGTCAACTCCACTGAGTCATGGGACTTCTTGGGACATTGGGACTACATGGGACATTAACTACTCTCGAGAGGATCGCAATTGGACGAAAACCGAAGAAAGACGCAGAAGTTTCCGCCCGGTCTCCAACCGGGGACCTTTCGCGTGTTAAGCGAACGTGATAACCGCTACACTACGGAAACTGCCAACTCCTGAAAGACAGAAGCCCAGTGCACACACAAACACGCAAGTAACAAGGAAACAGAACAAGGACACACATTTAAAATCTTGACATGGGCATTTCGGCTCATGAACTAGTTGATACTCTTCTTCAGCAAGCTAGCAACAAATGAGATTGTCCAAAGCAACCTTTCCCAATCCTGGACCTCAGGTTTCCCTGCTCTGCATGCGTTAGACCTGATTGGACCCTTACCAAGCTCTACAGAAAACGACGGAGCATGTGGCACCAGGGTACTCCAACAAACTCGTAACTGTCGACAATGCATCAATTATTTACGAGACTGCTGATAAAAGGGGACATGTTTCCGCCCGGTCTCGAACCGGGGACCTTTCGCGTGTGAGGCGAACGTGATAACCACTACACTACGGAAACTTCTTCCTAACCAACAACAGAATCTCACTGCACACCCACACAAACAAGGACACAGAACGAGGACACGCCTTTATCATGTCAAATGGGCATTTGGGCTCATGAACCAGTTGATATGGTTCTTCAACAAGTCAGCGGGCACTGAGACGGTCTAAGGCAGTGGTTCTCAACCCTTGTCCTCAGGCCAGCATGCTTTAGATCTGTGGTTCTTAACCCTGTCCTCAGGGAACCCCTGTCCTGCATGTTTTTAGAGGTTTCTTGGCTCCAACACACCTGATTCAAATGCATGTTCGTTACCAGGCTTCTAGAGAGCTACATAACGACCCACTTATTTGAATCGGGTGTGTTGGAGCAGGGAAACATCTCAAACATGCAGGGCAGGGCAGGTGGGACCAGGATCGCGAACGACTGGTCTGAAGGTCTCAGAAGTAACAAAGGTCCTTGGCCCATGACATTCATGGTAATCTTGCTGAACGGGATTCTACCGACTGGTAGAAACAACGGAATGGCTTAAAAGGCGAATCCGCACAAGTTGCACCAGGGTAGCTGACTTCCCATTTCAAAGAATGACATGTCAACTCCACTGAATCATGGGACTTCATGGGACTTCTTGGGACATTGGGACTACATGGGACATTCACTACTCTCGAGAGGATCGCCATTGGACGAAAACCGAGGAAAGACGCAGACGTTTCCGCCCGGTCTCGAACCTGGGACCTTTCGCGTGTTAAGCGAACGTGATAACCGCTACACTACGGAAACTGCCAACTCCTGAAAGACAGAAGCCCAGTGCACACACAAACACGCAAGTAACAAGGAAACAGAATCAGGACACACATTTCAAATCTTGACATGGGCCTTTCGGCTCATGAACTAGTTGATACTCTTCTTCAGCAATCTAGCAACAAATGAGATTGTCCAAAGCAACCTTTCCCAATCCTGGACCTCAGGTTTCCCTGCTCTGCATGCGTTAGACCTGATTGGACCCTTACTAAGCTCTACAGAAAACGACGGAGCATGTGGCACCAGGGTACTCCAACAAACTCGTAACTGTCGACAATGCATCAATTATTTACGAGACTGCTGATAAAAGGGGACATGTTTCCGCCCGGTCTCGAACCAGGGACCTTTCGCGTGTGAGGCGAACGTGATAACCACTACACTACTGAAACTTCTTCCTAACCAACAACAGAATCTCACTGCACACCCAGACAAACAAGGACACAGAACGAGGACACGCCTTTATCATGTCAAATGGGCATTTGGGCTCATGAACCAGTTGATATGGTTCTTCAACAAGTCAGCGGGCACTGAGACGGTCTAAGGCAGTGGTTCTCAACCCTTGTCCTCAGGCCAGCATGCTTTAGATCAGTGGTTCTTAACCCTGTCCTCAGGGAACCCCTGTCCTGCATGTTTTTTGAGGTTTCTTGGCTCCAACACACCTGATTCAAATGCATGTTCGTTACCAGGCTTCTAGAGAGCTACATAACGACCCACTTATTTGAATCGGGTGTGTTGGAGCAGGGAAACATCTCAAACATGCAGGGCAGGTGGGACCAGGATCGCGAACGACTGGTCTGAAGGTCTCAGAAGTAACAAAGGTCCTTGGCCCATGACATTCATGGTAATCTTGCTGAACGGGATTCTACCGACTGGTAGAAACAACGGAACGGCTTAAAAGGCGAATCCGCACAAGTTGCACCAGGGTAGCTGACTTCCCATTTCAAAGAATGACATGTCAACTCCACTGAATCATGGGACTTCTTGGGACATTGGGACTACATGGGACATTCACTACTCTCGAGAGGATCGCCATTGGACGAAAACCGAGGAAAGACGCAGAAGTTTCCGCCCGGTCTCGAACCGGGGACCTTTCGCGTGTTAAGTGAACGTGATAACCGCTACACTACGGAAACTGCCAACTCCTGAAAGACAGAAGCCCAGTGCACACACAAACACGCAAGTAACAAGGCAACAGAACAAGGACACACATTTAAAATCTCGACATGGGCCTTTCGGCTCATGAACTAGTTGATACTCTTCTTCAGCAAGCTAGCAACAAATGAGATTGTCCTAAGCAACCTTTCCCAATCCTGGACCTCAGGTTTCCCTGCTCTGCATGCGTTAGACCTGATTGGACCCTTACCAAGCTCTACAGAAAACGACGGAGCATGTGGCACCAGGGTACTCCAACAAACTCTAACTGTCGACAATGCATCAATTATTTACGAGACTGCTGATAAAAGGGGACATGTTTCCGCCCGGTCTCGAACCGGGGACCTTTCGCGTGTGAGGCGAACGTGATAACCACTACACTACGGAAACTTCTTCCTAACCAACAACAGAATCTCACTCCACACCCACACAAACAAGGACACAGAACAAGGACACGCCTTTATCATGTCAAATGGGCATTTGGGCTCATGAACCAGTTGATATGGTTCTTCAACAAGTCAGCGGGCACTGAGACGGTCTAAGACAGTGGTTTTCAACCCTTGTCCTCAGGCCAGCATGCTTTAGATCTGTGGTTCTTAACCCTGTCCTCAGGGAACCCCTGTCCTGCATGTTTTTTGAGGTTTCTTGGCTCCAACACACCTGATTCAAATGCATGTTCGTTACCAGGCTTCTAGAGAGCTACATAACGACCCACTTATTTGAATCGGGTGTGTTGGAGCAGGGAAACATCTCAAACATGCAGGGCAGGGCAGGTGGGACCAGGATTGCGAACGACTGGTCTGAAGGTCTCAGAAGTAACAAAGGTCCTTGGCCCATGACATTCATGGTAATCTTGCTGAACGGGATTCTACCGACTGGTAGAAACAACGGAACGGCTTAAAAGGCGAATCCGCACAAGTTGCACCAGGGTAGCTGACTTCCCATTTCAAAGAATGACATGTCATCACAGACTTCCTGTCTGACAGGAAGCAGTGCGTTAAGCTGGGAACACAAGTCTCTGACTCCCGGTCCATCAGCACCGGATCACCTCAGGGCTGCGTCCTTTCTCCTCTGCTGTTCTCCCTGTACACCAACAGTTGCACCTCCAGTCATCCGTCCGTCAAACTCCTGAAGTTTGCGGACGACACCACCCTTATTGGGCTCATCTCTGGTGGAGACGAGTCTGATTATAGGTGGGAAGCGGCCAACCTGGTGACCTGGTGCAGCCAGAACAACTTAGAGCTCAATGCCCTTAAGACAGTGGAGATGGTTGTGGACTTCAGGAGGAACACAGCCCCACTCACCCCCATCACCCTGTGTGACTCCCCAGTCAACACTGTGGAGTCCTTCCTCTTCCTGGGCACTATCCTCTCCCAGGACCTCAAGTGGGAACTGAACATCAGCTCCCTCATCAAGAAAGCACAACAGAGGATGTACTTCCTTCGGCAGCTGAAGAAGTTCAACCTGCCAAAGACAATGATGGTGCACTTCTACTCAGCCATCATTGAGTCCATCCTCACCTCCTCCATCACCGTCTGGTACGCTGCTGCCACTGCCAAGGACAAGAGCAGACTGCAGCGTATCATCCGTACTGCTGAGAAGGTGATTGGCTGCAATCTGCCTACCCTCGAGGACCTGCACACCTCGAGGACCCTGAGGCAAGCGAGGAAGATTGTGGCCGACTCCTCCCACCCTGGACACTCCCTGTTTCAGTCACTCCCCTCCGGCAGAAGGCTGCGGTCTATCAGGACCAATACCTCACGCCACAAAAACAGTTTCTTCCCTTCCGCTGTTGGCCTCTTCAACAAGGCCAAGGGACCACACTGACTCAAATGACTCATTGCCTAAATCACTCTGCTTTTGCACTGCACCATAACATGGTATCTTGTACATTTGTATTTTTTGTAATATTTGTATTTTTGTATTTTATATTGTAATTTACCGCAACTTATATTTATCCCACTTAGTACTGCTAGTTTATGTACCCTTAGTATAGTTAGTCCACATATTTAAATTTTAGGTATATGTTTATTGTATGCACCTTCCTGCCAAAGCAAATTCCTTGTCTGTGCAAACTTTCATGGCGAATAAATCCCTTTCTGATTCTGATTTCTGATTCTGATTCTGATGTCAACTCCACTGAATCATGGGACTTCTTGGGACATTGGGACTACATGGGACATTAACTACTCTCGAGAGGATCGCCATTGGACGAAAACCGAGGAAAGATGCAGAAGTTTCCGCCCGGTCTCGAACCGGGGACCTTTCGAGTGTTAAGCGAACGTGATAACTGCTACACTACTGAAACTAACAACTCCTGAGAGACAGAAGCCCAGTGCACACACAAACACGCAAGTAACAAGGAAACAGAACAAGGACACACATTTAAAATCTTGAAATGGGCATTTCGGCTCATGAACTAGTTGATACTCTTCTTCAGCAAGCTAGCAACAAATGAGATTGTCCTAAGCAACCTTTCCCAATCCTGGACCTCAGGTTTCCCTGCTCTGCATGCGTTATACCTGATTGGACCCTTACCAAGCTCTACAGAAAACGACGGAGCATGTGGCACCAGGGTACTCCAACAAACTCGTAACTGTCGACAATGCATCAATTATTTACGAGACTGCTGATAAAAGGGGACATGTTTCCGCCCGGTCTCGAACCGGGGACCTTGCGCGTGTGAGGCGAACGTGATAACCACTACACTACGGAAACTTCTTCCTAACCAACAACAGAATCTCACTGCACACCCACACAAACAAGGACACAGAACGAGGACACGCCTTTATCATGTCAAATGGGCATTTGGGCTCATGAACCAGTTGATATGGTTCTTCAACAAGTCAGCGGGCACTGAGACGGTCTAAGGCAGTGGTTCTCAACCCTTGTCCTCAGGCCAGCATGCTTTAGATCTGTGGTTCTTAACCCTGTCCTCAGGGAACCCCTGTCCTGCATGTTTTTAGAGGTTTCTTGGCTCCAACACACCTGATTCAAATGCATGTTCGTTACCAGGCTTCTAGAGAGCTACATAACGACCCACTTATTTGAATCGGGTGTGTTGGAGCAGGGAAACATCTCAAACATGCAGGGCAGGGCAGGTGGGACCAGGATCGCGAACGACTGGTCTGAAGGTCTCAGAAGTAACAAAGGTCCTTGGCCCATGACATTCATGGTAATCTTGCTGAACGGGATTCTACCGACTGGTAGAAACAACGGAATGGCTTAAAAGGCGAATCCGCACAAGTTGCACCAGGGTAGCTGACTTCCCATTTCAAAGAATGACATGTCAACTCTACTGAATCATGGGACTTCTTGGGACATTGGGACTACATGGGACATTAACTACTCTCGAGAGGATCGCCATTGGACGAAAACCGAGGAAAGACGCAGACGTTTCCGCCCGGTCTCGAACCGGGGACCTTTCGCGTGTTAATCGAACGTGATAACCGCTACACTACGGAAACTGCCAACTCCTGAAAGACAGAAGCCCAGTGCACACACAAACACGCAAGTAACAAGGAAACAGAACAAGGACACACATTTCAAATCTTGACATGGGCATTTCGGCTCATGAACTAGTTGATACTCTTCTTCAGCAAGCTAGCAACAAATGAGATTGTCCAAAGCAACCTTTCCCAATCCTGGACCTCAGGTTTCCCTGCTCTGCATGCGTTAGACCTGATTGGACCCTTACCAAGCTCTACAGTAAACGACGGAGCATGTGGCACCAGGGTACTCCAACAAACTCTAACTGTCGACAATGCATCAATTATTTACGAGACTGCTGATAAAAGGGGACATGTTTCCGCCCAGTCTCGAACCGGGGACCTTTCGCATGTGAGGCGAAAGTGATAACCACTACACTACAGAAACTTCTTCCTAACCAACAACAGAATCTCACTCCACACCCACACAAACAAGGACACAGAACGAGGACATGCCTTTATCATGTCAAATGGGCATTTGGGCTCATGAACCAGTTGATATGGTTCTTCAACAAGTCAGCGGGCACTGAGACGGTCTAAGACAGTGGTTTTCAACCCTTGTCCTCAGGCCAGCATGCTTTAGATCTGTGGTTCTTAACCCTGTCCTCAGGGAACCCCTGTCCTGCATGTTTTTTGAGGTTTCTTGGCTCCAACACACCTGATTCAAATGCATGTTCGTTACCAGGCTTCTAGAGAGCTACATAACGACCCACTTATTTGAATCGGGTGTGTTGGAGCAGGGAAACATCTCAAACATGCAGGGCAGGTGGGACCAGGATCGCGAACGACTGGTCTGAAGGTCTCAGAAGTAACAAAGGTCCTTGGCCCATGACATTCATGGTAATCTTGCTGAACGGGATTCTACCGACTGGTAGAAACAACGGAACGGCTTAAAAGGCGAATCCGCACAAGTTGCACCAGGGTAGCTGACTTCCCATTTCAAAGAATGACATGTCAACTCCACTGAATCATGGGACTTCTTGGGACATTGGGACTACATGGGACATTCACTACTCTCGAGAGGATCGCCATTGGACGAAAACCGAGGAAAGACGCAGAAGTTTCCGCCCGGTCTCGAACCGGGGACCTTTCACGTGTGAGGCGAACGTGATAACCACTACACTACGGAAACTTCTTCCTAACCAAAGAACAGAATCTCACTGCACACCCACACAAACAAGGACACAGAACGAGGACACGCCTTTATCATGTCAAATGGGCATTTGGGCTCATGAACCAGTTGATATGGTTCTTCAACAAGTCAGCGGGCACTGAGACGGTCTAAGGCAGTGGTTCTCAACCCTTGTCCTCAGGCCAGCATGCTTTAGATCAGTGGTTCTTAACCCTGTCCTCAGGGAACCCCTGTCCTGCATGTTTTTAGAGGTTTCTTGGCTCCAACACACCTGATTCAAATGCATGTTCGTTACCAGGCTTCTAGAGAGTTACATAACGACCCACTTATTTGAATCGGGTGTGTTGGAGCAGGGAAACATCTCAAACATGCAGGGCAGGGCAGGTGGGACTAGGATCGCGAACGACTGGTCTGAAGGTCTCAGAAGTAACAAAGGTCCTTGGCCCATGACATTCATGGTAATCTTGCTGAACGGGATTCTACCGACTGGTAGAAACAACGGAACGGCTTAAAAGGCGAATCCGCACAAGTTGCACCAGGGTAGCTGACTTCCCATTTCAAAGAATGACATGTCAACTCCACTGAATCATGGGACATTGGGACTACATGGGACATTCACTACTCTCGAGAGGATCGCCATTGGACGAAAACCGAGGAAAGATGCAGAAGTTTCCGCCCGGTCTCGAACCGGGGACCTTTCGCGTGTTAAGCAAACGTGATAACCGCTACACTACGGAAACTGCCAACTCCTGAAAGACAGAAGCCCAGTGCACACACAAACACGCAAGTAACAAGGAAACAGAACAAGGACACACATTTAAAATCTTGACATGGGCATTTCGGCTCATGAACTAGTTGATACTCTTCTTCAGCAAGCTAGCAACAAATGAGATTGTCCTAAGCAACGTTTCCCAATCCTGGACCTCAGGTTTCCCTGCTCTGCATGCGTTAGACCTGATTGGACCCTTACCAAGCTCTACAGAAAACGACGGAGCATGTGGCACCAGGGTACTCCAACAAACTCGTAACTGTCGACAATGCATCAATTATTTACGAGACTGCTGATAAAAGGGGACATGTTTCCGCCCGGTCTCGAACCGGGGACCTTTCGCGTGTGAGGCGAACGTGATAACCACTACACTACGGAAACTTCTTCCTAACCAAACAACAGAATCTCACTGCACACCCACACAAACAAGGACACAGAACGAGGACACGCCTTTATCGTGTCAAATGGGCATTTGGGCTCATGAACCAGTTGATATGGTTCTTCAACAAGTCAGCGGGCACTGAGACGGTCTAGGGCAGTGGTTCTCAACCCTTGTCCTCAGGCCAGCATGCTTTAGATCAGTGGTTCTTAACCCTGTCCTCAGGGAACCCCTGTCCTGCATGTTTTTAGAGGTTTCTTGGCTCCAACACACCTGATTCAAATGCATGTTCGTTACCAGGCTTCTAGAGAGCTACATAACGACCCACTTATTTGAATCGGGTGTGTTGGAGCAGGGAAACATCTCAAACATGCAGGGCAGGGCAGGGCAGGGCAGGGCAGGGCAGGTGGGACCAGGATCGCGAACGACTGGTCTGAAGGTCTCAGAAGTAACAAAGATCCTTGGCCCATGACATTCATGGTAATCTTGCTGAACGGGATTCTACCGACTGGTAGAAACAACGGAACGGCTTAAAAGGCGAATCCGCACAAGTTGCACCAGGGTAGCTGACTTCCCATTTCAAAGAATGACATGTCAACTCCACTGAATCATGGGACTTCTTGGGACATTGGGACTACATGGGACATTCACTACTCTCGAGAGGATCGCCATTGGACGAAAACCGAGGAAAGGCGCAGAAGTTTCCGCCCGGTCTCGAACCGGGGACCTTTCGCGTGTGAGGCGAACGTGATAACCACTACACTACGGAAACTTCTTCCTAACCAAAGAACAGAATCTCACTGCACACCCACACAAACAAGGACACAGAACGAGGACACGCCTTTATCATGTCAAATGGGCATTTGGGCTCATGAACCAGTTGATATGGTTCTTCAACAAGTCAGCGGGCACTGAGACGGTCTAAGGCAGTGGTTCTCAACCCTTGTCCTCAGGCCAGCATGCTTTAGATCAGTGGTTCTTAACCCTGTCCTCAGGGAACCCCTGTCCTGCATGTTTTTAGAGGTTTCTTGGCTCCAACACACCTGATTCAAATGCATGTTTGTTACCAGGCTTCTAGAGAGTTACAAAACGACCCACTTATTTGAATCGGGTGTGTTGGAGCAGGGAAACATCTCAAACATGCAGGGCAGGGCAGGTGGGACTAGGATCGCGAACGACTGGTCTGAAGGTCTCAGAAGTAACAAAGGTCCTTGGCCCATGACATTCATGGTAATCTTGCTGAACAGGATTCTACCGACTGGTAGAAACAACGGAACGGCTTAAAAGGCGAATCCGCACAAGTTGCACCAGGGTAGCTGACTTCCCATTTCAAAGAATGACATGTCAACTCCACTGAATCATGGGACATTGGGACTACATGGGACATTCACTACTCTCGAGAGGATCGCCATTGGACGAAAACCGAGGAAAGACGCAGAAGTTTCCACCCGGTCTCGAACCGGGGACCTTTCGCGTGTTAAGCGAACGTGATAACCGCTACACTACGGAAACTGCCAACTCCTGAAAGACAGAAGCCCAGTGCACACACAAACACGCAAGTAACAAGGAAACAGAACAAGGACACACATTTAAAATCTTGACATGGGCATTTCGGCTCATGAAATAGTTGATACTCTTCTTCAGCAAGCTAGCAACAAATGAGATTGTCCTAAGCAACCTTTCCCAATCCTGGACCTCAGGTTTCCCTGCTCTGCATGCGTTAGACCTGATTGGACCCATACCAAGCTCTACAGAAAACGACGGAGCATGTGGCACCAGGGTACTCCAACAAACTCGTAACTGTCGACAATGCATCAATTATTTACGAGACTGCTGATAAAAGGGGACATGTTTCCGCCCGGTCTCGAACCGGGGACCTTTCGCGTGTGAGGCGAACGTGATAACCACTACACTACGGAAACTTCTGCCTAACCAACAACAGAATCTCACTGCACACCCACACAAACAAGGACACAGAACGAGGACACGCCTTTATCGTGTCAAATGGGCATTTGGGCTCATGAACCAGTTGATATGGTTCTTCAACAAGTCAGCGGGCACTGAGACGGTCTAAGGCAGTGGTTCTCAACCCTTGTCCTCAGGCCAGCATGCTTTAGATCAGTGGTTCTTAACCCTGTCCTCAGGGAACCCCTGTCCTGCATGTTTTTAGAGGTTTCTTGGCTCCAACACACCTGATTCAAATGCATGTTCGTTACCAGGCTTCTAGAGAGCTACATAACGACCCACTTATTTGAATCGGGTGTGTTGGAGCAGGGAAACATCTCAAACATGCAGGGCAGGGCAGGGCAGGGCAGGGCAGGTGGGACCAGGATCGCGAACGACTGGTCTGAAGGTCTCAGAAGTAACAAAGATCCTTGGCCCATGACATTCATGGTAATCTTGCTGAACGGGATTCTACCGACTGGTAGAAACAATGGAACGGCTTAAAAGGCGAATCCGCACAAGTTGCACCAGGGTAGCTGACTTCCCATTTCAAAGAATAACATGTCAACTCCACTGAATCATGGGACTTCGGGACTACATGGGACATTAACTACTCTCGAGAGGATCGCCATTGGACGAAAACCGAGGAAAGAAGCAGAAGTTTCCGCCCGGTCTCGAACCGGGGACCTTTCGCGTGTGAGGCGAACGTGATAACCACTACACTACGGAAACTTCTTCCTAACCAAGCAACAGAATCTCACTGCACACCCACACAAACAAGGACACAGAACGAGGACACGCCTTTATCATGTCAAATGGGCATTTGGGCTCATGAACCAGTTGATATGGTTCTTCAACAAGTCAGCGGGCACTGAGACGGTCTAAGGCAGTGGTTCTCAACCCTTGTCCTCAGGCCAGCATGCTTTAGATCAGTGGTTCTTAACCCTGTCCTCAGGGAACCCCTGTCCTGCATGTTTTTAAAGGTTTCTTGGCTCCAACACACCTGATTCAAATGCATGTTCGTTACCAGGCTTCTAGAGAGCTACATAACGACCCACTTATTTGAATCGGGTGTGTTGGAGCAGGGAAACATCTCAAACATGCAGGGCAGGGCAGGTGGGACTAGGATCGCGAACGACTGGTCTGAAGGTCTCAGAAGTAACAAAGGTCCTTGGCCCATGACATTCATGGTAATCTTGCTGAACGGGATTCTACCGACTGGTAGAAACAACGGAACGGCTTAAAAGGCGAATCCGCACAAGTTGCACCAGGGTAGCTGACTTCCCATTTCAAAGAATGACATGTCAACTCCACTGAATCATGGGACTTCTTGGGACATTGGGACTACATGGGACATTCACTACTCTCGAGAGGATCGCCATTGGACGAAAACCGAGGAAAGACGCAGAAGTTTCCCCCCGGTCTCGAACCGGGGACCTTTCGCGTGTTAAGCGAACGTGATAACCGCTACACTACAGAAACTGCCAACTCCTGAAAGACAGAAGCCCAGTGCACACACAAACACGCAAGTAACAAGGAAACAGAACAAGGACACACATTTAAAATCTTGACATGGGCATTTCGGCTCATGAACTAGTTGATACTCTTCTTCAGCAAGCTAGCAACAAATGAGATTGTCCAAAGCAACCTTTCCCAATCCTGGACCTCAGGTTTCCCTGCTCTGCATGCGTTAGACCTGATTGGACCCTTACCAAGCTCTACAGAAAACGACAGAGCATGTGGCACCAGGGTACTCCAACAAACTCGTAACTGTCGACAATGCATCAATTATTTACGAGACTGCTGATAAAAGGGGTCATGTTTCCGCCCGGTCTCGAACCGGGGACCTTTCGCGTGTGAGGCGAACGTGATAACCACTACACTACGGAAACTTCTTCCTAACCAAACAACAGAATCTCACTGCACACCCACACAAACAAGGACACAGAATGAGGACACGCCTTTATCATGTCAAATGGGCATTTGGGATCATGAACCAGTTGATATGGTTCTTCAACAAATCAGCGGGCACTGAGACGGTCTAAGGCAGTGGTTCTCAACCCTTGTCCTCAGGCCAGCATGCTTTAGATCAGTGGTTCTTAACCCTGTCCTCAGGGAACCCCTGTCCTGCATGTTTTTAGAGGTTTCTTGGCTCCAACACACCTGATTCAAATGCATGTTCGTTACCAGGCTTCTAGATAGCTACATAACGACCCACTTATTTGAATCGGGTGTGTTGGAGCAGGGAAACATCTCAAACATGCAGGGCAGGGCAGGGCAGGTGGGACTAGGATCGCGAACGACTGGTCTGAAGTTCTCAGAAGTAACAAAGGTCCTTGGCCCATGACATTCATGGTAATCTTGCTGAACGGGATTCTACCGACTGGTAGAAACAACGGAACGGCTTAAAAGGCGAATCCGCACAAGTTGCACCAGGGTAGCTGACTTCCCATTTCAAAGAATGACATATCAACTCCACTGAATCATGGGACTTCTTGGGACATTGGGACTACATGGGACATTAACTACTCTCGAGAGGATCGCCATTGGACGAAAACCGAGGAAAGACGCAGAAGTTTCCGCCCGGTCTCGAACCGGGGACCTTTCGAGTGTTAAGCGAACGTGATAACCGCTACACTACTGAAACTCGCAACTCCTGAAAGACAGAAGCCCAGTACACACACAAACACGCAAGTAACAAGGAAACAGAACAAGGACACACATTTAAAATCTTGACATGGGCATTTCGGCTCATGAACTAGTTGATACTCTTCTTCAGCAAGCTAGCAACAAATGAGATTGTCCAAAGCAACCTTTCCCAATCCTGGACCTCAGGTTTCCCTGCTCTGCATGCGTTAGACCTGATTGGACCCTTACCAAGCTCTACAGAAAACGACAGAGCATGTGGCACCAGGGTACTCCAACAAACTCGTAACTGTCGACAATGCATCAATTATTTACGAGACTGCTGATAAAAGGGGACATGTTTCCGCCCGGTCTCGAACCGGGGACCTTTCGCGTGTGAGGCGAACGTGATAACCACTACACTACGGAAACTTCTTCCTAACCAAACAACAAAATCTCACTGCACACCCACACAAACAAGGACACAGAACGAGGACACGCCTTTATCATGTCAAATGGGCATTTGGGCTCATGAACCAGTTGATATGGTTCTTCAACAAGTCAGCGGGCACTGAGACGGTCTAAGGCAGTGGTTCTCAACCCTTGTCCTCAGGCCAGCATGCTTTAGATCAGTGGTTCTTAACCCTGTCCTCAGGGAACCCCTGTCCTGCATGTTTTTAAAGGTTTCTTGGCTCCAACACACCTGATTCAAATGCATGTTCGTTACCAGGCTTCTAGAGAGCTACATAACGACCCACTTATTTGAATCGGGTGTGTTGGAGCAGGGAAACATCTCAAACATGCAGGGCAGGGCAGGTGGGACTAGGATCGCGAACGACTGGTCTGAAGGTCTCAGAAGTAACAAAGGTCCTTGGCCCATGACATTCATGGTAATCTTGCTGAACGGGATTCTACCGACTGGTAGAAACAACGGAACGGCTTAAAAGGCGAATCCGCACAAGTTGCACCAGGGTAGCTGACTTCCCATTTCAAACAATGACATGTCAACTCCACTGAATCATGGGACTTCTTGGGACATTGGGACTACATGGGACATTCACTACTCTCGAGAGGATCGCCATTGGACGAAAACCGAGGAAAGACGCAGAAGTTTCCCCCCGGTCTCGAACCGGGGACCTTTCGCGTGTTAAGCGAACGTGATAACCGCTACACTACAGAAACTGCCAACTCCTGAAAGACAGAAGCCCAGTGCACACACAAACACGCAAGTAACAAGGAAACAGAACAAGGACACACATTTAAAATCTTGACATGGGCATTTCGGCTCATGAACTAGTTGATACTCTTCTTCAGCAAGCTAGCAACAAATGAGATTGTCCAAAGCAACCTTTCCCAATCCTGGACCTCAGGTTTCCCTGCTCTGCATGCGTTAGACCTGATTGGACCCTTACCAAGCTCTACAGAAAACGACAGAGCATGTGGCACCAGGGTACTCCAACAAACTCGTAACTGTCGACAATGCATCAATTATTTACGAGACTGCTGATAAAAGGGGTCATGTTTCCGCCCGGTCTCGAACCGGGGACCTTTCGCGTGTGAGGCGAACGTGATAACCACTACACTACGGAAACTTCTTCCTAACCAAACAACAGAATCTCACTGCACACCCACACAAACAAGGACACAGAATGAGGACACGCCTTTATCATGTCAAATGGGCATTTGGGATCATGAACCAGTTGATATGGTTCTTCAACAAATCAGCGGGCACTGAGACGGTCTAAGGCAGTGGTTCTCAACCCTTGTCCTCAGGCCAGCATGCTTTAGATCAGTGGTTCTTAACCCTGTCCTCAGGGAACCCCTGTCCTGCATGTTTTTAGAGGTTTCTTGGCTCCAACACACCTGATTCAAATGCATGTTCGTTACCAGGCTTCTAGAGAGCTACATAACGACCCACTTATTTGAATCGGGTGTGTTGGAGCAGGGAAACATCTCAAACATGCAGGGCAGGGCAGGGCAGGTGGGACTAGGATCGCGAACGACTGGTCTGAAGTTCTCAGAAGTAACAAAGGTCCTTGGCCCATGACATTCATGGTAATCTTGCTGAACGGGATTCTACCGACTGGTAGAAACAACGGAACGGCTTAAAAGGCGAATCCGCACAAGTTGCACCAGGGTAGCTGACTTCCCATTTCAAAGAATGACATATCAACTCCACTGAATCATGGGACTTCTTGGGACATTGGGACTACATGGGACATTAACTACTCTCGAGAGGATCGCCATTGGACGAAAACCGAGGAAAGACGCAGAAGTTTCCGCCCGGTCTCGAACCGGGGACCTTTCGAGTGTTAAGCGAACGTGATAACCGCTACACTACTGAAACTCACAACTCCTGAAAGACAGAAGCCCAGTACACACACAAACACGCAAGTAACAAGGAAACAGAACAAGGACACACATTTAAAATCTTGACATGGGCATTTCGGCTCATGAACTAGTTGATACTCTTCTTCAGCAAGCTAGCAACAAATGAGATTGTCCTAAGCAACCTTTCCCAATCCTTGACCTCAGGTTTCCCTGCTCTGCATGCGTTATACCTGATTGGACCCTTACCAAGCTCTACAGAAAACGACGGAGCATGTGGCACCAGGGTACTCCAACAAACTCGTAACTGTCGACAATGCATCAATTATTTACGAGACTGCTGATAAAAGGGGACATGTTTCCGCCCGGTCTCGAACCGGGGACCTTTCGCGTGTGAGGCGAACGTGATAACCACTACACTACGGAAACTTCTTCCTAACCAAACAACAGAATCTCACTGCACACCCACACAAACAAGGACACAGAACGAGGACACGCCTTTATCATGTCAAATGGGCATTTGGGCTCATGAACCAGTTGATATGGTTCTTCAACAAGTCAGCGGGCACTGAGACGGTCTAAGGCAGTGGTTCTCAACCCTTGTCCTCAGGCCAGCATGCTTTAGATCAGTGGTTCTTAACCCTGTCCTCAGGGAACCCCTGTCCTGCATGTTTTTTGAGGTTTCTTGGCTCCAACACACCTGATTCAAATGCATGTTCGTTACCAGGCTTCTAGAGAGCTACATAACGACCCACTTATTTGAATCGGGTGTGTTGGAGCAGGGAAACATCTCAAACATGCAGGGCAGGGCAGGGCAGGTGGGACTAGGATCGCGAACGACTGGTCTGAAGGTCTCAGAAGTAACAAAGGTCCTTGGCCCATGACATTCATGGTAATCTTGCTGAACGGGATTCTACCGACTGGTAGAAACAACGGAACGGCTTAAAAGGCGAATCCGCACAAGTTGCACCAGGGTAGCTGACTTCCCATTTCAAAGAATGACATGTCAACTCCACTGAATCATGGGACTTCTTGGGACATTGGGACTACATGGGACATTCACTACTCTCGAGAGGATCGCCATTGGACGAAAACCGAGGAAAGACGCAGAAGTTTCCGCCCGGTCTCGAACCGGGGACCTTTCGCGTGTTAAGCGAACGTGATAACCGCTACACTACAGAAACTGCCAACTCCTGAAAGACAGAAGCCCAGTGCACACACAAACACGCAAGTAACAAGGAAACAGAACAAGGACACACATTTAAAATCTTGACATGGGCATTTCGGCTCATGAACTAGTTGATACTCTTCTTCAGCAAGCTAGCAACAAATGAGATTGTCCAAAGCAACCTTTCCCAATCCTGGACCTCAGGTTTCCCTGCTCTGCATGCGTTAGACCTGATTGGACCCTTACCAAGCTCTACAGAAAACGACGGAGCATGTGGCACCAGGGTACTCCAACAAACTCGTAACTGTCGACAATGCATCAATTATTTACGAGACTGCTGATAAAAGGGGACATGTTTCCGCCCGGTCTCGAACCGGGGACCTTTCGCGTGTGAGGCGAACGTGATAACCACTACACTACGGAAACTTCTTCCTAACCAAGCAACAGAATCTCACTGCACACCCACACAAACAAGGACACGCCTTTATCATGTCAAATGGGCATTTGGGCTCATGAACCAGTTGATATGGTTCTTCAACAAGTCAGCGGGCACTGAGACGGTCTAAGGCAGTGGTTCTCAACCCTTGTCCTCAGGCCAGCATGCTTTAGATCAGTGGTTCTTAAACCTGTCCTCAGGGAACCCCTGTCCTGCATGTTTTTAAAGGTTTCTTGGCTCCAACACACCTGATTCAAATGCATGTTCGTTACCAGGCTTCTAGAGAGCTACATAACGACCCACTTATTTGAATCGGGTGTGTTGGAGCAGGGAAACATCTCAAACATGCAGGGCAGGGCAGGTGGGACTAGGATCGCGAACGACTGGTCTGAAGGTCTCAGAAGTAACAAAGGTCCTTGGCCCATGACATTCATGGTAATCTTGCTGAACGGGATTCTACCGACTGGTAGAAACAACGGAACGGCTTAAAAGGCGAATCCGCACAAGTTGCACCAGGGTAGCTGACTTCCCATTTCAAAGAATGACATGTCAACTCCACTGAATCATGGGACTTCTTGGGACATTGGGACTACATGGGACATTCACTACTCTCGAGAGGATCGCCATTGGACGAAAACCGAGGAAAGACGCAGAAGTTTCCCCCCGGTCTCGAACCGGGGACCTTTCGCATGTTAAGCGAACGTGATAACCGCTACACTACAGAAACTGCCAACTCCTGAAAGACAGAAGCCCAGTGCACACACAAACACGCAAGTAACAAGGAAACAGAACAAGGACACACATTTAAAATCTTGACATGGGCATTTCGGCTCATGAACTAGTTGATACTCTTCTTCAGCAAGCTAGCAACAAATGAGATTGTCCAAAGCAACCTTTCCCAATCCTGGACCTCAGGTTTCCCTGCTCTGCATGCGTTAGACCTGATTGGACCCTTACCAAGCTCTACAGAAAACGACAGAGCATGTGGCACCAGGGTACTCCAACAAACTCGTAACTGTCGACAATGCATCAATTATTTACGAGACTGCTGATAAAAGGGGTCATGTTTCCGCCCGGTCTCGAACCGGGGACCTTTCGCGTGTGAGGCGAACGTGATAACCACTACACTACGGAAACTTCTTCCTAACCAAACAACAGAATCTCACTGCACACCCACACAAACAAGGACACAGAATGAGGACACGCCTTTATCATGTCAAATGGGCATTTGGGATCATGAACCAGTTGATATGGTTCTTCAACAAATCAGCGGGCACTGAGACGGTCTAAGGCAGTGGTTCTCAACCCTTGTCCTCAGGCCAGCATGCTTTAGATCAGTGGTTCTTAACCCTGTCCTCAGGGAACCCCTGTCCTGCATGTTTTTAGAGGTTTCTTGGCTCCAACACACCTGATTCAAATGCATGTTCGTTACCAGGCTTCTAGAGAGCTACATAACGACCCACTTATTTGAATCGGGTGTGTTGGAGCAGGGAAACATCTCAAACATGCAGGGCAGGGCAGGGCAGGTGGGACTAGGATCGCGAACGACTGGTCTGAAGTTCTCAGAAGTAACAAAGGTCCTTGGCCCATGACATTCATGGTAATCTTGCTGAACGGGATTCTACCGACTGGTAGAAACAACGGAACGGCTTAAAAGGCGAATCCGCACAAGTTGCACCAGGGTAGCTGACTTCCCATTTCAAAGAATGACATATCAACTCCACTGAATCATGGGACTTCTTGGGACATTGGGACTACATGGGACATTAACTACTCTCGAGAGGATCGCCATTGGACGAAAACCGAGGAAAGACGCAGAAGTTTCCGCCCGGTCTCGAACCGGGGACCTTTCGAGTGTTAAGCGAACGTGATAACCGCTACACTACTGAAACTCACAACTCCTGAAAGACAGAAGCCCAGTACACACACAAACACGCAAGTAACAAGGAAACAGAACAAGGACACACATTTAAAATCTTGACATGGGCATTTCGGCTCATGAACTAGTTGATACTCTTCTTCAGCAAGCTAGCAACAAATGAGATTGTCCTAAGCAACCTTTCCCAATCCTTGACCTCAGGTTTCCCTGCTCTGCATGCGTTATACCTGATTGGACCCTTACCAAGCTCTACAGAAAACGACGGAGCATGTGGCACCAGGGTACTCCAACAAACTCGTAACTGTCGACAATGCATCAATTATTTACGAGACTGCTGATAAAAGGGGACATGTTTCCGCCCGGTCTCGAACCGGGGACCTTTCGCGTGTAAAGCGAACGTGATAACCACTACACTACGGAAACTTCTTCCTAACCAAACAACAGAATCTCACTGCACACCCACACAAACAAGGACACAGAACGAGGACACGCCTTTATCATGTCAAATGGGCATTTGGGCTCATGAACCAGTTGATATGGTTCTTCAACAAGTCAGCGGGCACTGAGACGGTCTAAGGCAGTGGTTCTCAACCCTTGTCCTCAGGCCAGCATGCTTTAGATCAGTGGTTCTTAACCCTGTCCTCAGGGAACCCCTGTCCTGCATGTTTTTTGAGGTTTCTTGGCTCCAACACACCTGATTCAAATGCATGTTCGTTACCAGGCTTCTAGAGAGCTACATAACGACCCACTTATTTGAATCGGGTGTGTTGGAGCAGGGAAACATCTCAAACATGCAGGGCAGGGCAGGGCAGGTGGGACTAGGATCGCGAACGACTGGTCTGAAGGTCTCAGAAGTAACAAAGGTCCTTGGCCCATGACATTCATGGTAATCTTGCTGAACGGGATTCTACCGACTGGTAGAAACAACGGAACGGCTTAAAAGGCGAATCCGCACAAGTTGCACCAGGGTAGCTGACTTCCCATTTCAAAGAATGACATGTCAACTCCACTGAATCATGGGACTTCTTGGGACATTGGGACTACATGGGACATTCACTACTCTCGAGAGGATCGCCATTGGACGAAAACCGAGGAAAGACGCAGAAGTTTCCCCCCAGTCTCGAACCGGGGACCTTTCGCGTGTTAAGCGAACGTGATAACCGCTACACTACGGAAACTGCCAACTCCTGAAAGACAGAAGCCCAGTGCACACACAAACACGCAAGTAACAAGGAAACAGAACAAGGACACACATTTAAAATCTTGACATGGGCATTTCGGCTCATGAACTAGTTGATACTCTTCTTCAGCAAGCTAGCAACAAATGAGATTGTCCAAAGCAACCTTTCCCAATCCTGGACCTCAGGTTTCCCTGCTCTGCATGCGTTAGACCTGATTGGACCCTTACCAAGCTCTACAGAAAACGACGGAGCATGTGGCACCAGGGTACTCCAACAAACTCGTAACTGTCGACAATGCATCAATTATTTACGAGACTGCTGATAAAAGGGGACATGTTTCCGCCCGGTCTCGAACCGGGGACCTTTCGCGTGTGAGGCGAACGTGATAACCACTACACTACGGAAACTTCTTCCTAACCAAACAACAGAATCTCACTGCACACCCACACAAACAAGGACACAGAACGAGGACACGCCTTTATCATGTCAAATGGGCATTTGGGCTCATGAACCAGTTGATATGGTTCTTCAACAAGTCAGCGGGCACTGAGACGGTCTAAGGCAGTGGTTCTCAACCCTTGTCCTCAGGCCAGCATGCTTTAGATCAGTGGTTCTTAACCCTGTCCTCAGGGAACCCCTGTCCTGCATGTTTTTAGAGGTTTCTTGGCTCCAACACACCTGATTCAAATGCATGTTCGTTACCAGGCTTCTAGAGAGCTACATAACGACCCACTTATTTGAATCGGGTGTGTTGGAGCAGGGAAACATCTCAAACATGCAGGGCAGGTGGGACCAGAATCGCGAACGACTGGTCTGAAGGTCTCAGAAGTAACAAAGGTCCTTGGCCCATGACATTCATGGTAATCTTGCTGAACGGGATTCTACCGACTGGTAGAAACAACGGAACGGCTTTAAAGGCGAATCCGCACAAGTTGCACCAGGGTAGCTGACTTCCCATTTCAAAGAATGACATGTCAACTCCACTGAATCATGGGACTTCTTGGGACATTGGGACTACATGGGACATTCACTACTCTCGAGAGGATCGCCATTGGACGAAAACCGAGGAAAGACGCAGAAGTTTCCGCCCGGTCTCAAACCGGGGACCTTTCGCGTGTTAAGCGAACGTGATAACCGCTACACTACGGAAACTGCCAACTCCTGAAAGACAGAAGCCCAGTGCACACACAAACACGCAAGTAACAAGGCAACAGAACAAGGACACACATTTAAAATCTCGACATGGGCCTTTCGGCTCATGAACTAGTTTATACTCTTCTTCAGCAAGCTAGCAACAAATGAGATTGTCCTAAGCAACCTTTCCCAATCCTGGACCTCAGGTTTCCCTGCTCTGCATGCGTTAGACCTGATTGGACCCTTACCAAGCTCTACAGAAAACGACGGAGCATGTGGCACCAGGGTACTCCAACAAACTCTAACTGTCGACAATGCATCAATTATTTACGAGACTGCTGATAAAAGGGGACATGTTTCCGCCCGGTCTCGAACCGGGGACCTTTCGCGTGTGAGGCGAATGTGATAACCACTACACTACGGAAACTTCTTCCTAACCAAACAACAAAATCTCACTGCACACCCACACAAACAAGGACACAGAACGAGGACACGCCTTTATCATGTCAAATGGGCATTTGGGCTCATGAACCAGTTGATATGGTTCTTCAACAAGTCAGCGGGCACTGAGACGGTCTAAGGCAGTGGTTCTCAACCCTTGTCCTCAGGCCAGCATGCTTTAGATCAGTGGTTCTTAACCCTGTCCTCAGGGAACCCCTGTCCTGCATGTTTTTAGAGGTTTCTTGGCTCCAACACACCTGATTCAAATGCATGTTCGTTACCAGGCTTCTAGAGAGCTACATAACGACCCACTTATTTGAATCGGGTGTGTTGGAGCAGGGAAACATCTCAAACATGCAGGGCAGGGCAGGGCAGGTGGGACTAGGATCGCGAACGACTGGTCTGAAGTTCTCAGAAGTAACAAAGGTCCTTGGCCCATGACATTCATGGTAATCTTGCTGAACGGGATTCTACCGACTGGTAGAAACAACGGAACAGCTTAAAAGGCGAATCCGCACAAGTTGCACCAGGGTAGCTGACTTCCCATTTCAAAGAATGACATGTCAACTCCACTGAATCATGGGACTTCTTGGGACATTGGGACTACATGGGACATTCACTACTCTCGAGAGGATCGCCATTGGACGAAAACCGAGGAAAGACGCAGAAGTTTCCGCCCGGTCTCGAACCGGGGACCTTTCGCGTGTTAAGCGAACGTGATAACCGCTACACTACGGAAACTGCCAACTCCTGAAAGACAGAAGCCCAGTGCACACACAAACACGCAAGTAACAAGGAAACAGAACAAGGACACACATTTAAAATCTTGACATGGGCATTTCGGCTCATGAACTAGTTGATACTCTTCTTCAGCAAGCTAGCAACAAATGAGATTGTCCAAAGCAACCTTTCCCAATCCTGGACCTCAGGTTTCCCTGCTCTGCATGCGTTAGACCTGATTGGACCCTTACCAAGCTCTACAGAAAACGACGGAGCATGTGGCACCAGGGTACTCCAACAAACTCGTAACTGTCGACAATGCATCAATTATTTACGAGACTGCTGATAAAAGGGGACATGTTTCCGCCCGGTCTCGAACCGGGGACCTTTCGCGTGTGAGGCGAACGTGATAACCACTACACTACGGAAACTTCTTCCTAACCAAGCAACAGAATCTCACTGCACACCCACACAAACAAGGACACGCCTTTATCATGTCAAATGGGCATTTGGGCTCATGAACCAGTTGATATGGTTCTTCAACAAGTCAGCGGGCACTGAGACGGTCTAAGGCAGTGGTTCTCAACCCTTGTCCTCAGGCCAGCATGCTTTAGATCAGTGGTTCTTAACCCTGTCCTCAGGGAACCCCTGTCCTGCATGTTTTTAAAGGTTTCTTGGCTCCAACACACCTGATTCAAATGCATGTTCGTTACCAGGCTTCTAGAGAGCTACATAACGACCCACTTATTTGAATCGGGTGTGTTGGAGCAGGGAAACATCTCAAACATGCAGGGCAGGGCAGGTGGGACTAGGATCGCGAACGACTGGTCTGAAGGTCTCAGAAGTAACAAAGGTCCTTGGCCCATGACATTCATGGTAATCTTGCTGAACGGGATTCTACCGACTGGTAGAAACAACGGAACGGCTTAAAAGGCGAATCCGCACAAGTTGCACCAGGGTAGCTGACTTCCCATTTCAAACAATGACATGTCAACTCCACTGAATCATGGGACTTCTTGGGACATTGGGACTACATGGGACATTCACTACTCTCGAGAGGATCGCCATTGGACGAAAACCGAGGAAAGACGCAGAAGTTTCCCCCCGGTCTCGAACCGGGGACCTTTCGCGTGTTAAGCGAACGTGATAACCGCTACACTACAGAAACTGCCAACTCCTGAAAGACAGAAGCCCAGTGCACACACAAACACGCAAGTAACAAGGAAACAGAACAAGGACACACATTTAAAATCTTGACATGGGCATTTCGGCTCATGAACTAGTTGATACTCTTCTTCAGCAAGCTAGCAACAAATGAGATTGTCCAAAGCAACCTTTCCCAATCCTGGACCTCAGGTTTCCCTGCTCTGCATGCGTTAGACCTGATTGGACCCTTACCAAGCTCTACAGAAAACGACAGAGCATGTGGCACCAGGGTACTCCAACAAACTCGTAACTGTCGACAATGCATCAATTATTTACGAGACTGCTGATAAAAGGGGTCATGTTTCCGCCCGGTCTCGAACCGGGGACCTTTCGCGTGTGAGGCGAACGTGATAACCACTACACTACGGAAACTTCTTCCTAACCAAACAACAGAATCTCACTGCACACCCACACAAACAAGGACACAGAATGAGGACACGCCTTTATCATGTCAAATGGGCATTTGGGATCATGAACCAGTTGATATGGTTCTTCAACAAATCAGCGGGCACTGAGACGGTCTAAGGCAGTGGTTCTCAACCCTTGTCCTCAGGCCAGCATGCTTTAGATCAGTGGTTCTTAACCCTGTCCTCAGGGAACCCCTGTCCTGCATGTTTTTAGAGGTTTCTTGGCTCCAACACACCTGATTCAAATGCATGTTCGTTACCAGGCTTCTAGAGAGCTACATAACGACCCACTTATTTGAATCGGGTGTGTTGGAGCAGGGAAACATCTCAAACATGCAGGGCAGGGCAGGGCAGGGCAGGTGGGACTAGGATCGCGAACGACTGGTCTGAAGTTCTCAGAAGTAACAAAGGTCCTTGGCCCATGACATTCATGGTAATCTTGCTGAACGGGATTCTACCGACTGGTAGAAACAACGGAACGGCTTAAAAGGCGAATCCGCACAAGTTGCACCAGGGTAGCTGACTTCCCATTTCAAAGAATGACATATCAACTCCACTGAATCATGGGACTTCTTGGGACATTGGGACTACATGGGACATTAACTACTCTCGAGAGGATCGCCATTGGACGAAAACCGAGGAAAGACGCAGAAGTTTCCGCCCGGTCTCGAACCGGGGACCTTTCGAGTGTTAAGCGAACGTGATAACCGCTACACTACTGAAACTCACAACTCCTGAAAGACAGAAGCCCAGTACACACACAAACACGCAAGTAACAAGGAAACAGAACAAGGACACACATTTAAAATCTTGACATGGGCATTTCGGCTCATGAACTAGTTGATACTCTTCTTCAGCAAGCTAGCAACAAATGAGATTGTCCTAAGCAACCTTTCCCAATCCTTGACCTCAGGTTTCCCTGCTCTGCATGCGTTATACCTGATTGGACCCTTACCAAGCTCTACAGAAAACGACGGAGCATGTGGCACCAGGGTACTCCAACAAACTCGTAACTGTCGACAATGCATCAATTATTTACGAGACTGCTGATAAAAGGGGACATGTTTCCGCCCGGTCTCGAACCGGGGACCTTTCGCGTGTGAGGCGAACGTGATAACCACTACACTACGGAAACTTCTTCCTAACCAATCAACAGAATCTCACTGCACACCCACACAAACAAGGACACAGAACGAGGACACGCCTTTATCATGTCAAATGGGCATTTGGGCTCATGAACCAGTTGATATGGTTCTTCAACAAGTCAGCGGGCACTGAGACGGTCTAAGGCAGTGGTTCTCAACCCTTGTCCTCAGGCCAGCATGCTTTAGATCAGTGGTTCTTAACCCTGTCCTCAGGGAACCCCTGTCCTGCATGTTTTTTGAGGTTTCTTGGCTCCAACACACCTGATTCAAATGCATGTTCGTTACCAGGCTTCTAGAGAGCTACATAACGACCCACTTATTTGAATCGGGTGTGTTGGAGCAGGGAAACATCTCAAACATGCAGGGCAGGGCAGGGCAGGTGGGACTAGGATCGCGAACGACTGGTCTGAAGGTCTCAGAAGTAACAAAGGTCCTTGGCCCATGACATTCATGGTAATCTTGCTGAACGGGATTCTACCGACTGGTAGAAACAACGGAACGGCTTAAAAGGCGAATCCGCACAAGTTGCACCAGGGTAGCTGACTTCCCATTTCAAAGAATGACATGTCAACTCCACTGAATCATGGGACTTCTTGGGACATTGGGACTACATGGGACATTCACTACTCTCGAGAGGATCGCCATTGGACGAAAACCGAGGAAAGACGCAGAAGTTTCCGCCCGGTCTCGAACCGGGGACCTTTCGCGTGTTAAGCGAACGTGATAACCGCTACACTACGGAAACTGCCAACTCCTGAAAGACAGAAGCCCAGTGCACACACAAACACGCAAGTAACAAGGAAACAGAACAAGGACACACATTTAAAATCTTGACATGGGCATTTCGGCTCATGAACTAGTTGATACTCTTCTTCAGCAAGCTAGCAACAAATGAGATTGTCCAAAGCATCCTTTCCCAATCCTGGACCTCAGGTTTCCCTGCTCTGCATGCGTTAGACCTGATTGGACCCTTACCAAGCTCTACAGAAAACGACGGAGCATGTGGCACCAGGGTACTCCAACAAACTCGTAACTGTCGACAATGCATCAATTATTTACGAGACTGCTGATAAAAGGGGACATGTTTCCGCCCGGTCTCGAACCGGGGACCTTTCGCGTGTGAGGCGAACGTGATAACCACTACACTACGGAAACTTCTTCCTAACCAAGCAACAGAATCTCACTGCACACCCACACAAACAAGGACACGCCTTTATCATGTCAAATGGGCATTTGGGCTCATGAACCAGTTGATATGGTTCTTCAACAAATCAGCGGGCACTGAGACGGTCTAAGGCAGTGGTTCTCAACCCTTGTCCTCAGGCCAGCATGCTTTAGATCAGTGGTTCTTAACCCTGTCCTCAGGGAACCCCTGT
The DNA here is from genome assembly GCF_038355195.1 of Osmerus mordax. NCBI lineage: Eukaryota > Metazoa > Chordata > Actinopteri > Osmeriformes > Osmeridae > Osmerus > Osmerus mordax. The sequence continues at coordinate 467,322 of NC_090060.1, read as the reverse complement.
CCTGCATGTTTTTTGAGGTTTCTTGGCTCCAACACACCTGATTCAAATGCATGTTCGTTACCAGGCTTCTAGAGAGCTACATAACGACCCACTTATTTGAATCGGGTGTGTTGGAGCAGGGAAACATCTCAAACATGCAGGGCAGGGCAGGGCAGGTGGGACTAGGATCGCGAACGACTGGTCTGAAGTTCTCAGAAGTAACAAAGGTCCTTGGCCCATGACATTCATGGTAATCTTGCTGAACGGGATTCTACCGACTGGTAGAAACAACGGAACGGCTTAAAAGGCGAATCCGCACAAGTTGCACCAGGGTAGCTGACTTCCCATTTCAAAGAATGACATATCAACTCCACTGAATCATGGGACTTCTTGGGACATTGGGACTACATGGGACATTAACTACTCTCGAGAGGATCGCCATTGGACGAAAACCGAGGAAAGACGCAGAAGTTTCCGCCCGGTCTCGAACCGGGGACCTTTCGAGTGTTAAGCGAACGTGATAACCGCTACACTACTGAAACTCACAACTCCTGAAAGACAGAAGCCCAGTACACACACAAACACGCAAGTAACAAGGAAACAGAACAAGGACACACATTTAAAATCTTGACATGGGCATTTCGGCTCATGAACTAGTTGATACTCTTCTTCAGCAAGCTAGCAACAAATGAGATTGTCCTAAGCAACCTTTCCCAATCCTTGACCTCAGGTTTCCCTGCTCTGCATGCGTTATACCTGATTGGACCCTTACCAAGCTCTACAGAAAACGACGGAGCATGTGGCACCAGGGTACTCCAACAAACTCGTAACTGTCGACAATGCATCAATTATTTACGAGACTGCTGATAAAAGGGGACATGTTTCCGCCCGGTCTCGAACCGGGGACCTTTCGCGTGTAAAGCGAACGTGATAACCACTACACTACGGAAACTTCTTCCTAACCAAACAACAGAATCTCACTGCACACCCACACAAACAAGGACACAGAACGAGGACACGCCTTTATCATGTCAAATGGGCATTTGGGCTCATGAACCAGTTGATATGGTTCTTCAACAAGTCAGCGGGCACTGAGACGGTCTAAGGCAGTGGTTCTCAACCCTTGTCCTCAGGCCAGCATGCTTTAGATCAGTGGTTCTTAACCCTGTCCTCAGGGAACCCCTGTCCTGCATGTTTTTTGAGGTTTCTTGGCTCCAACACACCTGATTCAAATGCATGTTCGTTACCAGGCTTCTAGAGAGCTACATAACGACCCACTTATTTGAATCGGGTGTGTTGGAGCAGGGAAACATCTCAAACATGCAGGGCAGGGCAGGGCAGGTGGGACTAGGATCGCGAACGACTGGTCTGAAGGTCTCAGAAGTAACAAAGGTCCTTGGCCCATGACATTCATGGTAATCTTGCTGAACGGGATTCTACCGACTGGTAGAAACAACGGAACGGCTTAAAAGGCGAATCCGCACAAGTTGCACCAGGGTAGCTGACTTCCCATTTCAAAGAATGACATGTCAACTCCACTGAATCATGGGACTTCTTGGGACATTGGGACTACATGGGACATTCACTACTCTCGAGAGGATCGCCATTGGACGAAAACCGAGGAAAGACGCAGAAGTTTCCCCCCAGTCTCGAACCGGGGACCTTTCGCGTGTTAAGCGAACGTGATAACCGCTACACTACGGAAACTGCCAACTCCTGAAAGACAGAAGCCCAGTGCACACACAAACACGCAAGTAACAAGGAAACAGAACAAGGACACACATTTAAAATCTTGACATGGGCATTTCGGCTCATGAACTAGTTGATACTCTTCTTCAGCAAGCTAGCAACAAATGAGATTGTCCAAAGCAACCTTTCCCAATCCTGGACCTCAGGTTTCCCTGCTCTGCATGCGTTAGACCTGATTGGACCCTTACCAAGCTCTACAGAAAACGACGGAGCATGTGGCACCAGGGTACTCCAACAAACTCGTAACTGTCGACAATGCATCAATTATTTACGAGACTGCTGATAAAAGGGGACATGTTTCCGCCCGGTCTCGAACCGGGGACCTTTCGCGTGTGAGGCGAACGTGATAACCACTACACTACGGAAACTTCTTCCTAACCAAACAACAGAATCTCACTGCACACCCACACAAACAAGGACACAGAACGAGGACACGCCTTTATCATGTCAAATGGGCATTTGGGCTCATGAACCAGTTGATATGGTTCTTCAACAAGTCAGCGGGCACTGAGACGGTCTAAGGCAGTGGTTCTCAACCCTTGTCCTCAGGCCAGCATGCTTTAGATCAGTGGTTCTTAACCCTGTCCTCAGGGAACCCCTGTCCTGCATGTTTTTAGAGGTTTCTTGGCTCCAACACACCTGATTCAAATGCATGTTCGTTACCAGGCTTCTAGAGAGCTACATAACGACCCACTTATTTGAATCGGGTGTGTTGGAGCAGGGAAACATCTCAAACATGCAGGGCAGGTGGGACCAGAATCGCGAACGACTGGTCTGAAGGTCTCAGAAGTAACAAAGGTCCTTGGCCCATGACATTCATGGTAATCTTGCTGAACGGGATTCTACCGACTGGTAGAAACAACGGAACGGCTTTAAAGGCGAATCCGCACAAGTTGCACCAGGGTAGCTGACTTCCCATTTCAAAGAATGACATGTCAACTCCACTGAATCATGGGACTTCTTGGGACATTGGGACTACATGGGACATTCACTACTCTCGAGAGGATCGCCATTGGACGAAAACCGAGGAAAGACGCAGAAGTTTCCGCCCGGTCTCAAACCGGGGACCTTTCGCGTGTTAAGCGAACGTGATAACCGCTACACTACGGAAACTGCCAACTCCTGAAAGACAGAAGCCCAGTGCACACACAAACACGCAAGTAACAAGGCAACAGAACAAGGACACACATTTAAAATCTCGACATGGGCCTTTCGGCTCATGAACTAGTTTATACTCTTCTTCAGCAAGCTAGCAACAAATGAGATTGTCCTAAGCAACCTTTCCCAATCCTGGACCTCAGGTTTCCCTGCTCTGCATGCGTTAGACCTGATTGGACCCTTACCAAGCTCTACAGAAAACGACGGAGCATGTGGCACCAGGGTACTCCAACAAACTCTAACTGTCGACAATGCATCAATTATTTACGAGACTGCTGATAAAAGGGGACATGTTTCCGCCCGGTCTCGAACCGGGGACCTTTCGCGTGTGAGGCGAACGTGATAACCACTACACTACGGAAACTTCTTCCTAACCAAACAACAGAATCTCACTGCACACCCACACAAACAAGGACACAGAACGAGGACACGCCTTTATCATGTCAAATGGGCATTTGGGCTCATGAACCAGTTGATATGGTTCTTCAACAAGTCAGCGGGCACTGAGACGGTCTAAGGCAGTGGTTCTCAACCCTTGTCCTCAGGCCAGCATGCTTTAGATCAGTGGTTCTTAACCCTGTCCTCAGGGAACCCCTGTCCTGCATGTTTTTAGAGGTTTCTTGGCTCCAACACACCTGATTCAAATGCATGTTCGTTACCAGGCTTCTAGAGAGCTACATAACGACCCACTTATTTGAATCGGGTGTGTTGGAGCAGGGAAACATCTCAAACATGCAGGGCAGGTGGGACCAGAATCGCGAACGACTGGTCTGAAGGTCTCAGAAGTAACAAAGGTCCTTGGCCCATGACATTCATGGTAATCTTGCTGAACGGGATTCTACCGACTGGTAGAAACAACGGAACGGCTTTAAAGGCGAATCCGCACAAGTTGCACCAGGGTAGCTGACTTCCCATTTCAAAGAATGACATGTCAACTCCACTGAATCATGGGACTTCTTGGGACATTGGGACTACATGGGACATTCACTACTCTCGAGAGGATCGCCATTGGACGAAAACCGAGGAAAGACGCAGAAGTTTCCGCCCGGTCTCAAACCGGGGACCTTTCGCGTGTTAAGCGAACGTGATAACCGCTACACTACGGAAACTGCCAACTCCTGAAAGACAGAAGCCCAGTGCACACACAAACACGCAAGTAACAAGGCAACAGAACAAGGACACACATTTAAAATCTCGACATGGGCCTTTCGGCTCATGAACTAGTTTATACTCTTCTTCAGCAAGCTAGCAACAAATGAGATTGTCCTAAGCAACCTTTCCCAATCCTGGACCTCAGGTTTCCCTGCTCTGCATGCGTTAGACCTGATTGGACCCTTACCAAGCTCTACAGAAAACGACGGAGCATGTGGCACCAGGGTACTCCAACAAACTCTAACTGTCGACAATGCATCAATTATTTACGAGACTGCTGATAAAAGGGGACATGTTTCCGCCCGGTCTCGAACCGGGGACCTTTCGCGTGTGAGGCGAACGTGATAACCACTACACTACGGAAACTTCTTCCTAACCAAACAACAAAATCTCACTGCACACCCACACAAACAAGGACACAGAACGAGGACACGCCTTTATCATGTCAAATGGGCATTTGGGCTCATGAACCAGTTGATATGGTTCTTCAACAAGTCAGCGGGCACTGAGACGGTCTAAGGCAGTGGTTCTCAACCCTTGTCCTCAGGCCAGCATGCTTTAGATCAGTGGTTCTTAACCCTGTCCTCAGGGAACCCCTGTCCTGCATGTTTTTAGAGGTTTCTTGGCTCCAACACACCTGATTCAAATGCATGTTCGTTACCAGGCTTCTAGAGAGCTACATAACAACCCACTTATTTGAATCGGGTGTGTTGGAGCAGGGAAACATCTCAAACATGCAGGGCAGGGCAGGGCAGGTGGGACTAGGATCGCGAACGACTGGTCTGAAGTTCTCAGAAGTAACAAAGGTCCTTGGCCCATGACATTCATGGTAATCTTGCTGAACGGGATTCTACCGACTGGTAGAAACAACGGAACGGCTTAAAAGGCGAATCCGCACAAGTTGCACCAGGGTAGCTGACTTCCCATTTCAAAGAATGACATGTCAACTCCACTGAATCATGGGACTTCTTGGGACATTGGGACTACATGGGACATTCACTACTCTCGAGAGGATCGCCATTGGACGAAAACCGAGGAAAGACGCAGAAGTTTCCGCCCGGTCTCGAACCGGGGACCTTTCGCGTGTTAAGCGAACGTGATAACCGCTACACTACGGAAACTGCCAACTCCTGAAAGACAGAAGCCCAGTGCACACACAAACACGCAAGTAACAAGGAAACAGAACAAGGACACACATTTAAAATCTTGACATGGGCATTTCGGCTCATGAACTAGTTGATACTCTTCTTCAGCAAGCTAGCAACAAATGAGATTGTCCAAAGCAACCTTTCCCAATCCTGGACCTCAGGTTTCCCTGCTCTGCATGCGTTAGACCTGATTGGACCCTTACCAAGCTCTACAGAAAACGACGGAGCATGTGGCACCAGGGTACTCCAACAAACTCGTAACTGTCGACAATGCATCAATTATTTACGAGACTGCTGATAAAAGGGGACATGTTTCCGCCCGGTCTCGAACCGGGGACCTTTCGCGTGTGAGGCGAACGTGATAACCACTACACTACGGAAACTTCTTCCTAACCAAGCAACAGAATCTCACTGCACACCCACACAAACAAGGACACGCCTTTATCATGTCAAATGGGCATTTGGGCTCATGAACCAGTTGATATGGTTCTTCAACAAGTCAGCGGGCACTGAGACGGTCTAAGGCAGTGGTTCTCAACCCTTGTCCTCAGGCCAGCATGCTTTAGATCAGTGGTTCTTAACCCTGTCCTCAGGGAACCCCTGTCCTGCATGTTTTTTGAGGTTTCTTGGCTCCAACACACCTGATTCAAATGCATGTTCGTTACCAGGCTTCTAGAGAGCTACATAACGACCCACTTATTTGAATCGGGTGTGTTGGAGCAGGGAAACATCTCAAACATGCAGGGCAGGGCAGGGCAGGGCAGGTGGGACTAGGATCGCGAACGACTGGTCTGAAGGTCTCAGAAGTAACAAAGGTCCTTGGCCCATGACATTCATGGTAATCTTGCTGAACGGGATTCTACCGACTGGTAGAAACAACGGAACGGCTTAAAAGGCGAATCCGCACAAGTTGCACCAGGGTAGCTGACTTCCCATTTCAAAGAATGACATATCAACTCCACTGAATCATGGGACTTCTTGGGACATTGGGACTACATGGGACATTAACTACTCTCGAGAGGATCGCCATTGGACGAAAACCGAGGAAAGACGCAGAAGTTTCCGCCCGGTCTCGAACCGGGGACCTTTCGAGTGTTAAGCGAACGTGATAACCGCTACACTACTGAAACTCACAACTCCTGAAAGACAGAAGCCCAGTACACACACAAACACGCAAGTAACAAGGAAACAGAACAAGGACACACATTTAAAATCTTGACATGGGCATTTCGGCTCATGAACTAGTTGATACTCTTCTTCAGCAAGCTAGCAACAAATGAGATTGTCCTAAGCAACCTTTCCCAATCCTTGACCTCAGGTTTCCCTGCTCTGCATGCGTTATACCTGATTGGACCCTTACCAAGCTCTACAGAAAACGACGGAGCATGTGGCACCAGGGTACTCCAACAAACTCGTAACTGTCGACAATGCATCAATTATTTACGAGACTGCTGATAAAAGGGGACATGTTTCCGCCCGGTCTCGAACCGGGGACCTTTCGCATGTGAGGCGAACGTGATAACCACTACACTACGGAAACTTCTTCCTAACCAAGCAACAGAATCTCACTGCACACCCACACAAACAAGGACACAGAACGAGGACACGCCTTTATCATGTCAAATGGGCATTTGGGCTCATGAACCAGTTGATATGGTTCTTCAACAAGTCAGCGGGCACTGAGACGGTCTAAGGCAGTGGTTCTCAACCCTTGTCCTCAGGCCAGCATGCTTTAGATCAGTGGTTCTTAACCCTGTCCTCAGGGAACCCCTGTCCTGCATGTTTTTTGAGGTTTCTTGGCTCCAACACACCTGATTCAAATGCATGTTCGTTACCAGGCTTCTAGAGAGCTACATAACGACCCACTTATTTGAATCGGGTGTGTTGGAGCAGGGAAACATCTCAAACATGCAGGGCAGGGCAGGGCAGGTGGGACTAGGATCGCGAACGACTGGTCTGAAGGTCTCAGAAGTAACAAAGGTCCTTGGCCCATGACATTCATGGTAATCTTGCTGAACGGGATTCTACCGACTGGTAGAAACAACGGAACGGCTTAAAAGGCGAATCCGCACAAGTTGCACCAGGGTAGCTGACTTCCCATTTCAAAGAATGACATATCAACTCCACTGAATCATGGGACTTCTTGGGACATTGGGACTACATGGGACATTAACTACTCTCGAGAGGATCGCCATTGGACGAAAACCGAGGAAAGACGCAGAAGTTTCCGCCCGGTCTCGAACCGGGGACCTTTCGAGTGTTAAGCGAACGTGATAACCGCTACACTACTGAAACTCACAACTCCTGAAAGACAGAAGCCCAGTACACACACAAACACGCAAGTAACAAGGAAACAGAACAAGGACACACATTTAAAATCTTGACATGGGCATTTCGGCTCATGAACTAGTTGATACTCTTCTTCAGCAAGCTAGCAACAAATGAGATTGTCCTAAGCAACCTTTCCCAATCCTTGACCTCAGGTTTCCCTGCTCTGCATGCGTTATACCTGATTGGACCCTTACCAAGCTCTACAGAAAACGACGGAGCATGTGGCACCAGGGTACTCCAACAAACTCGTAACTGTCGACAATGCATCAATTATTTACGAGACTGCTGATAAAAGGGGACATGTTTCCGCCCGGTCTCGAACCGGGGACCTTTCGCATGTGAGGCGAACGTGATAACCACTACACTACGGAAACTTCTTCCTAACCAAGCAACAGAATCTCACTGCACACCCACACAAACAAGGACACAGAACGAGGACACGCCTTTATCATGTCAAATGGGCATTTGGGCTCATGAACCAGTTGATATGGTTCTTCAACAAGTCAGCGGGCACTGAGACGGTCTAAGGCAGTGGTTCTCAACCCTTGTCCTCAGGCCAGCATGCTTTAGATCAGTGGTTCTTAACCCTGTCCTCAGGGAACCCCTGTCCTGCATGTTTTTTGAGGTTTCTTGGCTCCAACACACCTGATTCAAATGCATGTTCGTTACCAGGCTTCTAGAGAGCTACATAACGACCCACTTATTTGAATCGGGTGTGTTGGAGCAGGGAAACATCTCAAACATGCAGGGCAGGGCAGGGCAGGTGGGACTAGGATCGCGAACGACTGGTCTGAAGGTCTCAGAAGTAACAAAGGTCCTTGGCCCATGACATTCATGGTAATCTTGCTGAACGGGATTCTACCGACTGGTAGAAACAACGGAACGGCTTAAAAGGCGAATCCGCACAAGTTGCACCAGGGTAGCTGACTTCCCATTTCAAAGAATGACATGTCAACTCCACTGAATCATGGGACTTCTTGGGACATTGGGACTACATGGGACATTCACTACTCTCGAGAGGATCGCCATTGGACGAAAACCGAGGAAAGACGCAGAAGTTTCCGCCCGGTCTCGAACCTGGGACCTTTCGCGTGTTAAGCGAACGTGATAACCACTACACTACGGAAACTTCTTCCTAACTAAACAACAGAATCTCACTGCACACCCACACAAACAAGGACACAGAACGAGGACACGCCTTTATCATGTCAAATGGGCATTTGGGCTCATGAACCAGTTGATATGGTTCTTCAACAAGTCAGCGGGCACTGAGACGGTCTAAGGCAGTGGTTCTCAACCCTTGTCCTCAGGCCAGCATGCTTTAGATCAGTGGTTCTTAACCCTGTCCTCAGGGAACCCCTGTCCTGCATGTTTTTAGAGGTTTCTTGGCTCCAACACACCTGATTCAAATGCATGTTCGTTACCAGGCTTCTAGAGAGCTACATAACGACCCACTTATTTGAATCGGGTGTGTTGGAGCAGGGAAACATCTCAAACATGCAGGGCAGGGCAGGGCAGGTGGGACTAGGATCGCGAACGACTGGTCTGAAGTTCTCAGAAGTAACAAAGGTCCTTGGCCCATGACATTCATGGTAATCTTGCTGAACGGGATTCTACCGACTGGTAGAAACAACGGAACGGCTTAAAAGGCGAATCCGCACAAGTTGCACCAGGGTAGCTGACTTCCCATTTCAAAGAATGACATGTAACTCCACTGAATCATGGGACTTCTTGGGACATTGGGACTACATGGGACATTCACTACTCTCGAGAGGATCGCCATTGGACGAAAACCGAGGAAAGACGCAGAAGTTTCCGCCCGGTCTCGAACCGGGGACCTTTCGCGTGTTAAGCGAACGTGATAACCGCTACACTACGGAAACTGCCAACTCCTGAAAGACAGAAGCCCAGTGCACACACAAACACGCAAGTAACAAGGAAACAGAACAAGGACACACATTTAAAATCTTGACATGGGCATTTCGGCTCATGAACTAGTTGATACTCTTCTTCAGCAACCTAGCAACAAATGAGATTGTCCAAAGCAACCTTTCCCAATCCTGGACCTCAGGTTTCCCTGCTCTGCATGCGTTAGACCTGATTGGACCCTTACCAAGCTCTACAGAAAACGACGGAGCATGTGGCACCAGGGTACTCCAACAAACTCGTAACTGTCGACAATGCATCAATTATTTACGAGACTGCTGATAAAAGGGGACATGTTTCCGCTCGGTCTCGAACCGGGGACCTTTCGCGTGTGAGGCGAACGTGATAACCACTACACTACGGAAACTTCTTCCTAACCAAGCAACAGAATCTCACTGCACACCCACACAAACAAGGACACAGAACGAGGACACGCCTTTATCATGTCAAATGGGCATTTGGGCTCATGAACCAGTTGATATGGTTCTTCAACAAGTCAGCGGGCACTGAGACGGTCTAAGGCAGTGGTTCTCAACCCTTGTCCTCAGGCCAGCATGCTTTAGATCAGTGGTTCTTAACCCTGTCCTCAGGGAACCCCTGTCCTGCATGTTTTTAAAGGTTTCTTGGCTCCAACACACCTGATTCAAATGCATGTTCGTTACCAGGCTTCTAGAGAGCTACATAATGACCCACTTATTTGAATCGGGTGTGTTGGAGCAGGGAAACATCTCAAACATGCAGGGCAGGGCAGGGCAGGGCAGGGCAGGTGGGACCAGGATCGCGAACGACTGGTCTGAAGGTCTCAGAAGTAACAAAGGTCCTTGGCCCATGACATTCATGGTAATCTTGCTGAACGGGATTCTACCGACTGGTAGAAACAACGGAACGGCTTAAAAGGCGAATCCGCACAAGTTGCACCAGGGTAGCTGACTTCCCATTTCAAAGAATGACATGTCAACTCCACTGAATCATGGGACTTCTTGGGACATTGGGACTACATGGGACATTAACTACTCTCGAGAGGATCGCCATTGGACGAAAACCGAGGAAAGACGCAGAACATTTCCGCCCGGTCTCGAACCGGGGACCTTTCGAGTGTTAAGCGAACGTGATAACCGCTACACTACGGAAACTGCCAACTCCTGAAAGACAGAAGCCCAGTGCACACACAAACACGCAAGTAACAAGGAAACAGAACAAGGACACACATTTAAAATCTTGACATGGGCATTTCGGCTCATGAACTAGTTGATACTCTTCTTCAGCAAGCTAGCAACAAATGAGATTGTCCTAAGCAACCTTTCCCAATCCTGGACCTCAGGTTTCCCTGCTCTGCATGTGTTATACCTGATTGGACCCTTACCAAGCTCTACAGAAAACGACGGAGCATGTGGCACCAGGGTACTCCAACAAACTCGTAACTGTCGACAATGCATCAATTATTTACGAGACTGCTGATAAAAGGGGACATGTTTCCGCCCGGTCTCGAACCGGGGACCTTTCGCGTGTGAGGCGAACGTGATAACCACTACACTACGGAAACTTCTTCCTAACCAAACAACAGAATCTCACTGCACACCCACACAAACAAGGACACAGAACGAGGACACGCCTTTATCATGTCAAATGGGCATTTGGGCTCATGAACCAGTTGATATGGTTCTTCAACAAGTCAGCGGGCACTGAGACGGTCTAAGGCAGTGGTTCTCAACCCTTGTCCTCAGGCCAGCATGCTTTAGATCAGTGGTTCTTAACCCTGTCCTCAGGGAACCCCTGTCCTGCATGTTTTTAGAGGTTTCTTGGCTCCAACACACCTGATTCAAATGCATGTTCGTTACCAGGCTTCTAGAGAGCTACATAACGACCCACTTATTTGAATCGGGTGTGTTGGAGCAGGGAAACATCTCAAACATGCAGGGCAGGGCAGGGCAGGGCAGGTGGGACCAGGATCGCGAACGACTGGTCTGAAGGTCTCAGAAGTAACAAAGGTCCTTGGCCCATGACATTCATGGTAATCTTGCTGAACGGGATTCTACCGACTGGTAGAAACAACGGAACGGCTTAAAAGGCGAATCCGCACAAGTTGCACCAGGGTAGCTGACTTCCCATTTCAAAGAACGACATGTCAACTCCACTGAATCATGGGACTTCTTGGGACATTGGGACTACATGGGACATTAACTACTCTCGAGAGGATCGCCATTGGACGAAAACCGAGGAAAGACGCAGACGTTTCCGCCCGGTCTCGAACCGGGGACCTTTCGAGTGTTAAGCGAACGTGATAACCGCTACACTACTGAAACTAACAACTCCTGAAAGACAGAAGCCCAGTGCACACACACACACGCAAGTAACAAGGAAACAGAACAAGGACACACATTTAAAATCTTGACATGGGCATTTCGGCTCATGAACTAGTTGATACTCTTCTTCAGCAAGCTAGCAACAAATGAGATTGTCCTAAGCAACCTTTCCCAATCCTGGACCTCAGGTTTCCCTGCTCTGCATGCGTTATACCTGATTGGACCCTTACCAAGCTCTACAGAAAACGACGGAGCATGTGGCACCAGGGTACTCCAACAAACTCGTAACTGTCGACAATGCATCAATTATTTACGAGACTGCTGATAAAAGGGGACATGTTTCCGCCCGGTCTCGAACCGGGGACCTTTCGCGTGTGAGGCGAACGTGATAACCACTACACTATGGAAACTTCTTCCTAACCAAGCAACAGAATCTCACTGCACACCCACACAAACAAGGACACAGAACGAGGACACGCCTTTATCATGTCAAATGGGCATTTGGGCTCATGAACCAGTTGATATGGTTCTTCAACAAGTCAGCGGGCACTGAGACGGTCTAAGGCAGTGGTTCTCAACCCTTGTCCTCAGGCCAGCATGCTTTAGATCAGTGGTTCTTAACCCTGTCCTCAGGGAACCCCTGTCCTGCATGTTTTTTGAGGTTTCTTGGCTCCAACACACCTGATTCAAATGCATGTTCGTTACCAGGCTTCTAGAGAGCTACATAACGACCCACTTATTTGAATCGGGTGTGTTGGAGCAGGGAAACATCTCAAACATGCAGGGCAGGGCAGGGCAGGTGGGACTAGGATCGCGAACGACTGGTCTGAAGGTCTCAGAAGTAACAAAGGTCCTTGGCCCATGACATTCATGGTAATCTTGCTGAACGGGATTCTACCGACTGGTAGAAACAACGGAACGGCTTAAAAGGCGAATCCGCACAAGTTGCACCAGGGTAGCTGACTTCCCATTTCAAAGAATGACATATCAACTCCACTGAATGATGGGACTTCTTGGGACATTGGGACTACATGGGACATTAACTACTCTCGAGAGGATCGCCATTGGACGAAAACCGAGGAAAGACGCAGAAGTTTCCGCCCGGTCTCGAACCGGGGACCTTTCGAGTGTTAAGCGAACGTGATAACCGCTACACTACTGAAACTCACAACTCCTGAAAGACAGAAGCCCAGTACACACACAAACACGCAAGTAACAAGGAAACAGAACAAGGACACACATTTAAAATCTTGACATGGGCATTTCGGCTCATGAACTAGTTGATACTCTTCTTCAGCAAGCTAGCAACAAATGAGATTGTCCTAAGCAACCTTTCCCAATCCTTGACCTCAGGTTTCCCTGCTCTGCATGCGTTATACCTGATTGGACCCTTACCAAGCTCTACAGAAAACGACGGAGCATGTGGCACCAGGGTACTCCAACAAACTCGTAACTGTCGACAATGCATCAATTATTTACGAGACTGCTGATAAAAGGGGACATGTTTCCGCCCGGTCTCGAACCGGGGACCTTTCGCATGTGAGGCGAACGTGATAACCACTACACTACGGAAACTTCTTCCTAACCAAGCAACAGAATCTCACTGCACACCCACACAAACAAGGACACAGAACGAGGACACGCCTTTATCATGTCAAATGGGCATTTGGGCTCATGAACCAGTTGATATGGTTCTTCAACAAGTCAGCGGGCACTGAGACGGTCTAAGGCAGTGGTTCTCAACCCTTGTCCTCAGGCCAGCATGCTTTAGATCAGTGGTTCTTAACCCTGTCCTCAGGGAACCCCTGTCCTGCATGTTTTTTGAGGTTTCTTGGCTCCAACACACCTGATTCAAATGCATGTTCGTTACCAGGCTTCTAGAGAGCTACATAACGACCCACTTATTTGAATCGGGTGTGTTGGAGCAGGGAAACATCTCAAACATGCAGGGCAGGGCAGGGCAGGTGGGACTAGGATCGCGAACGACTGGTCTGAAGGTCTCAGAAGTAACAAAGGTCCTTGGCCCATGACATTCATGGTAATCTTGCTGAACGGGATTCTACCGACTGGTAGAAACAACGGAACGGCTTAAAAGGCGAATCCGCACAAGTTGCACCAGGGTAGCTGACTTCCCATTTCAAAGAATGACATGTCAACTCCACTGAATCATGGGACTTCTTGGGACATTGGGACTACATGGGACATTCACTACTCTCGAGAGGATCGCCATTGGACGAAAACCGAGGAAAGACGCAGAAGTTTCCGCCCGGTCTCGAACCGGGGACCTTTCGCGTGTTAAGCGAACGTGATAACCACTACACTACGGAAACTTCTTCCTAACCAATCAACAGAATCTCACAACACACCCACACAAACAAGGACACAGAACGAGGACACGCCTTTATCATGTCAAATGGGCATTTGGGCTCATGAACCAGTTGATATGGTTCTTCAACAAGTCAGCGGGCACTGAGACGGTCTAAGGCAGTGGTTCTCAACCCTTGTCCTCAGGCCAGCATGCTTTAGATCAGTGGTTCTTAACCCTGTCCTCAGGGAACCCCTGTCCTGCATGTTTTTAGAGGTTTCTTGGCTCCAACACACCTGATTCAAATGCATGTTCGTTACCAGGCTTCTAGAGAGCTACATAACGACCCACTTATTTGAATCGGGTGTGTTGGAGCAGGGAAACATCTCAAACATGCAGGGCAGGGCAGGTGGGACCAGGATCGCGAACGACTGGTCTGAATGTCTCAGAAGTAACAAAGGTCCGTGGCCCATGACATTCATGGTAATCTTGCTGAACGGGATTCTACCGACTGGTAGAAACAACGGAACGGCTTAAAAGGCGAATCCGCACAAGTTGCACCAGGGTAGCTGACTTCCCATTTCAAAGAATGACATGTCAACTCCACTGAATCATGGGACTTCTTGGGACATTGGGACTACATGGGACATTAACTACTGTCGAGAGGATCGCCATTGGACGAAAACCGAGGAAAGACGCAGAAGTTTCCGCCCGGTCTCGAACCGGGGACCTTTCAAGTGTTAAGCAAACGTGATAACCGCTACACTACTGAAACTAACAACTCCTGAAAGACAGAAGCCCAGTGCACACACAAACACGCAAGTAACAAGGAAACAGAACAAGGACACACATTTAAAATCTTGACATGGGCATTTCGGCTCATGAACTAGTTGATACTCTTCTTCAGCAAGCTAGCAACAAATGAGATTGTCCTAAGCAACCTTTCCCAATCCTGGACCTCAGGTTTCCCTGCTCTGCATGCGTTAGACCTGATTGGACCCTTACCAAGCTCTACAGAAAACGACGGAGCATGTGGCACCAGGGTACTCCAACAAACTCGTAACTGTCGACAATGCATCAATTATTTACGAGACTGCTGATAAAAGGGGACATGTTTCCGCCCGGTCTCGAACCGGGGACCTTTCGCGTGTGAGGCGAACGTGATAACCACTACACTACGGAAACTTCTTCCTAACCAAACAACAGAATCTCACTGCACACCCACACAAACAAGGACACAGAACGAGGACACGCCTTTATCATGTCAAATGGGCATTTGGGCTCATGAACCAGTTGATATGGTTCTTCAACAAGTCAGCGGGCACTGAGACGGTCTAAGGCAGTGGTTCTCAACCCTTGTCCTCAGGCCAGCATGCTTTAGATCAGTGGTTCTTAACCCTGTCCTCAGGGAACCCCTGTCCTGCATGTTTTTAGAGGTTTCTTGGCTCCAACACACCTGATTCAAATGCATGTTCGTTACCAGGCTTCTAGAGAGCTACATAACGACCCACTTATTTGAATCGGGTGTGTTGGAGCAGGGAAACATCTCAAACATGCAGGGCAGGGCAGGGCAGGGCAGGTGGGACCAGGATCGCGAACGACTGGTCTGAAGGTCTCAGAAGTAACAAAGGTCCTTGGCCCATGACATTCATGGTAATCTTGCTGAACGGGATTCTACCGACTGGTAGAAACAACGGAACGGCTTAAAAGGCGAATCCGCACAAGTTGCACCAGGGTAGCTGACTTCCCATTTCAAAGAATGACATGTCAACTCCACTGAATCATGGGACTTCTTGGGACATTGGGACTACATGGGACATTAACTACTCTCGAGAGGATCGCCATTGGACGAAAACCGAGGAAAGACGCAGAAGTTTCCGCCCGGTCTCGAACCGGGGACCTTTCGCGTGTTAAGCGAACGTGATAACCACTACACTACGGAAACTTCTTCCTAACCAATCAACAGAATCTCACAACACACCCACACAAACAAGGACACAGAACGAGGACACGCCTTTATCATGTCAAATGGGCATTTGGGCTCATGAACCAGTTGATATGGTTCTTCAACAAGTCAGCGGGCACTGAGACGGTCTAAGGCAGTGGTTCTCAACCCTTGTCCTCAGGCCAGCATGCTTTAGATCAGTGGTTCTTAACCCTGTCCTCAGGGAACCCCTGTCCTGCATGTTTTTAGAGGTTTCTTGGCTCCAACACACCTGATTCAAATGCATGTTCGTTACCAGGCTTCTAGAGAGCTACATAACGACCCACTTATTTGAATCGGGTGTGTTGGAGCAGGGAAACATCTCAAACATGCAGGGCAGGGCAGGTGGGACCAGGATCGCGAACGACTGGTCTGAATGTCTCAGAAGTAACAAAGGTCCTTGGCCCATGACATTCATGGTAATCTTGCTGAACGGGATTCTACCGACTGGTAGAAACAACGGAACGGCTTAAAAGGCGAATCCGCACAAGTTGCACCAGGGTAGCTGACTTCCCATTTCAAAGAATGACATGTCAACTCCACTGAATCATGGGACTTCTTGGGACATTGGGACTACATGGGACATTAACTACTGTCGAGAGGATCGCCATTGGACGAAAACCGAGGAAAGACGCAGAAGTTTCCGCCCGGTCTCGAACCGGGGACCTTTCAAGTGTTAAGCAAACGTGATAACCGCTACACTACTGAAACTAACAACTCCTGAAAGACAGAAGCCCAGTGCACACACAAACACGCAAGTAACAAGGAAACAGAACAAGGACACACATTTAAAATCTTGACATGGGCATTTCGGCTCATGAACTAGTTGATACTCTTCTTCAGCAAGCTAGCAACAAATGAGATTGTCCTAAGCAACCTTTCCCAATCCTGGACCTCAGGTTTCCCTGCTCTGCATGCGTTAGACCTGATTGGACCCTTACCAAGCTCTACAGAAAACGACGGAGCATGTGGCACCAGGGTACTCCAACAAACTCGTAACTGTCGACAATGCATCAATTATTTACGAGACTGCTGATAAAAGGGGACATGTTTCCGCCCGGTCTCGAACCGGGGACCTTTCGCGTGTGAGGCGAACGTGATAACCACTACACTACGGAAACTTCTTCCTAACCAAACAACAGAATCTCACTGCACACCCACACAAACAAGGACACAGAACGAGGACACGCCTTTATCATGTCAAATGGGCATTTGGGCTCATGAACCAGTTGATATGGTTCTTCAACAAGTCAGCGGGCACTGAGACGGTCTAAGGCAGTGGTTCTCAACCCTTGTCCTCAGGCCAGCATGCTTTAGATCAGTGGTTCTTAACCCTGTCCTCAGGGAACCCCTGTCCTGCATGTTTTTAGAGGTTTCTTGGCTCCAACACACCTGATTCAAATGCATGTTTGTTACCAGGCTTCTAGAGAGCTACATAACGACCCACTTATTTGAATCGGGTGTGTTGGAGCAGGGAAACATCTCAAACATGCAGGGCAGGGCAGGGCAGGTGGGACCAGGATCGCGAACGACTGGTCTGAAGGTCTCAGAAGTAACAAAGGTCCTTGGCCCATGACATTCATGGTAATCTTGCCGAACGGGATTCTACCGACTGGTAGAAACAACGGAACGGCTTAAAAGGCGAATCCGCACAAGTTGCACCAGGGTAGCTGACTTCCCATTTCAAAGAATGACATGTCAACTCCACTGAATCATGGGACTTCTTGGGACATTGGGACTACATGGGACATTAACTACTGTCGAGAGGATCGCCATTGGACGAAAACCGAGGAAAGACGCAGAAGTTTCCGCCCGGTCTCGAACCGGGGACCTTTCGAGTGTTAAGCGAACGTGATAACCGCTACACTACTGAAACTAACAACTCCTGAAAGACAGAAGCCCAGTGCACACACAAACACGCAAGTAACAAGGAAACAGAACAAGGACACACATTTAAAATCTTGACATGGGCATTTCGGCTCATGAACTAGTTGATACTCTTCTTCAGCAAGCTAGCAACAAATGAGATTGTCCTAAGCAACCTTTCCCAATCCTGGACCTCAGGTTTCCCTGCTCTGCATGCGTTAGACCTGATTGGACCCTTACCAAGCTCTACAGAAAACGACGGAGCATGTGGCACCAGGGTACTCCAACAAACTCGTAACTGTCGACAATGCATCAATTATTTACGAGACTGCTGATAAAAGGGGACATGTTTCCGCCCGGTCTCGAACCGGGGACCTTTCGCGTGTGAGGCGAACGTGATAACCACTACACTACGGAAACTTCTTCCTAACCAAACAACAGAATCTCACTGCACACCCACACAAACAAGGACACAGAACGAGGACACGCCTTTATCATGTCAAATGGGCATTTGGGCTCATGAACCAGTTGATATGGTTCTTCAACAAGTCAGCGGGCACTGAGACGGTCTAAGGCAGTGGTTCTCAACCCTTGTCCTCAGGCCAGCATGCTTTAGATCAGTGGTTCTTAACCCTGTCCTCAGGGAACCCCTGTCCTGCATGTTTTTTGAGGTTTCTTGGCTCCAACACACCTGATTCAAATGCATGTTCGTTACCAGGCTTCTAGAGAGCTACATAACGACCCACTTATTTGAATCGGGTGTGTTGGAGCAGGGAAACATCTCAAACATGCAGGGCAGGGCAGGGCAGGTGGGACCAGGATCGCGAACGACTGGTCTGAAGGTCTCAGAAGTAACAAAGGTCCTTGGCCCATGACATTCATGGTAATCTTGCTGAACGGGATTCTACCGACTGGTAGAAACAACGGAACGGCTTAAAAGGCGAATCCGCACAAGTTGCACCAGGGTAGCTGACTTCCCATTTCAAAGAATGACATGTCAACTCCACTGAATCATGGGACTTCTCGGGACATTGGGACTACATGGGACAGTAACTACTTTCGAGAGGATCGCCATTGGACGAAAACCGAGGAAAGACGCAGAAGTTTCCGCCCGGTCTCGAACCGGGGACCTTTCGCGTGTTACCCCTCACGCTCTCCTCATTGTCTACGCAGCCTGAACCTATCCTTCGCGCTGTCTCCGGGTCATTGTGACCCACAGCGTTGTATATTACGCCACCTTCGCGCTGTCTCGGTGGTCGTTGTGACCCGCAGCGTTGTCTATTACGCCCCCCTTCGCGCTGTCTCGGGGGTCGTTGTGACCCACAGCGTGGGAATGAAAGGTTTGACTTAATTTATTTTTGTATTATGTAAAATTTTCAGAAGACCGCTGTGGGTCACAAGGAACCGGAGACAGTGCGGGGTCTCGTAATAGACAACACGGACGTTGACGTGTCTAACAAAAAGGCAGAGACAGCGCAATAAACATGGATCTCCCTGGTAGTCTAGTGGCAAGACTGTGGGGCTTTCAGCTCCGTGGCCGGGGTTCGCTTCACGGTCAGGGCAAATACGATTTCATTTTTATTTCGACGGAGAATGTTTCACTTGACTATTTTTGTATTACGAAAGGTTGTCAGCACGAGGGTGGCGTAACAGACTAGGTATGGTGAGTCACAGCGCAGACTAGGATACAGCGCGAGAGTGTACTAATAGGCTAGGCAGACAAGGCTAGAAATAAAAGGTTTGACTTTATTTATTTTTTATTATGAAAAAGTTGTCACAACGTCAGTTTGCTTCACCACGACATATACATC
The DNA here is from genome assembly GCF_038355195.1 of Osmerus mordax. NCBI lineage: Eukaryota > Metazoa > Chordata > Actinopteri > Osmeriformes > Osmeridae > Osmerus > Osmerus mordax. The sequence goes on along the minus strand of NC_090060.1, from coordinate 447,610 downwards.
GTGGTGCATGTGTTGGTAGTAGCGTTAGCAGCGCTGTGGCTTGAGCAAAGCCCTCTTCTGCACTCGACTGAGTTGTTCAGTCTTCTGCACACACTCCCGCAGGTCGTCCATGGTCAACGGGAACCTCTCCTTGGCCGAAGCCCAGCTCGGTGGGGCATGTGGGGCAGTATACATGAGAACAGGATTTGCAAACAGGCCTCTTACACCCGCGACAAACGGTGAACGTTTTACGGTCCTTCTTCAGAATCAGAATCAGAAAGGGATTTATTCGCCATGAAAGTTTGCACAGACAAGGAATTTGCTTTGGCAGGAAGGTGCATACAATAAACATATACCTAAAATTTAAATATGTGGACTAACTATACTAAAGGTACATAAACTAGCAGTACTAAGTGGGATTAGAATAGAATTAAATATACAATAAAATATAAGTTGCCGTAAATTACAATATAAAAATACAAAAATACAAATATTAAAAAAAATACAAATGTACAAGATACCATGTTGTAATGCAGTGCAAAAAGCAGAGTGTTTTAAGCAAGAAGTCATTGAGTCAGTGTGGTCCCATGGCCTTGTTGAAGAGGCCAACAGCGGAAGGGAAGAAACTGTTTTTGTGGCGTGAGGTATTGGTCCTGATAGACCGCAGCCTTCTGCCGGAGGGGAGTGACTGAAACACCGGGCAGACTTGACATCTCTTCCTCTTACTGGCAGGGACCGGCGACGTCGGTCCTGCCGATGAGGAGGCGGCGGCTGCTGCTGCGCCATCCTCTCCGGGTCGCCGTTGAGGAGGCGGATCGCGACAGCTGGCCATCCGTAGATCTTTCACAACCGCGGCAGCAGCTCCCGTGCGGGGCAGACATCGTCTTCTTTTAATCAGCGGAGTCACGAGGGCCCTTCCGAGCTGCTCGAGGAAAAACCTCCTCTTGTTGCGCTTATGCGGCATCCAGTTGGGGTTGACCTCTCTCCATATCACAAAGGCGTTGTAGGAGGAGACGTCAACGATGTTGCTGAAGATGACGAGGGGCCAGCGGGCGTCTTCCTTTTACAGCTGTAGGCCGTGATGACCTTATCCAGATTTTCGACTCCTCCTTTGTTCAAATTATAATCCAGGACGATGGTCGGTTTGCCGTCGTTTCTGTCACTGATTTCAGCGTCTGTGTGGCGTGTGCTCATGAGTAAAACGTTCTTATTTTTCTTCGCGAGGTAGGAAACCAGAGTGGTGGTTGGAGTGAAGGCGAACTGCGACGACAGCACCCGTCGCGTCTTCGTCGTCAGCATCTTGGACGGGAGCTCGGCCCTGTTCTTTCTCACGGTGCCAACCACGGTCATGTTTCTCGTCGCCATGAGCTCTCGTCCGAGTTCGTAAGAGGTGAAGAAATTGTCACACGTGACATTGCGATCCTTCAGGCCCTCTGTCACGTCGAGCACGACGCGCATCCCCTGGTTCCTCTCCGGGACTCCGTCCATCTGCTTCCCGGTGTAGACTTGCATCTTCCAAGCGTAGCTTGATTTTGCATCGCACGCGACCCACGACTTGATGCCGTATTTCGCCGGTTTGCTTGGCATGTATTGCTTGAAAGGACACCGTCCTCTGAACGCAAGCAGTTGTTCATCCACGGTCACTTCGGGCCCTGGGTCGTAGAATCAGAATCAGAATCAGAAAGGGATTTATTCGCCATGAAAGTTTGCACAGACAAGGAATTTGCTTTGGCAGGAAGGTGCATACAATAAACATATACCTAAAATTTAAATATGTGGACTAACTATACTAAGGGTACATAAACTAGCAGTACTAAGTGGGATAAATATAAGTTGCCGTAAATTACAATATAAAAATACAAAAATACAAATATTACAAAAAATACAAATGTACAAGATACCATGTTGTGGTGCAGTGCAAAAGAGGTGTGTTTTAAGCAATAAGTCATTTGAGTCAGTGTGGTCCCTTGGCCTTGTTGAAGAGGCCAACAGCGGAAGGGAAGAAACTGTTTTTGTGGCGTGAGGTATTGGTCCTGATAGACCGCAGCCTTCTGCCGGAGGGGAGTGACTGAAACAGGGAGTGTCCAGGGTGGGAGGAGTCGGCCACAATCTTCCTCGCTCGCCTCAGGGTCCTCGAGGTGTGCAGGTCCTCGAGGGTAGGCAGATTGCAGCCTCATCACCTTCTCAGCAGTACGGATGATACGCTGCAGTCTGCTCTTGTCCTTGGCAGTGGCAGCAGCGTACCAGACGGTGATGGAGGAGGTGAGGATGGACTCAATGATGGCTGAGTAGAAGTGCACCATCATTGTCTTTGGCAGGTTGAACTTCTTCAGCTGCCGAAGGAAGTACATCCTCTGTTGTGCTTTCTTGATGAGGGAGCTGATGTTCAGTTCCCACTTGAGGTCCTGGGAGAGGATAGTGCCCAGGAAGCGGAAGGACTCCACAGTGTTGACTGGGGAGTCACACAGGGTGATGGGGGTGAGTGGGGCTGTGTTCCTCCTGAAGTCCACAACCATCTCCACTGTCTTAAGAGCATTGAGCTCTAAGTTGTTCTGGCTGCACCAGGTCACCAGGTTGGCCGCTTCCCACCTATAATCAGACTCGTCTCCACCAGAGATGAGCCCAATAAGGGTGGTGTCGTCCGCAAACTTCAGGAGTTTGACGGACGGATGACTGGAGGTGCAACTGTTGGTGTACAGGGAGAACAGCAGAGGAGAAAGGACGCAGCCCTGAGGTGATCCGGTGCTGATGGACCGGGAGTCAGAGACTTGTGTTCCCAGCTTAACGCACTGCTTCCTGTCAGACAGGAAGTCTGTGATCCACCTGCAGGTGGAATCAGGCACGTTCAGCTGGGAGAGCTTGTCCTGAAGCAGGGCAGGGATGATGGTGTTGAAGGCAGAGCTGAAGTCCACAAACAGGATCCTAGCATAGGATGCTGGGGAGTCCAGGTGCTGTAGGGTGAAGTGGAGGGCCATGTTAACTGCATCGTCCACAGACCTGTTGGCTCTGTAGGCAAACTGCAGGGGGTCCAGTAGAGGGTCAGTGATGGATTTAAGGTGTGCCAGCACCAGGCGCTCGAAAGACTTCATTACCACAGAGGTCAGGGCGACGGGTCTGTAGTCATTATGTCCTGTTGGCCTTGGCTTTTTGGGCACAGGGATGATGGTGGAGGACTTGAGACAGGCTGGCACATGGCATGTCTCAAGGGAGGTGTTAAAGATGTGGGTAAACACCGGAGACAGCTGGTCAGCGCAGTGCTTGAGGGTGGCTGGAGAGACAGAGTCCGGCCCAGCTGCTTTGCGGGGGTTCTGCCTCTTGAAAAGTCTGTTAACTTCACCCTCCTGAATGGAGAGAGTCGTCACTGTAGAGGGGGGGAGGTGGGAGGCCTCCTGGGTGGGAAGGGGTAGTTCAAGACTGTCCAATTGTCTTTCAAATCTGCAGTAGAACTCATTCAGGTCGTTGGCCAGGCGGGAGTCGTTAGTGGAGTGGGGGGCTCTGGGCTTGTAGTTGGTAATTTGCCTGAGCCCTCTCCAGACAGAAGCAGAGTCGTTTGCAGAGAATTGGTGTTTTAGCCTCTCTGAGTACAGTCGTTTAGCCTCCCTCACCGCCTTGCTAAACCTGTTCTTTGACTCCTTGAAACTGTCTTTGTCCCCACTCCTAAACGCGGCCTCTTTCTCTGACCTCAACCTTCTGAGTTTAGCTGTAAACCAGGGTTTGTCGTTGTTGTAGCTTACCCTGGTGCGTGTTGGTATACAGCAGTCCTCACAGAAGCTGATGTATGATGTCACAGCCTCTGTGAGCTCATCCAGACTATTGGTAGCAGTCGTGAACATGTCCCAGTCAGTGCAGTCCAAGCAGGCCCGCAGATCCTCCATAGCTTCACTGGTCCACTGTTTTGATGTCCTCACAGCAGGCTTACAGCGCTTTAGCTTCTGCCTGTATGCAGGAATCAGGTGGACCATGGCGTGGTCAGAGTGACCCAGTGCTGCTCGGGGGACCGCATGGTATGCTTTGCTGATTGTAGAGTAGCAGTGATCCAGGGTGTTTCCTTCTCTGGTAGGGCATTTGATGAATTGTCTATATTTTGGGAGTTCTTGAGTGAGATTGCCTTTGTTAAAGTCGCCTAGCACAATAACCAAGGAATCCGGATTTTCATGCTCCACACTCAGTATCTGGCTGGCGAGCACACGTTGAGCCTCGTTAACGCTAGCCTGCGGAGGCATGTAGACGCCAACCAGAATGAATGATGCAAACTCTCGTGGCGAGTAAAAAGATCTACAGTTAATAAAAAATGATTCCAGATCAGGAGAACAGTGCTGCAGAATCACTGTCACATCTTCACACCAGCCACTGTTAATGTAAAAACAAATACCACCGCCTTTCGTTTTGCCAGAGAGCACAGGGTTACGATCCGCTCTCAGCAGTTTGAAACCTGCTAGCTGTAGCGCAGAGTCTGGGATCAGTTCACTCAGCCATGTCTCCGTAAAGCACAAAACGGAAGATGAATGAAAGTCTCTGTTTTTCCACACCAGTAGCTGAAGTTCATCCAGTTTGTTGCTCAGTGAACGCACGTTGGAGAGAAATATCCCCGGTAACGCTGTGCGTGCCTCACGCCGACGGAGTCGCACCAGAGCACCGGCTCGTTTGCCTCTCCTACGGCGCTTTGCTGCTAGGACAAAGCCGAGGGTGGCTTTGACTATAATTCCTACTAATTCTGCCGCTGGAAGCAGAAAAGTGGGAAATAAATCCACAGGAGTTGTAGTCCTGATGTTTAGAAGTACTTCTCTAGTTAGAGAACCCCGGAAATCTTGGCAGAACACTGAATTAACAGACAAAACAAGACAATGACACACAACTATATATATCCACTGAACCCAACGATGCAACGGCCATCAATTCCATTACCAACTGCCTGATGGCAATAAACAAATGGATGAATGATAACTTTCTTAAATTAAATGAAGACAAAACTGAAGTCCTACTATGTGGCCCCAAATCCAAAAGAGAGATGCTTATTAAGAATCTTGTAGGCTTAACCCCCTGTCTTAAACCAGAGGTGACGAGTCTCGGTGTAATCCTGGACTCAGATTTGAATTTCAACTCTCACATTAATAAAGTGACCAAAACAGCTTTCTTTCACCTGAGGAATATAGCAAAGGTACGACCATTCATAAACCAAAATGATGCAGAGAAGTTAATTCATGCTTTTATATCCAGCCGGCTGGACTACTGTAACGCACTTTTCACTGGTCTTCCCAAGAAAACCACTGAAAGACTACAGCTCATTCAAAATTCTGCAGCTAGATTATTAACCAAAACTAAAAGGAGAGAACACATTAGTCCTGTCCTAGCTACTTTACACTGGCTCCCTGTTACCTTCAGAATTGACTTTAAGGTCCTTTTCCTCACATACAAAGCTCTACACGGACAAGGACCAAGCTACATTGCTAACTCCTTTATAAACTACACACCAGCTAGAACACTGCGATCATCAAATGCAGGCCTATTAGAGGTCACCAGAAGCAGTCATAAGAATATTGGTGATTCAGCCTTTGTCAATTACGCCCCAAAACTATGGAACACATTACCCATAAATATTAGGGAAGCAAACACTCTAGACATTTTTAAAAGACAGCTTAAAACCTACCTTTTTACCGAAGCATTTAAGTAATTTTATCTCAAAAGGGTTTTCCTACTTTTAAAGTTGTTATCTCTCTTGAACAGAGATCTTATTGAGATTTTTATTTTTATTTGAATTGTTTATCACTTGTATTATTGTTTTTATTGATTTTATGTAAAGCACCTTGAGCTACAATTCTTGTATGAAATGTGCTATATAAATAAAGTTTTACTTACTTACTTACTTTAGAGGCTGGAGATGCTGCTGTTTTTTTGGGGGGCGTTACACCTTGGCTTAACAAGGAGTAGCCCTTTATTAAGGCCCCCTGTCTGTCACCAAGATCTCATTACAAAATACACCTGAGTTAAGTCTGTCAGTGCCGCACAGGCCCACTTGATCAGACAACGTGAATTGGAGGGTTGGAGGCGTACTATCCCTATGGTGACAAGTGCTGGTTGGTTGTCGTGTGGTGGTGAGTCGCTTTGTTGGTCCTTTGTCATGGCGTGACAAATTGCTGCTGTGCTGTGATCTTGCGTTGATTTGGAAGGCTTTGAATGGCTGGTAGGTTGCTGTGGCGTGATATGATTCTGAGTTGGTTTTGAAGGCTGGAGATGATGGTGGGTTCTTGTGGCGTAGAGTTAGGTCTGTCAGTGCCGCACAGGCCCACTTGATCAGACAAAAAAAAAAAATCTGCTAAATGAATAAATGTCAATGTTGTGGCGTAAAGTTAGGTCTGTCAGTGCCGCACAGGCCCACTTGATCAGACAACGTGAATTGGAGGGTTGGAGGCGTACTATCCCTATTGTGACAAGTGCTGGTTGGTTGTCGTGTGGTGGTGAGTCGCTTTGTTGGTCCTTTGTCATGGCGTGACAAATTTCTGCTGTGCTGTGATCTTGCGTTGATTTGGAAGGCTGTTGAGTGGCTGGTAGGTTGCTGTGGCGTGACATGATTCTGAGTTGGTTTTGAAGGCTGGAGATGATGATGGGTTCTTGTGGCGTAGAGTTAGGTCTGTCAGTGCCGCACAGGCCCACTTGATCATACAACGTGAATTGGAGGCGTACTATCCCTATGGTGACAAGTGTTGGTTGTCGTGTGGTGGTGAGTCGCTTTGTTGGTCCTTTGTCATGGCGTGACAAATTTCTGCTGTGCTGTGATCTTGCGTTGATTTGGAAGGCTGTTGAGTGGCTGGTAGGTTGCTGTGGCGTGACATGATTCTGAGTTGGTTTTGAAGGCTGGAGATGATGATGGGTTCTTGTGGCGTAGAGTTAGGTCTGTCAGTGCCGCACAGGCCCACTTGATCATACAACGTGAATTGGAGGCGTACTATCCCTATGGTGACAAGTGTTGGTTGTCGTGTGGTGGTGAGTCGCTTTGTTGGTCCTTTGTCATGGCGTGACAAATTGCTGCTGTGCTGTGATCTTGCGTTGATTTGGAAGGCTTTGAATGGCTGGTAGGTTGCTGTGGCGTGACATGATTCTGAGTTGGTTTTGAAGGCTGGAGATGATGGTGGGTTCTTGTGGTGTAGAGTTAGGTCTGTCAGTGCCGCACAGGCTCACTTGATCAGACAACGTGAATTGGAGGGTTGGAGGCGTACTATCCCTATTGTGACAAGTGCTGGTTGGTTGTCGTGTGGTGGTGAGTCGCTTTGTTGGTCCTTTGTCATGGCGTGACAAATTGCTGCTGTGCTGTGATCTTGCGTTGATTTGCAAGGCTTTGAATGGCTGGTAGGTTGGTGTGGCGTGACATGATTCTGAGTTGGCTTTGAAGGCTGGAGATGATGATGGTTTCTTGTGGCGTAGAGTTAGGTCTGTCAGTGCCGCACAGGCCCACTTGATCAGACAACGAGGGTTGGAGGCGTACTATCCCTATTGTGACAAGTGCTGGTTGGTTGTCGTGTGGTGGTGAGTCGCTTTGTTGGTCCTTTGTCATGGCGTGACAAATTGCTGCTGTGCTGTGATCTTGCGTTGATTTGGAAGGCTTTGAGTGGCTGGTAGGTTGCTGTGGCGTGACATGATTCTGAGTTGGTTTTGAAGGCTGGAGATGATGGTGGATTCTTGTGGTGTAGAGTTAGGTCTGTCAGTGCCGCACAGGCCCACTTGATCAGACAACGTGAATTGGAGGGTTGGAGGCGTACTATCCATATGATGACAAATGCTGGAAGTGTTGGAAGACTTCGGAGCCTCTGACTTTGTTGACTTTGCTCTGGAGATGTAAACATGATCCAACAGTGTGTTCTTCTCAGTGGTGGCTTCTCTGACCAGTTGTGTATATCCTCTTGACTGAAGAAGGTTGGATATTGGCTTCTCTCCACTGGACAGTAAATCTTCGTTGAAATCTCCACAAAGTACGATAGGCTGGCAATCCATAATGTCTAAAGATTCCAAGAGGCTTTGCAGGTTTGAAAGGAAGTGGCCAATATTGTAATCCGGTGGTCTGTACACAACAGCAATCAAAGCTTTGAGAGGGGATTCCAGTTTGACGACCAAAAACTCCAAGTCAGTAACATTTTGAAGATACTGTTTTTCACAGGCATGGTAATGGTTTCGGACATAGCGACTCCACCTCCGCTTCTACTTGCAATGTGAGGATGGTTGGTGTAAGAGAGGTGTCTGTTGCGTTTGAACATGTTGTAGCCCTCCAGCTGTAGACTTTCAGCAACAAAAGATCCTGATAGATGAGTTTCGATAAAACATAAAACGTCTCCAAGTGTCAACTGGTGATGAGATTTGATATCGGCAATGTGAGCTGGCAATCCTTCCGTGTTGTGATGGATTATCGTCAATGTTTGCGCCTCGTTTGTGGTCTGTTGATACTTGATAAGTGGCATAGTGCTGTCCAATGATGCTCTTGTCATTGAGTCCAGTGATGCTGTGATTGCAGGATCACAAAATATCTTCTTCTCATCAAAGTCTGTCATTTTCAGTCCTTGCAGTGAAGTTGTTCTACTCAGAGCCACGTAGGCCATTCCGGGTTGGAAGACACGTTTTAATGAAACCACTGCGGATTGTGTTGTCATTCCTTGGACTTTGTGAATTGTACATGCAAAAGCCAGCCTGACGGGAAACTGCCTGCGAACCACTCCTTTTTGTTTCAGGTTTTCCTCTACTCTCTCTATGTACACCAAGTTTCCAGCATCACCTGATGAATTGTCCCGATACCTTTGTCCTGCATTTGGATTGTCCAGCACAAGTCCCAACGAGTTTATAGCCGTAGCACCATTCTCTGTCTGGGTGACTATTCTCGCAATCTTTCCAAATGTCCCGTTTACAAGCCCGTCTTCCACATCTATGTTTCTGGTGATCATGATTCGGGCACCTTCAGCTGCTTGTAGCATGTCAAGCAGATTGTCTTTTTGTCCTTTTAAAGGATGGCGTTGCTTCTTCATCACTCCAGTTTTAGGGTCTCTTCTATAGTCCTCTGCATCTATGTTGATGACGTTGGAATGGAGAACAGACACAGTTGCAGCATTATGTCTATCAACTTCTTTGTTGGTGGAAAAGATGTGTAGCACGTCATTAGGGCAGCGGGCGGGGTCAGTCACAGCCTGATGAAGCAGAGCTTTGTCATCATTGCTCAAGGCGTCCGTCTTCTGCTTCACTCTGATTCTATTCAAAAGCTCAGCGAATGCAACATCATCTCTCTGGCGCATAATGTCTGTGAGTGTGATCATTTGAACGTAGTCTTTCCAGAAGTCATCTGCACTCTAAAAAAGAATTCATGGGATCAGTAAGTAAAGCTTAAAATCATGAGCTTTTACAGCATAAAAAATTTAATTTGTTACATATACATGTTTTAGTAAGTTGATAACTTATTTTAAGAAGTAGATCAAAATTAAAATAATGAAAAGTGTTTTAACTTAAATATATATCGATTATGAACAAACACTTTTAACTTTTCTTAACAATAGAAAAGGATTGAGTTAGTGCTACTTGTCATTCTACTGAGCGTCTTTCAAAAGCTTAGTTCAGTACTGAACTTGCCCGGACATGTTTTGCTGCTTGACCACGCCTTCTACAAGACAAAATACGAGCGGGAGAAACGGGAGTTGGCAAGAAAAGTGTCTTGGTGAGTATCTTTCTTTGTTTCATTTGCAACATGTACTAACTGTATCAGTACCGGTATACAGAATTTGTGTTTTCAATTTTTTTTCCGTGTTTCACATGGTAAAATTTCAGTTGTAGCTTGTCCTAAGCTAATTCACCAACTGTTGAGTTAGCATACTTTTAGCTAGTAAAGAATGTATAATACATTACAACACATATTCTAGAACTGTAATCACCAGCTGCATATCAGGCACGGCACTAACTATGATCCCAGTTATTAATATGTGTGGCATTTTAATCACTGAATGCATCACGGGCACTGTGCACGAGTGAATATAACAACAGGATTTATGAAGGAGGCATGTCTTAAAGTTATGTATTGTGCTTATTAAAGTTATGCATTGTGCTTATTAAAGTTATGAAACTTAGAAGTGTGCTCAGGCTTAAACATTGGGTCTCACACTGAGTGTGGGAAGCAGGCTGTTCTTTGTGTCTCTATCTTTTCATTTTCAGAAACAACCTTGAATCTGGGTGGAGATGGCACCCGAGCAGGTGGGACGCGGAGGCAAGAACAACTCCCTGATGCACGAGAGAACAAGCTCAACCCTTTTTTGATACTTGTGTTTTCAATTCCATTGTATATGATATGCTGGGGCAGGGAAAGATAGCCAGTTGGACTTCGTGAACCAACCCAAACTCTGTTGCGGGTAGGGAAACGTAGACAACTCCAGAGCTCTGTACTTGTTGATTTCCAACTGCTGCATTAAAGCTGATATTATCGGACCTCTGCGACTCCAGACCACTCTTTCTAGAACACAGATTTGTGTCATTGAATACTATCATTACATATTGGAATAGACACAAAGATTTAGAATCCTTCAACTGGTGACCCCGACGCTGAAAAGAGGGAGTCCAGAGGGTTCCGGCCCGACCGACGGATCGGGGGAGAGACCCATACACCGGTGCGAGGAGACAGACGTAATCGTCAGAGGCCTCAACATAAAAAAAAGGTAAGCAGACACCTGTTAATTCAAAGTACTGCTATTCGGAACTGAGAACCAAATTTAGACGATTACTATGTTTCATCGTACCTAGTCAAACCAACAGTGGTGGGAAATCAACCGTTTTTGTGTTTTGTCTTGTCCAAGGGGAGGTTAGAGTCCTCTCCAGGGGTTAGATTCCCTAAATTCGTTGTCTTGTCCAAGGGGAGGTTAGAGTCCTCTCCAGGGGTTAGAGTCCCTAAATTCGTTGTCTTGTCCAAGGGGAGGTTAGAGTCCTCTCCAGGGGTTAGAGTCCCTAAATTCGTTGTCCTTATCCAAGGGGAGGTTAGAGTCCTCTCCAGGGGTTAGAGTCCCTAAATTCGTTGTCTTGTCCAAGGGGAGGTTAGAGTCCTCTCCAGGGGTTAGAGTCCCTAAACTCGTTGTCTTGTCCAAGGGGAGGTTAGAGTCCTCTCCAGGGGTTAGAGTCCCTAAATTCATTGTCTTGTCCAAGGGGAGGTTAGAGTCCTCTCCAGGGGTTAGAGTCCCTAAACTCGTTGTCTTGTCCAAGGGGAGGTTAGAGTCCTCTCCAGGGGTTAGAGTCCCTAAATTCGTTGTCTTGTCCAAGGGGAGGTTAGAGTCCTCTCCAGGGGTTAGAGTCCCTAAATTCGTTGTCTTGTCCAAGGGGAGGTTAGAGTCCTCTCCAGGGGTTAGAGTCCCTAAACTCGTTGTCTTGTCCAAGGGGAGGTTAGAGTCCTCTCCAGGGGTTAGAGTCCCTAAATTCGTTGTCTTGTCCAAGGGGAGGTTAGAGTCCTCTCCAGGGGTTAGAGTCCCTAAATTCATTGTCTTGTCCAAGGGGAGGTTAGAGTCCTCTCCAGGGGTTAGAGTCCCTAAACTCGTTGTCTTGTCCAAGGGGAGGTTAGAGTCCTCTCCAGGGGTTAGAGTCCCTAAATTCGTTGTCTTGTCCAAGGGGAGGTTAGAGTCCTCTCCAGGGGTTAGAGTCCCTAAATTCGTTGTCTTGTCCAAGGGGAGGTTAGAGTCCTCTCCAGGGGTTAGAGTCCCTAAATTCGTTGTCTTGTCCAAGGGGAGGTTAGAGTCCTCTCCAGGGGTTAGAGTCCCTAAACTCGTTGTCTTTGTCCAGAGGGAGGTTAGAGTCCTCTCCAAGGGTTAGAATCCCTGAACACTGTCTATTTGTGTGGAGTCAGATTGAGTTTAATAAAAATAGAGAGGAGTGTGGTGTGTTTTTTCCTTTGACCAAGAAGTTAAAGAAATCCCGAGGAGAGTTGGAGAAAGGTGGGGGCTAAAAGAGTCAGTTACGTCGAGATCTTACAAAGGTTATCCCAGAGGGTATACCCCTGGTTAATAAATAGGTTCTAATACAATTGGAAGAGTTATACTAGAGCAAAATTAAGTGAATAGACGGTAAACGCTAAACAGCTGTGTTGGTCAAAGAATGGTTTGAGGAAATGTATGTGAAAAATTCTGAGGAAGCAATTGGAAAGTTACATAAAGGATTGGTTTAGAGAGGATCATGGAAGGTTATGAAATAAAACAAGAACGTTTTGTGGATGTGAAGAGATGATTGGTTTAAACACTGATGTTTTGAAGAGGAAACTATGAATATACTTTGAAGGTATATGGGATAACATTTTAAGTCAAAATAGTAAAATCTAGGGTTTTTAAGAGTTTTGATAAAGGTATTAGATGTAATTTGGTTAAAAATGAGAAAGAGAAAATAAATAAATGTACTTTTATTTGGAGTTTAATTATAATTTGGTTTTAAGTTTTATTTGAGAGTTTTATCAGAGCCTGGCATACTGTTTGGGATAAACAGTTAGGCTGTGATAATGTTGTATTATGAAGAGGGTTATTATAACATTAAGTTCTGAAATAATTTGGGAAGACTCATCAAGTCTGATAAATTGTGGTTATGATGGTTTGAGCTAATTGGCTCGTTTTGAACTGCAGCAAAACGAGTTATGAAGTTCTACCTATCTGACCTTTATAGAAAATATAGTTGGGAAAAATGTTTGGTTAATAGCTACATTAAGCACATTATTTGGTTTATATTTCATTTAAGAAGCATACGGATTCTGGTTTGGCATAATGAAAATTGCTTTGATCATATCTTTGATAAAAAGAGCTGTGATTTGGTAAAATAGAGAATCTAAAACAATATTGGTCTTAAACTTAACTGTTTTAAAAGACAGAAAAGGTTTTTTGGAGTGAAAGAAATTAGACTAACAGTTGATTTTCTAAAGAAGGGAACAAAGAAACAGATTGTAATTTCTAGGCATGAATAATAGGAGTTGAATATCAAATGATGATGTATGGTCTTATTAGATGCTGTTACATGTGTTTGCTCAACAATAAGAAAACTGAAGGGTCAATACTGCCTGGTAATTATAGATACAGTATGTTTACTATGTGAATTGAAGTCTTTCCCAGTCCTATACCAGATGCATAACACCATTTGAATTGATTTATTGGAGATCATATGTAATACCACAACGTAAACCTTTCACATAGCATGATGAAGAGGCGAATCAAATGGTTAACCAATTTTATAAAAAATGCTAACTAGAAAAGAGATGTCTTCTGCTAAATTCTGTTCCAGGTGAAGCAGTAAACCAAAGAGTGGAGGAGTCAAACGAGGAGATTGGGTATTGATTAAAGTTATCAATGAAAGGAGGGATCTTATGAAATCTTTAAAATATCCTGTCTAATTTCTGGTTTTTCTATTTGTTTCGAATTTATTTTATTTTATTACAATTCTAAAAGCTTGGCTGAAGTTGTATGTATGTGGTGAAGGGGGCCTGTGAGCATGTCCAGGTCTGCCGTGGATACATGGATGTCGAATGTCCACTCTGTGGAGTGACGGTGGGTTTTCCCCTATAACATCATTAGGGTTTTCCCACTGTGTCCAGTGTGTCCTCACCACTTGGCCATAACGCTGCATAGTCTCATCATTATTGTTGATTTGTATGCCAACATTGTGTAATCAGTAATGGGATATTTTTTTATTTGTGTTTGTTGTCACACCCTAAAAGGGTGTGAAAGGAGGGATTTATTTGAACTTTAAAAATATCCACTTTAAATCCTTAAATGGGTTCTTGATTTCAATATCTGTGTTTAATCATTGGTGTTCGACTGTTCGCATCTCATTTGACTCAGTTACTGCTTGATCATGGATCATGGGAGATAAGGTGATGCTGGGACTGTAACTCTTTTCTGCTTCAGGACGAGTCAGACCGGCGGGTCTGACTACCTAACCCCTGTTCTAAGGCCCCATTCCCCTGGAGACCCTGCCCCCCCCCCCCCCCCCCCCCCTTCTCACTGGATGATCTACCCATTCCCCTGGAGACCCTGCCCCATCTGCCCCTATGCCTCATCAGACCTATGAGTGGTCTGCCCCCCCCCCCTTCCCCTTGAAGACCCTGCCCCACTTGCCCCAATACATCATCCGATGTTCGGAGAAGCCTGTTGTACATTTATGGACAGGACCATTCAAGGTCATCGAGAGAACCTTGCACGCCCTAAGGGTGCTGGGGAAAGGAAGTACGTGGTACCAGTGGAGCATGTGTTGTGCTGCTCCAGAATCCAGTTGTACGTTGCAGGAGTTGGTGGAGAAGGGCCAGTGAACCTTTTGCTATTGCTACGAATGTGAGAGTCCGGAAAAGAGGGTTACGACTAGGCCAAGAGTGATATTGCTTGACCACACTAGAATTGTACTGGACTAAGAAGGTTTCCGCTATTTTACTTAAGAGTGTGCTATATCAATATCAACATGACTGTTGCTGTATCCCATGTATCAGGTCCCTGTGTAACAGGATCATTGTCTCGGCTGTGGAGAACCCAAAGACGGGGTTCCAAATGCCGTTGCTGGGGCTGGCTGACCAGGACGAGGAGGCGGTGGTTGGTCCGGGCTATGTTGATTGATCTCTGGTGTTTTCAGAGATCAAAAGAGGGATTAAAGAATGTATAATACATTACAACACATATTCTAGAACTGTAATCACCAGCTGCATATCAGGCACGGCACTAACTATGATCCCAGTTATTAATATGTGTGTCATTTTAATCACTGAATGCATCACGGGCACTGTGCACGAGTGAATATAACAACAGGATTTATGAAGGAGGCATGTCTTAAAGTTATGTATTGTGCTTATTAAAGTTATGCATTGTGCTTATTAAAGTTATGAAACTTAGAAGTGTGCTCAGGCTTAAACATTGGGTCTCACACTGAGTGTGGGAAGCAGGCTGTTCTTTGTGTCTCTATCTTTTCATTTTCAGAAACAACCTTGAATCTGGGTGGAGATGGCACCCGAGCAGGTGGGACGCGGAGGCAAGAACAACTCCCTGATGCACGAGAGAACAAGCTCAACCCTTTTTTGATACTTGTGTTTTCAATTCCATTGTATATGATATGCTGGGGCAGGGAAAGATAGCCAGTTGGACTTCGTGAACCAACCCAAACTCTGTTGCGGGTAGGGAAACGTAGACAACTCCAGAGCTCTGTACTTGTTGATTTCCAACTGCTGCATTAAAGCTGATATTATCGGACCTCTGCGACTCCAGACCACTCTTTCTAGAACACAGATTTGTGTCATTGAATACTATCATTACATATTGGAATAGACACAAAGATTTAGAATCCTTCACTAGCTAGGGTCTTAAGAGCACATGCTCTTGCTTCAGATGCTTAGGGTCCTGCAGAGCAGTCTTTTGTGTCTTTTGTTTGCAGTGGTAGCTTAACGATGTTGGCACTGAACTGCCATTAATGTTTGCATTCTGAAAAAGCATGGAGTAAGAAAAAAGCCAATTTCTGTGCAGGTTTTTGCAAGCAGATTTCTTAGTTTTTAACCCTTGTGTTGTCTTACATTTACATTTAGCAGACGCTCTTATCCAGAGCGACTTACAGTAAGTACAGGGACATTCCCCCGAGGCAAGTAGGGTGAAGTGCCTTGCCCAAGGACACGACGTCAGTTTACATGACCTGGAATCGAACTGGCAACCTTCGGATTACTAGCCCGATTCCCTCACCGCTCAGCCACCGGATTTCCCCATCGACCTGCAACTTTTTGTGGGTCAAAATGTAAAATAAATCAATACGTTTTGGTCGTCTTTTTTGACACTTGTCACTTTTTTAGAAGTATCTGTCAATAGTTTTCTGCGCTTTTTTGATGTTTTTTTAAAGCTGTTTTTGTCACTTTTCCTGACGTTTTTCCCAGATGTTTTTGTCACTTTTGTCCGTTTTTTGTAACGTTTTTCAATGTTCTATTATACATTTTTCTTTACATGCTATACAATTGAATAAAAAGTAGTGAACTTACCAATTAGTTATCTTGTGAAGAGCGTTGTTTTTTGTAGGTTATATTGGGTTAATTAATCTTGAATTAAAAATCTTTTGGTATGGGTGATGTTGTGTTGGTTCACTTTAACTGGAGAGTGAATATTGGACTTTTTGAGAAATTTGACAGAAACACAATTTCACACATTCTTTGGTCTTTTTTCCAAGGGATGTAATTATTAAAAGCCCAAATTCATAGAGGAGCAGTTTAGCATATTTTTTTCTTATTCACAGGATTACTCTGTGGAAAAAAGGAGAGAGGTTGCTATGCGTGGCTTAATGGTGTATCTCAGAGAAAATGAGGAGGATCTCTTCAAAGAGCAGTTGGTAGGTAACTCAGACACTAAAGTTCAGACACACTGTACTTTGTGTTACTCTTGATTTTAAATATGATGACTAAAACACTGACATTGATTCTGACCTACTTATGCTAGGATGGTGGGGATATTGTCAATGAAGTGATGAAGATTGTCATATCCAGAGGTGCCACCATGTCTGATCCAACCAGCGCGAGGATCTTCATTGAGGGAACAGAAGTCCTGCAAGACCTGGACATACCCAGAGCCTGTGCCTTGCTAATGGGGCTGATGTACGGACTCAACCTCAGCTACCCAAAATAACTTAAAAATACTTTTGAGGTATTTCAAAAGATATTCCTTGAGCTGGATGGGCTGAAAGCCAGTCCAAAGGTAATGTCTTTCAAAAGTAAACTGCTGTGCTAAAATGTGATGAATTAGACTGTCCTCAAATTCAACAGGATACACAGTAAAAACAGTAGTGTTAAATTGGCTCTGTAAGTGTAAATTTTAACTCTATCACAGTGTTTATATAATTCTCACAGAGTAGTGTCAATTTAACACTCACACTAGTGTTACAGTTTTAACTCTACAACAGAGTTACTAGATTGACTCTAACAGTGTTAAATACCCAACTCTGGACAGTGTTTCTATAACACTACACCAGAGTGATAATATCCCTTCATAGAGTTAAATACAACTCTGGACAGTGTTTCTATAACACTACACCAGAGTGATAACATCCCTTCATAGGGTTAAATACAACTCTGGACAGTGTTTCTATAACACTACACCAGAGTGATAACATCCCTTCATAGAGTTAAATACAACTCTGGACAGTGTTTCTATAACACTACACCAGAGTGATAATATCCCTTCATAGAGTTAAATACAACTCTGGACAGTGTTTCTATAACACTACACCAGAGTGATAATATCCCTTCATAGAGTTAAATACAACTCTGGACAGTGTTTCTATAACACTACACCAGAGTGATAATATCCCTTCATAGAGTTAAATACAACTCTGGACAGTGTTTCTATAACACTACACTAGAGTGATAATATCCACTATCCACAACAAAAATGACTAAATACATGGAAATAAATTATTACACACCAAGAATGGACATTCTTTTCCACTTTTATTCTGTGGTTCAAGCAATCAAACAATGAGAAAGCACAATATACATGCTGTCATCTGACCCATAAACAGAATGCAAATCAAAAGGCTTGTAAAAAAGCAAATCACTAAGTTTGATGACCATTTCATTTTCCTTGCTATAACAAACTCTGAATGCATGGTAATGTTCACAAAAATAATCAGTTGTTAATGGATACACAATCAAGTAGATGCATTCATTTAGTAAAAGGATTTTTGTGATTTTGAAAAACACTGGGACATCATGCTTGATCTCATTGCAAACAATAAGATTAACCCTGTATCCAGTTCCATCAACCCTGACCCAGTTAGTGCAATGCACATTGTCATAAACATTAATTTCAAGATAGTCTGCCAATTCTT
This sequence comes from Osmerus mordax, assembly GCF_038355195.1. Taxonomy (NCBI): domain Eukaryota; kingdom Metazoa; phylum Chordata; class Actinopteri; order Osmeriformes; family Osmeridae; genus Osmerus; species Osmerus mordax. The sequence goes on along the minus strand of NC_090060.1, from coordinate 429,817 downwards.
CGTTGTCTTTAAGAGAAAACAAACACACAGGGCCGTATTCTTTTCTATTACATGTCAGTGTGTCCCAATGATTTCCAATTAACATCTGGTGTTTACTGGCAAGAGATTTTGTAATATTCTTGAAATTTTTTAGACAGTTCTTGAAAAGTTTATGTTTTGCTTCATATCTCATACACCAAGTATGCAAAAGAGGGCCTATTTTCCTAATACAAGATGGATAATGTACCATGAAATGGTGTTTTGGTATCAAAGTATGATGTGGGTACAGTTTCTTAAAAAGCTGATGGTGCTCCTGAATCAAATGCTTTAGTAATATGGTCATCCCATAAGTAATGCTTGGGGCAAAAATAATGTTCATTATTTGTAATAAGATAAGCAAAAGGTTCCAGTGTGTATTCTCTGTAGTTACAATATCTCCAAATATCAGAGGTGCATTTTTACAAAACACAGACACTGAATGGAATTCAGCCCCAAGCTTTTGTTAGGACTGTCCAAATTGACATTGGTTGGACGGTTTTTACGTTCCAGATAACCATAATCAAATGCAAAGATTCGAGAGTGTAGATCTGGCTTTGAGATGAAATGGTCACTTAGGTAATTGAAAAGAAGCTTAAGCTCATATTGAGCTACTCCTTCAAGCAGGTCATGCATAATGTCAAAAGAAAAATTGTGGCACACATGAAAATACTTTAAAGTGTTGAGAGATGAATTTCTTTTTACTCCAAAAACAGGATTGCTTGGATTTGACGAGGGTCTGGAAATGAGTCTCAAAAGATTGTCTGTCACGAATAATTATTCTAGGATCGTCCTCACAGAAAACATCTTGGGCATCATTCTTATCAAGCAAACATAAACGGCAGTAGTGTCGGCCACTAAAGGACTCAGAAAAGCCAAGTATAGAATGCATTCCAAGATTGTCTCCAGTTATTTGACTTATTGTACCATGCACTTTTTCAGAGGATATTGGCAAATGAACGCCATCAATTTCTAGTTTTTTTAGGTCAGCAATCAAAGGCTCCAGAATCATATCAAAACCATATTTCTTTAAGTCTTGATAATGGAACAGAGATACTAAATGGATGTTCAAAACAGCAGAGTTGAATTTTGGTGGCAAATTCCGCAAAACAAAATACAAAGCGCCCACCTTATGAATACAACGTTTTGAGCCGAGGGGATTAGCGGTCTCAAAGTCATCATAATATAACTGGATCTGTAAAGCATTACTGAATTTGGAGAACAGTGGATGCATTTTAAAGTAAGCCCCATCATTAAAGATAGATATCGTCACTGGTTGAGGTGTCTGCTTTGATCATCTCACAAATTTCAGGGTTTCGGAATATAAATTTCAAGGTTTCCAGTATAGGGACATACACAAATGTGTCATTCACTGGAACTTGACTATACATGCCAGTTGTCCCATTACGTCTCGTGTCATACCTAACACCTAAAACAATTTCTAGAGGTTCAACAATACCCCATTTCTCACCAAAGTACTTCACTCGTTTGTATTCTGAGTTTAAACCAGAAAATGGGTTTTGAAAATCTTCCAATGTTTGCTCAACTGCTGGTTTCAAAAGAATACTATCCGGAATGACTGATAGCACAGTTTGCTTAATTTGGGAATGCATTTCAGTTGCAAATTCTTCCAAATCTGAAACAACCGATGTGACTGTGTTACTGGATGCACCACTTCTCTGTATCTTTGAAACAATTGCTGCACACATGTCTTTTATTTTCTCTGTATTGAGACCTACCCCACTGTTCTCAAAATTCCCTGAATGGGATGAGTCTTGAACTACAGAACTCGACTCAGAGAAATCAAGCCTTGACGAGTCATCAGAAGGAACATTTAACTCAACAGCCAGGCTACTTACACAAGTCTGATCTACCTGATGACTACAATCTAAATGTTTACGAAATCCGGCATATCCAGCAAATTGCTTTCTACATGTTTGCTGTGAACACATTACTTTGAAACTCTTGTTGGGATAAAAACCATGTTCAAACCGTAAATGAGTAACAAGAAACTGGCTGGTTTCAAAAGTGGATTGGCATTTAAAACAAAAAAACATGTTTAACCTAGTTGATTAGTTTAGCACGAAGTTCTTTAACTCTAGGCGATTCTTTGGTTTTCCCAATGTCAATTTTATATACTGTTGTCTGCATGAAAGTGAAGAAGAGCATCGTCATACATTAAGTTGAAGCAAAAGTGGATTTTGAACAATTCATCAAAGGCAGAGAGGGAACCACCCGCCTGACAAGGAATGAGCTTCTGGTCAAGAGCTATGTAGTACTGGTCGATCTGGCGGGGTGATCCTCCTACAGCAAGCAGATAGGGTTGTCGACCTTTCCTTTGGCGCAGGTGTTCTTCTATGCTGTTGCATGACTATATGGAGAAACAAAAGATTTGTTATTTATTTTGTATAAATATATTGTGTCAGGTTTGACTCAATAAAGGCCAGGGCACTCGTATGAAAGGCAAACATTCTAATTAAACCATAGGAGAGAAGCTATAGCACATAATTGATACCTTGTGATGCACAAGAATCCTGCTGGCTGCATCCACTGCACTTATCTTCAGAGCCCTCTTCGCTCCAGATTGGGGTGGAAGAAGATGAATCAGCAAAAGCAGCGTAGCCATATCACTGTCCCAGTCTGAAATGATGATTAATACATTAAGAAGTACATCCAGACCTTTTCCAACTTGAATGTTAGGACCTGTGCATGCATTTTAGACAGGGCCCACATTGACACATTCCAACTTGACATATGTTTAACACTTGCTGCAAAACCATGCATTGCACACAGAAGAACAACACTAGGCATGTTCCTTATAGTTACTACAGAACTTACAAGTACATACACAGTTCAAAGTTCTACACTTAACTAGAATTTCTTACTGGAGCAATCTTGACTGTCTGTTTCGTTTTTTGCCGACCGAAGAAGGGAACACACAGCAGGCGTTGAAGTGATGGACATGGCTTCACTGATGATCTTCTGCTTGAAAGTTGTGTCCCACCTTTCCAGCAATTTTGAAGCAGTCTCGGCATCAAAGAGCAGTTTGAAGTCCTGGTTAACCTTCAAGACAAACTTTCTTAGAACATAAAAATCCCTCACCACAATACCCAACTCCCTCAACTAGCTTAACAAGGTCATCCCAACATGTAAAAAGAAAGTCCTGAATACTCAGATTGCACATTTCAGTCATTGCTAATTTGAAACGTAGCAGGGGGAAAACACTCATCTTACCAGTCCTTTGGTGTTCAAAAACCTTGGAAAGATCTGTAGTATATCAGCGGCCTTGTTTGGGTCATGGACAAGTGAATTTCTATGCTGAAAAGTTTCTTTCATTTTTTGGAAGATCTGTGCTTCATCTGAAGAATGGGTAAGAAAGGCAATGGCCTCCCTTACAGCATCTTCATCAAGCTCTTCGGGATAGGTACATCTGTTTAAGGAAGGTCCAAAGCCAGTTCTCTCCCCCAGAGGGATGCTGGCATCCAGGTTTGTTCGGGTATGATGGGATATACTCCTCTGCACAGTTTTAAGGCGCCATGCAATGTAGCCAGTACCGCCATCAGGATCGTAGAAGTGCTCCTACAGAAATAAAAGCGAACATTTGCAAGACACAATCAATGAGGTATTAAATGCTTTGGCGTTGCACAGCAGCAGCTATACTAAATAGAGCCATCAAGACTACTGGCATCACACTGAACCCAGGCAAGATGGTAGTCAGTAGGAGACCTTATTGGTTGTTGGAGACAACTGGAAATGTGTAAGATGCTCTTTGGTTCTGGGAAGACTACTTTTTTTTTTTATAAATGCAGTGAAACATGTTAGTTAAGTACTTACATAGTCCTTCTTTGAAAAAGGATCTTTGAACGATGGGAAAAGTGTTACAATTCCAAGAGCATATTGCTCTTTCTTATTCTTTGTGGGGATTCTCCTTAAACGGGAAACAAAGAAAAACCCACGCCCTTAGAAATTAGATGTATCCAGTCATATTTGCCACACATACCAGTACCTTAAAACAATTTAAAACATTCCTTACGATTCGTGGTTTACCAAATTATGTTCAGTTCTGTTTATGTGTAAGATGTTTTACATGAATCTGTTTTTTAAGTTGAGGAATGTTACTTTAGAGCCACATTGGTTCCTTTAAAAAATAAATAAAAAAACTTACCCATGCATCTCAACCATGTGTCCAACAAGTATGTTGACAAGAAGTCGTCTTGTTTCACTTGACAGAGAGGTTTTATCTTTGTACTCTGTTAGGATAACATCTCCCCCTGCTTTCTGCTTGAGGACAGCAAGGACCATCTTCAAAAACAACAATTATAATGTTATGTTTTAAGCACATTTAGTGTGTGTAACACATACACAATGTCCATCTGTATAAATGTACATGTAAGCTTATTAGAAAAAAGTACAGGTTACCTCTTTTGCCTCAGATGCTGATTCATCTGATGTCCTGGGTCTCTTGTGAGGACGTTCTGGGCGACTAGGTGTTCTATCTTGATCACTTGAGTGGCTAGACAGCGACACATCTGTGCAGGAACTCCACCATGTATCTGAAACTGTAAGGGCTGATTAGAGGAGGCATCCACACAACTATACCAACAAGGCCAGTGCATGACAGCATACCTTCATTTTGGTCTTTGACCGTTAACATCAGGTTAGGTTTTTCGTTCAGTAATTCTTCCAGGACATCCTCCTCTACTTCAGTTTCAGTGTCATCATATATGTGAAGCACTGTGTCAGACGCTAGGCCAAACTTACTCTGAACTGCACAGAAACATGCAAATTAAATATCTCAATGATAAGGATAATGTAAATATACAGTTAAATATGCCATTGAAGGCAAATCACCTTCTTTTATGAAATCCGCGTGTGTGAAGCCATCTGGAAGTTTGATGAATTTTTTGGCGTTCTCAAATTTTACCTTTACTAACATCTTTAAATTCTGAAAGACAATAAATGGTTAACAATAGTTAATACCTAACTATATTAACTTAATGTTGCTCCTTGAGTTTGCCGTCTAAATCCTTAAACTATCTTTCCTATTTTTTAAATCCATTGCCACTTGCAAAGTACATCATATTTCCCTCAGAAAATGAAATAAACTATAAAATGAATACTTTTTTTCTGAAATGGGGGGCTTGTCTTTTTTCAGAAAAATTAATATGATCACATTTTTCAAGTAAATATATCACAAATAATTGGTTCAAGAAAACGTTTCGACTAGCAACTATGCGCGCCATTCTTAGCTTCTCATGCTAGTTACCTAGTTAGCTACCGTAGCCAGCTTAACCTAGATATCTAGACCTAGCCTAACTCGATAGGCTACAGTACATTAAAGTAGGCTAGGTCTACCATGTTATTTCACCTAAATTACTCACCCACTGCATTAAAATAGCTTGTGATTTAACTTCGATACATGCTCTTGTAGCTAAATCACGTGAAACGCGATGGTGTCGAGGTCTAGGCTAGCTACTGTACCCTGACTCTAGCTGTTAGTAATTCATTTTTTCGATGAGCTATAACTTGAATTTGTTCGGAATTTTTCATTTCCTTTGTCAAAATAATGAATTGATAAATTACACAATCTTAATGTCGATATAACACTAGCTTGCTGATATATTTTCCAAAATCAATTCACTCACCCGTGTGCTTTCTCCTGTCCTCCTGGGCGAGAAGCTGGTTTTGACCGTTGGTGTGTGACGTGCGCAAACGACATTTTTACACCACGAGTGTAAGTAGCATTTTCAATCAACTCTAGTAAATGGAACTCTGCTCCACAGCGCCCCTTGTGGCATATTTTAACACCACCAGTGTTGCAAGTATTTTTATCAACTCGGACATTAACACTGGTCAACTCTAGGCTACTTAACACTGGAAATTTAACACTGTTTTTACTGTGTATGTTGCACTGTTATGTTTTGTTGTGCAAGAAACAGCACCTGTACTGTTGATAGTTCGCACTTACACCTACTTACAATGCCAAGTCCCTTGGAAAACATGCCTCTATATTCGCCATGTAGAATAGAACATTTAATTTATGTATTCCTTTTCACATGGTATATGGTGTGTTTATTTTTTGTATTCTTTAACATGCACAGAGAATGAAGCACTGGATTCAGGGGATTGTCTAAGCAGGCATGTTTATTTTGTTTATAAGTTATAAAATAACACTATAATAATATAATTTATGAATTTACTTTGCTGTTACAATAAAATTTTGATCATAAAAAAGGAATTGCTATGTGTATTTTATTCTGGCTAAAATGAATTAAGTTACTAACACAAAGTTAAGGTAACAATTTGCATGGACATTTCTGAGTAGAATGGAAGCAAATTAAATAACTTAAAATGGCCTAAATTAAATAATTTGAAAACTTAATATTACCTAAACATTTTCAGGAAATGTAAGTAGATTTACTTTAATTACGTTTGTTAGTCATGTTGGTTGTACTTAAATAATTGAGTTAGTCTGACTATAAAAGAATCACGGAATTTACTCAATAATGGCTGAGTTGGAACTACTTAAAAAAGTCCATGCAAATTGTTACCTTAATTTTTTTAAGTTGAGCCACTATAATTTTCTTTAGAGTGTGTATCTTCTTCAAACACGCAGAGCAGTTTACGTCTTCCCAGTGGGGGGAGCTGATAAAAGTCTCCTACCGCCAGAACCGACATGCCACCAAACGGTTTCTTACTGCCTTTGATTTGCTGTAATCTCCAGTTGACTTAGGCAAACAAGGGCTTTGAAATCATTGACACCTCGTCAATAATGATGATCTCGGCGTTTGACAGCTGGGCCCTCACTTCATCTATAAGATTTCCAAGTCCTTGGTACGGTGGCTTTAAACACCGTGGCAACTTTAGGACATAATGCAAAGTGTTGCCTGAAATGTTGAAAGCAGTGGTTCCTGTAAATGCAGTCAGTAAAACGGTTGGCATGGATATGTCGGTTTCCTCGCATAGTCTAGGCAGTTTACTGAGTATTTTTGTTGCCTCAGCATGAACACACTTTATGAGGTGAGATTTTCCTGTGCCTGCGCCACCAGTGACAAAGTAAAAGAAAGGGTCAGGATTTAGGCCACGCACACGGTTAACGCACCAATCACGAACCAAGTAGAATGTGCCAGCTTGTGTCCGGTTAAGGTTTAGATACATTTTGCGAACAAAATCTGGGCACATTTGTGGGGCCTTTACAGTAAATGCAATCCCCCCAGTGTGCTTCTCACGTGTAAACTCCGGAACATCATCTTGTTCATTCTCATGAAGTGGTTCTGCTTGTTTTCGTTCTTCTATACATTCCAACTTGTCCAACTCAGCTTCCGGGGCAAAGGTGTTCCAAGCATCTTCCACAGGGCCGTTCTGCATGTAGTCGTTTAAGACTTGTTCCACTATCTTACTGTGTTGTTCAAAATTCTGTTGGTTTATTTGAACAATTGCAGTGTCTGCGCATATCTTGTGTGTTCCTGGTAATCTCACATAGACATGTTTGTAAAACTCCTGGTGTGTGGGGAACATTTCCGTTTTCAGCGATGACTCTGAAAGATGGGGGAGGTAGAGTTTGAGCAATCTTCCGTAGAAGTTCTCTGGGTCCTTCTTTTCTGAAAAGCGAGCATATCTGATGACTGCAGGCTTCCCTCTGGTGCGTTTCTGGATCATTCCCATGTTGTTTAATAGACTGACACGCTTGCCGTCTTCCGTTTCCTTTCCGTAGACAATCCTGTAATGTGATGCAAAGTCTGCTAGACACATGTTTTCAAACTCTGGCGTTTCAGGCCTGGCTCTGTATTTGTCGGGTATACCCGTCATCCACACACTCACTTTCTTCTGGTTTCTTCTGCAACGCGCTAAGCGGGAGACTCATTCTCAGTGCGTTGTCACTCGTTTGTAGAAATAAAACCTCGCGTGAGCAAGACTTCATTTTTAGGCTGCACGTACGGGCCACAGACTCCTGGGCGATGACCTCTCTGTGTTTTGAATAAGCCTGAAGAACACCTTTCATTTCTTCTCGTTCCGTCTGATTTTCTGGGCTCATGTCTTTGACTATCGTTTTGAGATGGTCACTCATCTCTCGCTCTGGCTTGGATATGTAGGAGAGCATGTACATGATGCAACCATACTCATCAAGAATGTACTGGATGTCCATGTTTGCGTTCCACGCCATTAGCAAATTTGGATTGTAGTTGTTCACCCAGCAGTCCTTGACATCACGCTTCATTAAAATGACGCTTGCGGAGGTCAACGACTCAACATGTGTCGTACTCATCAAATGTCATATTACACTGCGCCAATAGCTGTGACATGTCTTCAACCTGTGCTTTTGGGTCGTTTAGCAAGTCCCAGACCGGTTTCAGGTTGTTCTTGGCTGCTTGTGGTGCCATTGCATGTTCTTGGGGTGGTCCTTCCTCTTCTTGTGGCATAGGGTAAGTTACGCGCGGTTTTTTTTATAGGTGGTTTTGGAAATCCAAATCTGCATACTTTGTTACCTTTCCTGCATGAGTTGGAATGACTTCTGCTGTGCATTTGAACGTCCGTGACATATCTGTGAAGTAAGGGTTGTTTGTCTTCATCAGGTAGCTGGCATGAAATGTAGCGATCCACAAAGTCACATACCTCGTCATCCCGGTCTTCTCCGACGATAGGAGCTCCTGCTACCCAACAGAGACAATGTATATGGGGGCTTCCTTTCGCCTGAAATTCTACCCGGTAAAAGTAATCGATAACTTCACCGATTGGCTGCGCAGGACCCAACAGCAACTGTCTCATCAGAGCATCAACCCTCTTGTCAAACATGCGCATGGTGGTTACAGGGTTACTTCTGAGAATGTCACATTTCTCAGCCCAGTCCAGCTCAGAAAAATCCACCCATTGACCTTGTTGTGCTTTGATGGCTGTGATTACCTCTGGCCATCTGAATTCTGCAGCAGAGAAGGTCAAGAAGAAAGTTGGCTTTCCTAATTGTCTGACCATGGCTAGCAAATCCTTCAGAGTTCTATCCCAGTAAGCTTGAGTCCCTCTCAGTGGTTGCATGAATCTTGTAGCATCTCTGTTTCTCACCAACCTCTCAACCTCACGTTTGTCCTGTAGCAACTTGTTGGATATTTTCCGTCCGTCCTTGGTCTTGGATTTTCCTTAACTGAATTGACATGACATTTTTGCCAGGTGAGTCTCTGTGACAAACTGTGCCAAAAACAGGTAGCTTTGGTCTCTTGCAAAACGAGTGTCAACACAGAAAAGCCTTGCATTGAAATACATGCTCGGGGATAGTTTGACTTGTCTTGTCTCGTCTAATGTATTCTTTCCAGTAGGGAACTTAACAGGGAAAGCCATTGCCTCAAGCCTTGGGAAAAGCTAACAGGCGTGTTTCCTTGTGCTGGGGCAATGCTGAAAATCCCATCCCCATAGGTCAGTGTTTCTTCTCCAAGGTCAGGTGGCTGTAAACAACTGTCCAAGCCAACTCCAGGTCTTAGTGCAGCTTTCTCAGTCTCTGCATTGGGAGGTTGTTGGTCATGGTCTTCGTGTTGCTCATAAGCAGGCTGTAAAGCTGCAGACTTTACCTCTGATAGATCAGCACTTTCTATGCGATGAAGTACCTCCATCATTTCTGTTTCATCATCGCTATCAAGGTCCATCGGATCATCATCATCCGTTTTCTCATCAGCTCTGATTGTAATGTTTCTGTAGTCAGGGTGTGTGTCAATGAGCTTTGAGAGTCCCGCTACAAAATTTCTCATGTTTACAGTGTGAAACAGCTGGTGGCCTTTGTAAACCAGACGCATTTTCAGCTTCACTCTGTATAACTGGGATGAGCTGCATGGTCTTGGTAAAGTATTTACCGTTGTTTCCACCTCGGATGGCACACACACCACAGCCCCATGTATAGCTGCTTGTCGACCTTTAGGAAGTGTGACAATCTTGGCAAATGGCAGTATTTTGGCCAAAAGTTGTCTTTCCAGCACGTTCAAATCACAGAGCTCTGGGGGAATGGGCTCCAGCTCCAGGTTGTTAGCCACAGCAATGGATGATTTGTTTCCTGCCTTCAAACGGGAATGACAGCTGTGACAAATCCACTCTTTTTTCCTTTCTTCTGGTACAGCGCATTGTTCAGGACCTTGACATTGACCCTAACCCAGCAACAACGTGTGGATTCTTCTTGTAATTGCTGCGATTGCAACACATTACTTGGTTGGGGAAAAGGGTGCGATGGCTCTGTCCATTCGCGCACCTCACAGTAGCGAATTGATCAGACAAGAAGACGCGCTTATCAACTCGATTACTATTGATCAAAACAGAACGAAGGTTCGGCTTTAACCTACTTGAAAAATACTATTTGAGAACATATTCACTGACATGCATTGCACGCGTGATGAACACAGCTTTTATTTTTTATCGCAGACTTTTTTTTTGCCTTAGGCGCTCGGGATTTGTTAACGGTTTAGGCGCGCGCCCAAATTTTCTCTATGCAGGAATTACCCTGGTAATTGTTTATCCTTGCTAAATAATTCTCAGTAAAGCCATGAAAAGTGAAGCATCGTGTCTTGTATTATTGTTAAATGTTGTCCCTTACAGGAGTACTACAAGTACAGTTATAGGAGAAATAAAGATTTACCTTCACAAATGTCACTGGGCAACAGGGCTCAGGCTGGCCTTCTGGAGATGCAGAGCACAGATCAGGAACTATTCGAAATAAATAAAAACATAATTTGCACAGAGACCCAAAAATGCAATGAAAAGTCATGAGAACGTTTTATGACCAGATATGCTTGCCATTTAAGACGGCCAAGCACGCTGAACACGACAACGGACAGAATTCTTACTGTAGCATAGGCCTACTGGCTAGAATTGCCATAAGTGCTGGATAACTTTAATATTTCAGTCTTGACATGAAATACTGTTAATATTCGTTTTTCTATTCAACTACTGTACTGATAAACCAATTAAATCAAATAATGTGTATTCGTAAGCAAATTACCAGAAGCACTGAGACCGCTAAAACGTTTCTTTGACAACCACTCGAAATATTTAACTACAATATAAATTCTGTGCAATCAATATTAGAATGTATGGCCGAAATAGGTCTCTGTGATATTTGATTTCCCTTTAATGTCATTTAAATACATTATTTCATTGAAAATACACTTATGTGAAAAGTCAGTTAGCGTTAGCAGTTTATTGCACATTTCAAAACGGCTGTTCTGGTAATAAACAATTTTTTCACGACAAACTATAAATTTAGGTATTGTTCTTGCATTTTAACTGTTCCTTTACTAGCTAAATATTTAAAAAGCCCAACTAGCCCGAGTGGCTACAGGTTAGCTGCTGGCTCCAGATATAAGCGAACAATGCAAACTGTGGCAAATTAGTTAGCTAGAGCTAGCTCGCTCTAACTAGAAAAACGGCTCTGGTCTGGTTTCATTCGGTTTGCACTGTTACCGATCACAATCCTAGCTAGCACTACTGTACCCAGCTACATTTTCCTGTCAGATTTGTTGACGCTAGAATACATATATATTTTCTTGTCTAACCTCTGTGACTGAAAAGCAAATACTTGGCAAAATATGTAACTGTATCAGTAGCAACAATGCTAGCTAGCATTACCCAGTTACATTTTCCTGTCAGATCTTTTGACGCTAGAATATATACATTTTAATGTCTTACCTCTGTGAGTGACGATTGAAAAGCAAATAGTTGGCAAAATATCAGTAGCACTGAAGATCAGGAACGTGAAGATAAAAGCGTTGGGGAAATCTCAATTGACAAGCCGTTTGATTTTGTCAAGGTTTGCAATGCCGGTAGCGTAGCTCGAAAGCCAAGTGACCGGATTGCTTGTCATACGTCAGTATATACCATGGTCAGGGTGAATACTCGATTCTTATTGGCTGCAGGGGTGTCCGTATAATCAGGTGATAATGAACGCAGACTAAGTAGTTCCAGTAACACTGTCTGTTCACCGTTCTAAATTATTGCGCTGGCTATGAGCCTGTACAAATTGTCTGAAAAAAGTAACCATAAAAAAGGGGACGCAGTCAAAGCCTCCGTTGACTTTAACAAGCTAACATGTAATTACAACGAGTGACTTCAATAGCCTATTTCTTGTAACGTAACCTATATTTGGTCCCGATTAAACATTATGAAGAGTTATTTAATAACTAAACTATCGCTATATGTATAGCATAAAGTAGGCTACTGGACACGCTTGCAATGTAGGCTACAATGTATTTACATTTAGTCATTTGGCAGACGCTCTTATCCAGAGCGACTTACAGTAAGTACAGGGACATTCCCCCGAGGCAAAGTAGGGTGAAGTGCCTTGCCCAAGGACACGTCATTTTACACGGCCAAGAATCGAACTGGCAACCTTTAGATTACTAGCCCGATTCCCTAACCGCTCAGCCACCTGACTCCCCGTATGTATGTATGATGCTGCTTTTAATTACACACTTCAAAAATTTAAAGATGGTACAACATGGAAGGTGAAAGAAATATGCTGCTCCATCTCTATAATTTATTTGCCAGTTTAGTTAGTGTACTTCAGGTACAAGTATTATCACTTAATAGATACGCGTCACAGTGTGTTCACACAACATGTTTTCCATTCATTTTCTATGGCCAATCGGAGTGTTTTCTTGTTTATCGTAACGTAGCAACCATGGTGAACATTTCTAGCTTTCTAGGTTTCAAGGTGGAGGAGAAACTAATCGTTTGTGTGGCTGCTTACCCAGTCCTGTACGATACATAGCTGTATTCGTACAGAGATGTATGAGATTGTTTTCAATTCTAATACGCGTATATGTACTTACCCGGGCTAGTGTGGACGGGGCCTAAGCGGTGGAAGGCAAAACTGACATTTTTGGTCTGTCCACCCAACCGAAAGTAGATCTAATGTCAGCGTACCCAGAAATTAATTATTTTCATGAACAGATTGACAACGTTTAGGCTGTGGCAATGAAGTTCAGGTTAGTAGTTAGATAGACTTTTGATTTAAGTAAGGGGAGTGCCGAACATGTTCTGTCGCCGTTTGACTTCCTACAGCTGTGTAGATGTTTTTGTAGTGTCTCGCGTAGGCTACAGCATTGCAGTGAGCAACACTGGTTTGAAACCACAGGTAATGATAATTTCACCCACAAATCGTTTACTTGTAATGTAATGTCATAATAAATCCTACAACGAAAATGTATTTGTGAGGAATGTTTATTTTAAAGATTGAAAACAAATGCATCATAGACCACTGTAGTATGTGTTGCCCGGGCAACAGAGGCTAATGTCATGATGCTAATGCTTCAGTGAAATAGTAGACTACCGTTTCCAAAAGTAGATGTGGGCCTACTTCCTTAATAATATCAGCTAATATTGTACATTACATTTCATAATTGTGTTTCACATCACAAAGTAAAATGAGTAAATAGTTATCACCCTGGCCTCTTTGCTTGTGGCGTTCCTGCAGCTGCCTTGCAGTAAAGCTATAGATAGCCTATCTATCCCCCAAGTTAACAGATGTGAAACGAATGTTCTGCTACAGGTAGTCACGCGTGTTTTCGTGACGTAGTGACGTTAGTAACGTCAGTGACTGTGGCTAGCAAATTAGCCACCGTTAGCTTCACTTTTCACCACAAAAACGCAATTTCTACTTAAACCATGCAACGGAACGTAAATAAAAATACAACCAACGCAATCGCTACCAAGACAAACCTTTTGACACCGCCGTTGTGTATGTAGTCCAAATATTGACTGATCCTTAGGGGGGCGAAAATAAATAATAATAATAAATAAATATATATGTGAGAGAACAATGGTTGTGCTCTCGCCGAAGGCTTGAGCACACCCAAATATGGGTCCCCAGAAAGAAGGTTTGGGAAACACTGCTCTATGCAGTGTGGTGAAGATGTGGGATGAGAGATGGGCTTTCAGCCGCTGCAGGTACACCAAGGAATTAGGTGCTCAACGATTTAGATGATGTTCAGCAGGGATGGGTCGCTTTGTGCTGACCTTACTTGCTCTGCACACCTGAGAGAAGGCCATGTAGTACTATACATGGACAATTTGTACAGCAGTGCAATCCTCTTTCAACATGTCTTTTGGTACGGGGCCTGTGCGGGCCAACATTCACATTCACCTGTAAAATTAGAAAGGGAGATGTTCAATATATAGAAAACGGTCAACAGCAGGCATTCCAAAAACGAGAACAACTTACGGCTTTTAAAGCTCTTCAACAGCAATCAAGATCCATCATGCTGATGACAAACAAGAAGGGACTCAAACCCTTAATCTTCTGATCCGAAGTCAGACGCCTTATCCATTAGGCCACGTGGTGTCTTGCTTAAGAATTAACCACAAACATTTTGAGATAGCTTGTTTCCAATTACAAGAACACCATTCCTTAATTAGGCATCTTCAACAGCTTGAGAGGAGTCAAGATGGATCTAGTTCAGAGAAAGGAACACAATTCTGTGGACAACCAGGAAGCGATTCTCAATCTTCTCACTATGAGCCAGACGCCTTATCGGTAACGACATGTATTCACTTCTTGCTAATTTAACCACACACACTTTGAGACAGACTGTTTCCTACAACATGGGAACAATTTTTCCAATCAAGCATCTTCGACAGCTCGACTGGAGACGCGATTCATCAAGTTCAGATCAATACTTTGAGATGGCTTTTTTCCAAAAACGAGACCAACTTATGGCTTTTAAACCTCTTCAACAGCAATCAAGATCCATCATGCTGATGACAACCACGAAGGGACTCGAACCCTTAATCTTCTGATCCGAAGTCAGACGCCTTGTCCATTAGGCCACGTGGTCTCTTGCTTAAGAATTAACCACAAACATTTTGACATAGCTTGTTTCCAATTACAAGAACACCATTCCTTAATTAGGCATCTTCAACAGCTTGAGAGGAGTCCAGATGGATCTAGTTCAGAGAAAGGAACACAATTCTGTGGACAACCAGGAAGCGACTCTCAATCTTCTCACCATAAGCCAGACGCCTTATCCGCAACGACATGTATTCACTTCTTGCTAATTTAACCACACACACTTTGAGACAGACTGTTTCCTACAACATGGGAACAACTTTTTCCATCAAGCATCTTCGACAGCTCGACTGGAGTCGCGATCCATCAAGTTCAGATCAACACTTTGAGATGGCTTTTTTCCAAAAACGAGACCAACTTATGGCTTTTAAAGCTCTTCAACAGCAATCAAGATCCATCATGCTGATGACAACCACGAAGGGACTCGAACCCTTAATCTTCTGATCCGAAGTCAGACGCCTTATCCATTAGGCCACGTGGTCTCTTGCGTCAGAACTAACCATAAACATTTTGAGATAGCTTGTTTCCAATTACGAGAACACTATTCCTTAAGTCAGATGCCTTTTCCGTAACGACATGTATTCACTTCTTGCTAATTTAACCACACACACTTTGAGACAGACTGTTTCCTACAACATGGGAACAACTTTATCCATCAAGCATCTTCGACAGCTCGACTGGAGTCGCGATCCATCAAGTTCAGATCAACACTTTGAGATGGCTTGATTCCAAAAACGAGAACAACTTATGGCTTTCAAAGCTCTTCAACAGCAATGAAGATCCATCATGCTGATGACAGCCACAAATGGACTTGAACCCTTAATCTTCTGGTTTGAAGTCAGACGCCTTATCCATTGGGCCACGTGGTCTCTTGCTTAAGAATTAACCACAAACATTTTGAGATAGCTTGTTTTCAATTACAAAAACACCATTCCTTAATTAGGCATCTTCAACAGCTTGAGAGGAGTCAAGATGGATCTAGTTCAGAGAAAGGAACACAATTCTGTGGACAACCAGGAAGCGACTCTCAATCTTCTCACCATAAGCCGGACGCCTTATCCGCAACGACATGTATTCACTTCTTGCTAATTTAACCACACACACTTTGAGACAGACTGTTTCCTACAACATGGGAACAACTTTTCCAATCAAGCATCTTTGACAGCTCGACTTGATTTATCAAGTTCAGATCAACACTTTGAGATGGCTTGTTTCCAAAAACGAGAACAACTTCTGGCTTTTAAAGCTCTTCAACAGCAATCAAGATCCATCATGCTGATGACAACCACGAAGGGACTCGAACCCTTAATCTTCTGATCCGAAGTCAGACACCTTCTCCATTAGGCCACTTGGTCTCTTGCTTCAGAACTAACCATAAACATTTTGAGATAGCTTGTTTCCAATTGCGAGAACACTATTCCTTAAGTCAGATGCCTTTTCCGTAACGACATGTATTCACTTCTTGCTAATTTAACCACACACACTTTGAGACAGACTGTTTCCTACAACATGGGAACAACTTTATCCATCAAGCATCTTCGACAGCTCGACTGGAGTCGCGATCCATCAAGTTCAGATCAACACTTTGAGATGGCTTGATTCCAAAAACGAGAACAACTTATGGCTTTTAAAGCTCTTCAACAGCAATGAAGATCCATCATGCTGATGACAGCCACAAAGGGACTCGAACCCTTAATCTTCTGATCCGAAGTCAGATGCCCTATCGATTACGCCAAGTGGTCTCTTGCTTACGAATTAACCACAAACATTTTGAGATAGCTTGTTTCCAATTACAAGAACACCATTCCTTAATTAGGCATCTTCAACAGCTTGAGAGGAGTCAAGATGGATCTAGTTCAGAGAAAAGAACACAATTCTGTGGACAACCAGGAAGCGATTCTCAATCGTCTCAGCATAAGTCAGACGCCTAATCCGTAACGACATGTATTCACTTCTTGCTGATTTAACCACACACACTTTGGGACAGACTGTTTCCTACAACATGTGAACAACTTTTTCCATCAAGCATCTTCGACAGCTCGACTGGAGTCGCAATCCATCAAGTTCAGTTCAACACTTTGAGATGGCTTGATTCCAAAAACGAGAACAACTTATGGCTTTTAAAGCTCTTCAACAGCAATGAAGATCCATCATGCTGATGACAGCCACAAAGGGACTTGAACCCTTAATCTTCTGAATTGAAGTCAGACGCCTTATCCATTAGGCCACGTGGTCTCTTGCTTAAGAATTAACCACAAACATTTTGAGATAGCTTGTTTAAAATTACAAAAACACCATTCCTTAATTAGGCATCTTCAACAGCTTGAGAGGAGTCAAGATGGATCTAGTTCAGAGAAAGGAACACAATTCTGTGGACAACCAGGAAGCGACTCTCAATCTTCTCACCATAAGCCAGACGCCTTATCCGTAACGACGTGTATTCACTTCTTGCTAATTTAAACACACACACTTTGAGACAGAATGTTTCCTACAACATGGGAACAACTTTTTCCATCAAGCATCTTCGACAGCTCGACTGGAGTCGCGATCCATCAAGTTCAGATCAACACTTTGAGATGGCTTGTTTCCAAAAACGAGAACAACTTATGGCTTTTAAAGCTCTTCAACAGCAATCAAGATCCATCATGCTGATGACAATCACGAAGGGACTCGAACCCTTAATCTTCTGATCCGAAGACAGACGCCTTAACCATTAGGCCACTTGGTCTCTTGCTTCAGAACTAACCATAAACATTTTGAGATAGCTTGTTTCCAATTACGAGAACACTATTCCTTAAGTCAGATGCCTTTTCCGTAACGACATGTATTCACTTCTTGCTAATTTAACCACACACACTTTGAGACAGACTGTTTCCTACAACATGGGAACAACTTTTTCCATCAAGCATCTTCGACAGCTCGACTGGAGTCGCGATCCATCAAGTTCAGATCAACACTTTGAGATGGCTTGTTTTCAAAAACGAGAACAACTTATGGCTTTTAAAGCTCTTCAACAGCAATCAAGATCCATCATGCTGATGACAACCACAAAGGGACTCGAACCCTTAATCTTCTGATCCTAAGTCAGACGCCTTATCCATTAGGCCACGTGGTCTCTTGCTTAAAAATTAACCACAAACATTTTGAGATAGCTTGTTTCCAATTACGAGAACACCATTCCTTAAGTCAGACGCCTTATCCGTAACGACATGTATTCACTTCTTGCTAATTTAACCACACACACTTTGAGACAGACTTGTTTCCTACAACATGTGAACAACTTTTTCTATAAAGCATCTTCGACAGCTCAACTGGAGTTGCGATCCATCAAGTTCAGATCAACACTTTGAGATGGCTTGATTCCAAAAACGAGAACAACTTATGGCTTTTAAAGCTCTTCAACAGCAATGAAGATCCATCATGCTGATGACAGCCACAAAGGGACTTGAACCCTTAATCTTCTGAATTGAAGTCAGACGCCTTATCCATTAGGCCACGTGGTCTCTTGCTTAAGAATTAACCACAAACATTTTGAGATAGCTTGTTTCCAATTACAAAAACACCATTCCTTAATTAGGCATCTTCAACAGCTTGAGAGGAGTCAAGATGGATCTAGTTCAGAGAAAGGAACACAATTCTGTGGACAACCAGGAAGCGACTCTCAATCTTCTCACCATAAGCCAGACGCCTTATCCGTAACGACATGTATTCACTTCTTGCTAATTTAAACACACACACTTTGAGACAGAATGTTTCCTACAACATGGGAACAACTTTTTCCATCAAGCATCTTCGACAGCTCGACTGGAGTCGCGATCCATCAAGTTCAGATCAACACTTTGAGATGGCTTGTTTCCAAAAACGAGAACAACTTATGGCTTTTAAAGCTCTTCAACAGCAATCAAGATCCATCATGCTGATGACAATCACAAAGGGACTCGAACCCTTAATCTTCTGATCCGAAGTCAGACGCCTTATCCATTAGGCCACTTGGTCTCTTGCTTCAGAACTAACCTTAAACATTTTGAGATAGCTTGTTTCCAATTACGAGAACACTATTCCTTAAGTCAGATGCCTTTTCCGTAACGACATGTATTCACTTCTTGCTAATTTAACCACACACACTTTGAGACAGACTGTTTCCTACAACATGGGAACAACTTTTTCCATCAAGCATCTTCGACAGCTCGACTGGAGTCGCGATCCATCAAGTTCAGATCAACACTTTGAGATGGCTTGTTTTCAAAAACGAGAACAACTTACGGCTTTTAAAGCTGTTCAACAGCAATCAAGAACCATCATGCTGATGACAATCACGAAGGAACTCGAACCCTTAATCTTCTGATCCGAAGTCAGACGCCTTATCCATTAGGCCACTTGGTCTCTTGCTTAAAAATTAACCACAAACATTTTGAGATAGCTTGTTTCCAGTTACAAAAACACCATTTCTTAATTAGGCATCTTCAACAGCTTGAGAGGAGTCAAGATGGATCTAGTTCAGAGAAAGGAACACAATTCTGTGGACAACGAGGAAGCGACTCTCAATCTTCTCACCATAAGCCAGACGCCTTATCAGTAACAACATGTATTCACTTCTTGCTCATTTAACCACACACACTTTGAGACAGACTGTTTCCTACAACATGGGAACAACTTTTTCCATCAAGCATCTTCGACAGCTCAACTGGAGTTGCGATCCATCAAGTTCAGATCAACACTTTGAGATGGCTTGATTCCAAAAACGAGAACAACTTACGGCTTTTAAAGCTGTTCAACAGCAATGAAGATCCATCATGCTGATGACAGCCACAAAGGGACTTGAACCCTTAATCTTCTGAATTGAAGTCAGACGCCTTATCCATTAGGCCACGTGGTCTCTTGCTTAAGAATTAACCACAAACATTTTGAGATAGCTTGTTTCCAATTACAAAAACACCATTCCTTAATTAGGCATCTTCAACAGCTTGAGAGGAGTCAAGATGGATCTAGTTCAGAGAAAGGAACACAATTCTGTGGACAACCAGGAAGCGACTCTCAATCTTCTCACCATAAGCCAGACGCCTTATCCGTAACGACATGTATTCACTTCTTGCTAATTTAAACACACACACTTTGAGACAGAATGTTTCCTACAACATGGGAACAACTTTTTCCATCAAGCATCTTCGACAGCTCGACTGGAGTCGCGATCCATCAAGTTCAGATCAACACTTTGAGATGGCTTGTTTCCAAAAACGAGAACAACTTATGGCTTTTAAAGCTCTTCAACAGCAATCAAGATCCATCATGCTGATGACAACCACGAAGGGACTCGAACCCTTAATCTTCTGATCCGAAGTCAGACGCCTTATCCATTAGGCCACGTGGTCTCTTGCTTCAGAACTAACCATAAACATTTTGAGATAGCTTGTTTCCAATTGCGAGAACACTATTCCTTAAGTCAGATGCCTTTTCCGTAACGACATGTATTCACTTCTTGCTAATTTAACCACACACACTTTGAGACAGACTGTTTCCTACAACATGGGAACAACTTTATCCATCAAGCATCTTCGACAGCTCGACTGGAGTCGCGATCCATCAAGTTCAGATCAACACTTTGAGATGGCTTGATTCCAAAAACGAGAACAACTTACGGCTTTTAAAGCTCTTCAACAGCAATGAAGATCCATCATGCTGATGACAGCCACAAAGGGACTTGAACCCTAAATCTTCTGATTTGAAGTCAGACGCCTTATCCATTAGGCCACGTGGTCTCTTGCTTAAGAATGAACCACAAACATTTTGAGATAGCTTGTTTCCAGTTACAAAAACACCATTTCTTAATTAGGCATCTTCAACAGCTTGAGAGGAGTCAAGATGGATCTAGTTCAGAGAAAGGAACACAATTCTGTGGACAACGAGGAAGCGACTCTCAATCTTCTCACCATAAGCCAGATGCCTTATTAGTAACGACATGTATTCACTTCTTGCTCATTTAACCACACACACTTTGAGACAGACTGTTTCCTACAACATGGGAACAACTTTTTCCATCAAGCATCTTCGACAGCTCGACTGGAGTCGCGATCCATCAAGTTCAGATCAACACTTTGAGATGGCTTGTTTTCAAAAACGAGAACAACTTACGGCTTTTAAAGCTGTTCAACAGCAATCAAGATCCATCATGCTGATGACAACCACAAAGGGACTCGAACCCTTAATCTTCTGATCCTAAGTCAGACGCCTTATCCATTAGGCCACGTGGTCTCTTGCTTAAAAATTAACCACAAACATTTTGAGATAGCTTGTTTCCAATTACAAGAACACCATTCCTTAATTAGGCATCTTCAACAGCTTGAGAAGAATCAAGACGGACCCAGTTCAGAGAAAGGAACACAATTCTGTGGACAACGAGGCAGCGACTCTCAATCTTCTCACCATAAGTCAGACGCCTTATCCGTAACAACATGTATTCACTTCTTGATAATTTAACCACACACACTTTGAGACAGACTGTTTCCAACAACATGGGAACAACTTTTCCAATCAAGCATCTTCGACAGCTCAACTGAAGACGCGATTCATCAAGTTCAGATCAACACTTTGAGATGGCTTTTTTCCATAAACGAGACCAACTTATGGCTTTTAAAGCTCTTCAACAGCAATTAAGATCCATCATGCTGATGACAATCACGAAGGGACTCGAACCCTTAATCTTCTGATCCGAAGTCAGACGCCTTATCCATTAGGCCACTTGGTCTCTTGCTTCAGAACTAACCTTAAACATTTTGAGATAGCTTGTTTCCAATTACGAGAACACTATTCCTTAAGTCAGATGCCTTTTCCGTAACGACATGTATTCACTTCTTGCTAATTTAACCACACACACTTTGAGACAGACTGTTTCCTACAACATGGGAACAACTTTTTCCATCAAGCATCTTCGACAGCTCGACTGGAGTCGCGATCCATCAAGTTCAGATCAACACTTTGAGATGGCTTGTTTTCAAAAACGAGAACAACTTACGGCTTTTAAAGCTGTTCAACAGCAATCAAGAACCATCATGCTGATGACAATCACAAAGGGACTTGAACCCTAAATCTTCTGATTTAAAGTCAGACGCCTTATCCATTAGGCCACGTGGTCTCTTGCTTAAGAATTAACCACAAACATTTTGAGATAGCTTGTTTCCAGTTACAAAAACACCATTTCTTAATTAGGCATCTTCAACAGCTTGAGAGGAGTCAAGATGGATCTAGTTCAGAGAAAGGAACACAATTCTGTGGACAACGAGGAAGCGACTCTCAATCTTCTCACCATAAGCCAGACGCCTTATCAGTAACGACATGTATTCACTTCTTGCTCATTTAACCACACACACTTTGAGACAGACTGTTTCCTACAACATGGGAACAACTTTTTCCATCAAGCATCTTCGACAGCTCGACTGGAGTCGCGATCCATCAAGTTCAGATCAACACTTTGAGATGGCTTGTTTTCAAAAACGAGAACAACTTACGGCTTTTAAAGCTGTTCAACAGCAATCAAGATCCATCATGCTGATGACAACCACAAAGGGACTCGAACCCTTAATCTTCTGATCCTAAGTCAGACGCCTTATCCATTAGGCCACGTGGTCTCTTGCTTAAAAATTAACCACAAACATTTTGAGATAGCTTGTTTCCAATTACAAGAACACCATTCCTTAATTAGGCATCTTCAACAGCTTGAGAAGAATCAAGACGGACCCAGTTCAGAGAAAGGAACACAATTCTGTGGACAAAGAGGCAGCGACTCTCAATCTTCTCACCATAAGTCAGACGCCTTATCCGTAACAACATGTATTCACTTCTTGCTAATTTAACCACACACACTTTGAGACAGACTGTTTCCTACAACATGGGAACAACTTTTTCCATCAAGCATCTTCGACAGCTCGACTGGAGTCGCGATCCATCAAGTTCAGATAAACACTTTGAGATGGCTTGTTTCCAAAAATGAGACCAACTTATGGCTTTTAAAGCTCTTCAACAGCAATCAAGAACCATCATGCTGATGACAACCACGAAGGGACTCGAACCCTTAATCTTCTGATCCGAAGTCAGACGCCTTATCCATTAGGCCACGTGGTCTCTTGCTTCAGAAGTAACCACAAACATTTTAAAATAGCTTGTTTCCAATTACAAGCACACCATTCCTGAATTAGGCATCTTCAACAGCTTGAGAGGAATCAAGACGGATCTAGTTCAGAGAAAGGAACACAATTCTGTGGACAACCAGGAAGCGACTCTCAATCTTCTCACCATAATCCAGACGCCTTATCCGTAACGACATGTATTCACTTCTTGCTAATTTAACCACACACACTTTGAGACAGACTGTTTCCAACAACATGGGAACAACTTTTCCAATCAAGCATCTTCGACAGCTCAACTGAAGACGCGATTCATCAAGTTCAGATCAACACTTTGAGATGGCTTTTTTCCATAAACGAGACCAACTTATGGCTTTTAAAGCTCTTCAACAGCAATTAAGATCCATCATGCTGATGACAATCACGAAGGGACTCGAACCCTTAATCTTCTGATCCGAAGTCAGACGCCTTATCCATTAGGCCACTTGGTCTCTTGCTTCAGAACTAACCATAAACATTTTGAGATAGCTTGTTTCCAATTACGAGAACACTATTCCTTAAGTCAGATGCCTTTTCCGTAACGACATGTATTCACTTCTTGCTAATTTAACCACACACACTTTGAGACAGACTGTTTCCTACAACATGGGAACAACTTTATCCATCAAGCATCTTCGACAGCTCGACTGGAGTCGCGATCCATCAAGTTCAGATCAACACTTTGAGATGGCTTGTTTTCAAAAACGAGAACAACTTACGGCTTTTAAAGCTGTTCAACAGCAATCAAGAACCATCATGCTGATGACTACCACGAAGGGACTCGAACCCTTAATCTTCTGATCCGAAGTCAGACGCCTTATCCATTAGGCCACGTGGTCTCTTGCTTCAGAAGTAACCACAAACATTTTAAAATAGCTTGTTTCCAATTACAAGAACACCATTCCTTAATTAGGCATCTTCAACAGCTTGAGAGGAATCAAGACGGACCCAGTTCAGAGAAAGGAACACAATTCTGTGGACAACGAGGAAGCGACTCTCAATCTTCTCACCATAAATCAGACGCCTTATCCGTAACGACATGTATTCACTTCTTGCTAATTTAACCACACACACTTTGAGACAGACTGTTTCCTACAACATGTGAACAACTTTTTCCATCAAGCATCTTCGACAGCTCGACTGGAGTCGCGATCCATCAAGTTCAGATCAACACTTTGAGATGGCTTGTTTCCAAAAAAGAGAACAACTTATGGCTTTTAAAGCTCTTCAACAGCAATCAAGATCCATCATGCTGATGACAACCACGAAGGGACTCGAACCCTTAATCTTCTGATCCGAAGTCAGACGCCTTATCCATTAGGCCACGTGGTCTCTTGCTTCAGAACTAACCATAAACATTTTTAGATAGCTTGTTTCCAATTACGAGAAAACTATTCCTTAAGTCAGATGCCTTTTCCGTAACGACATGTATTCACTTCTTGCTAATTTAACCACACACACTTTGAGACAGACTGTTTCCTACAACATGGGAACAACTTTATCCATCAAGCATCTTCGACAGCTCGACTGGAGTCGCGATCCATCAAGTTCAGATCAACACTTTGAGATGGCTTGATTCCAAAAACGAGAACAACTTACGGCTTTTAAAGCTCTTCAACAGCAATGAAGATCCATCATGCTGATGACAGCCACAAAGGGACTTGAACCCTAAATCTTCTGATTTGAAGTCAGACGCCTTATCCATTAGGCCACGTGGTCTCTTGCTTAAGAATTAACCACAAACATTTTGAGATAGCTTGTTTCCAGTTACAAAAACACCATTTCTTAATTAGGCATCTTCAACAGCTTGAGAGGAGTCAAGATGGATCTAGTTCAGAGAAAGGAACACAATTCTGTGGACAACGAGGCAGCGACTCTCAATCTTCTCACCATAAGCCAGACGCCTTATCCGTAACAACATGTATTCACTTCTTGCTAATTTAACCACACACACTTTGAGACAGACTGTTTCCAACAACATGGGAACAACTTTTTCCATCAAGCATCTTCGACAGCTCAACTGAAGACGCGATTCATCAAGTTCAGATCAACACTTTGAGATGGCTTTTTTCCATAAACGAGACCAACTTATGGCTTTTAAAGCTCTTCAACAGCAATTAAGATCCATCATGCTGATGACAACCACGAAGGGACTCGAACCCTTAATCTTCTGATCCGAAGTCAGACGCCTTATCCATTAGGCCACGTGGTCTCTTGCTTCAGAACTAACCATAAACATTTTGAGATAGCTTGTTTCCAATTGCGAGAACACTATTCCTTAAGTCAGATGCCTTTTCCGTAACAACATGTATTCACTTCTTGCCAATTTAACCACACACACTTTGAGACAGACTGTTTCCTACAACATGGGAACAACTTTATCCATCAAGCATCTTCGACAGCTCGACTGGAGTCGCGATCCATCAAGTTCAGATCAACACTTTGAGATGGCTTGATTCCAAAAACGAGAACAACTTATGGCTTTTAAAGCTCTTCAACAGCAATGAAGATCCATCATGCTGATGACAGCCACAAAGGGACTTGAACCCTTAATCTTCTGAATTGAAGTCAGACGCCTTATCCATTAGGCCACGTGGTCTGTTGCTTAAGAATTAACCACAAACATTTTGAGATAGCTTGTTTCCAATTACAAAAACACCATTCCTTAATTAGGCATCTTCAACAGCTTGAGAGGAGTCAAGATGGATCTAGTTCAGAGAAAGGAACACAATTCTGTGGACAACCAGGAAGCGACTCTCAATCTTCTCACCATAAGCCAGACGCCTTATCCGTAACGACATGTATTCACTTCTTGCTAATTTAAACACACACACTTTGAGACAGACTGTTTCCTACAACATGGGAACAACTTTTTCCATCAAGCATCTTCGACAGCTCGACTGGAGTCGCGATCCATCAAGTTCAGATCAACACTTTGAGATGGCTTGTTTCCAAAAACGAGAACAACTTATGGCTTTTAAAGCTCTTCAACAGCAATCAAGATCCATCATGCTGATGACAACCACGAAGGGACTCGAACCCTTAATCTTCTGATCCGAAGACAGACGCCTTATCCATTCGGCCACGTGGTCTCTTGCTTCAGAACTAACCATAAACATTTTGAGATAGCTTGTTTCCAATTGCGAGAACACTATTCCTTAAGTCAGATGCCTTTTCCGTAACGACATGTATTCACTTCTTGCTAATTTAACCACACACACTTTGAGACAGACTGTTTCCTACAACATGGGAACAACTTTATCCATCAAGCATCTTCGACAGCTCGACTGGAGTCGCGATCCATCAAGTTCAGATCAACACTTTGAGATGGCTTGATTCCAAAAACGAGAACAACTTACGGCTTTAAAAGCTCTTCAACAGCAATGAAGATCCATCATGCTGATGACAGCCACAAAGGGACTTGAACCCTAAATCTTCTGATTTGAAGTCAGACGCCTTATCCATTAGGCCACGTGGTCTCTTGCTTAAAAATTAACCACAAACATTTTGAGATAGCTTGTTTCCAATTACAAGAACACCATTCCTTAATTAGGCATCTTCAACAGCTTGAGAAGAATCAAGACGGACCCAGTTCAGAGAAAGGAACACAATTCTGTGGACAACGAGGCAGCGACTCTCAATCTTCTCACCATAAGTCAGACGCCTTATCCGTAACAACATGTATTCACTTCTTGATAATTTAACCACACACACTTTGAGACAGACTGTTTCCAACAACATGGGAACAACTTTTCCAATCAAGCATCTTCGACAGCTCAACTGAAGACGCGATTCATCAAGTTCAGATCAACACTTTGAGATGGCTTTTTTCCATAAACGAGACCAACTTATGGCTTTTAAAGCTCTTCAACAGCAATTAAGATCCATCATGCTGATGACAATCACGAAGGGACTCGAACCCTTAATCTTCTGATCCGAAGTCAGACGCCTTAACCATTAGGCCACTTGGTCTCTTGCTTCAGAACTAACCATAAACATTTTGAGATAGCTTGTTTCCAATTACGAGAACACTATTCCTTAAGTCAGATGCCTTTTCCGTAACGACATGTATTCACTTCTTGCTAATTTAACCACACACACTTTGAGACAGACTGTTTCCTACAACATGGGAACAACTTTTTCCATCAAGCATCTTCGACAGCTCGACTGGAGTCGCGATCCATCAAGTTCAGATCAACACTTTGAGATGGCTTGTTTTCAAAAACGAGAACAACTTACGGCTTTTAAAGCTGTTCAACAGCAATCAAGAACCATCATGCTGATGACAATCACGAAGGGACTCGAACCCTTAATCTTCTGATTCGAAGTCAGACGCCTTATCCATTAGGCCACTTGGTCTCTTGCTTAAAAATTAACCACAAACATTTTGAGATAGCTTGTTTCCAATTACGAGAACACCATTCCTTAAGTCAGACGCCTTATCCGTAACGACATGTATTCACTTCTTGCTAATTTAACCACACACACTTTGAGACAGACTGTTTCCTACAACATGGGAACAACTTTTTCCATCAAGCATCTTCGACAGCTCGACTGGAGTCGCGATCCATCAAGTTCAGATCAACACTTTGAGATGGCTTGTTTTCAAAAACGAGAACAACTTATGGCTTTTAAAGCTCTTCAACAGCAATCAAGATCCATCATGCTGATGACAACCACAAAGGGACTCGAACCCTTAATCTTCTGATCCTAAGTCAGACGCCTTATCCATTAGGCCACGTGGTCTCTTGCTTAAAAATTAACCACAAACATTTTGAGATAGCTTGTTTCCAATTACGAGAACACCATTCCTTAAGTCAGACGCCTTATCCGTAACGACATGTATTCACTTCTTGCTAATTTAACCACACACACTTTGAGACAGACTTGTTTCCTACAACATGTGAACAACTTTTTCTATAAAGCATCTTCGACAGCTCAACTGGAGTCGCGATCCATCAAGTTCAGATAAATACTTTGAGATGGCTTGTTTCCAAAAATGAGACCAACTTATGGCTTTTAAAGCTCTTCAACAGCAATCAAGAACCATCATGCTGATGACAACCACGAAGGGACTCGAACCCTTAATCTTCTGATCCGAAGTCAGACGCCTTATCCATTAGGCCACGTGGTCTCTTGCTTCAGAAGTAAACACAAACATTTTAAAATAGCTTGTTTCCAATTACAAGAACACCATTCCTTAATTAGGCATCTTCAACACCTTGAGATGAATCAAGATGGACCCAGTTCAGAGAAAGGAACACAATTCTGTGGACAACAAGGAAGCGACTCTTAATCTTCTCACCATAAGTCAGACGCCTTATCCGTAACGACATGTATTCACTTCTTGCTAATTTAACCACACACACTTTGAGAAAGACTGTTTCCTACAACATGGGAACAACTTTATCCATCAAGCATCTTCGACAGCTCAACTGGAGTTGCGATCCATCAAGTTCAGATCAACACTTTGAGATGGCTTGATTCCAAAAACGAGAACAACTTATGGCTTTTAAAGCTCTTCAACAGCAATGAAGATCCATCATGCTGATGACAGCCACAAAGGGACTTGAACCCTTAATCTTCTGAATTGAAGTCAGACGCCTTATCCATTAGGCCACGTGGTCTCTTGCTTAAGAATTAACCACAAACATTTTGAGATAGCTTGTTTCCAATTACAAAAACACCATTCCTTAATTAGGCATCTTCAACAGCTTGAGAGGAGTCAAGATGGATCTAGTTCAGAGAAAGGAACACAATTCTGTGGACAACCAGGAAGCGACTCTCAATCTTCTCACCATAAGCCAGACGCCTTATCCGTAACGACATGTATTCACTTCTTGCTAATTTAACCACACACACTTTGAGACAGACTGTTTCCTACAACATGGGAACAACTTTTTCCATCAAGCATCTTCGACAGCTCGACTGGAGTCGCGATCCATCAAGTTCAGATCAACACTTTGAGATGGCTTGTTTTCAAAAACGAGAACAACTTACGGCTTTTAAAGCTGTTCAACAGCAATCAAGAACCATCATGCTGATGACAATCACGAAGGAACTCGAACCCTTAATCTTCTGATCCGAAGTCAGACGCCTTATCCATTAGGCCACTTGGTCTCTTGCTTAAAAATTAACCACTAACATTTTGAGATAGCTTGTTTCCAGTTACAAAAACACCATTTCTTAATTAGGCATCTTCAACAGCTTGAGAGGAGTCAAGATGGATCTAGTTCAGAGAAAGGAACACAATTCTGTGGACAACGAGGAAGCGACTCTCAATCTTCTCACCATAAGCCAGACGCCTTATCAGTAACAACATGTATTCACTTCTTGCTCATTTAACCACACACACTTTGAGACAGACTGTTTCCTACAACATGGGAACAACTTTTTCCATCAAGCATCTTCGACAGCTCAACTGGAGTTGCGATCCATCAAGTTCAGATCAACACTTTGAGATGGCTTGATTCCAAAAACGAGAACAACTTACGGCTTTTAAAGCTGTTCAACAGCAATGAAGATCCATCATGCTGATGACAGCCACAAAGGGACTTGAACCCTTAATCTTCTGAATTGAAGTCAGACGCCTTATCCATTAGGCCACGTGGTCTCTTGCTTAAGAATTAACCACAAACATTTTGAGATAGCTTGTTTCCAATTACAAAAACACCATTCCTTAATTAGGCATCTTCAACAGCTTGAGAGGAGTCAAGATGGATCTAGTTCAGAGAAAGGAACACAATTCTGTGGACAACCAGGAAGCGACTCTCAATCTTCTCACCATAAGCCAGACGCCTTATCCGTAACGACATGTATTCACTTCTTGCTAATTTAAACACACACACTTTGAGACAGAATGTTTCCTACAACATGGGAACAACTTTTTCCATCAAGCATCTTCGACAGCTCGACTGGAGTCGCGATCCATCAAGTTCAGATCAACACTTTGAGATGGCTTGTTTCCAAAAACGAGAACAACTTATGGCTTTTAAAGCTCTTCAACAGCAATCAAGATCCATCATGCTGATGACAACCACGAAGGGACTCGAACCCTTAATCTTCTGATCCAAAGTCAGACGCCTTATCCATTAGGCCACGTGGTCTCTTGCTTCAGAACTAACCATAAACATTTTGAGATAGCTTGTTTCCAATTGCGAGAACACTATTCCTTAAGTCAGATGCCTTTTCCGTAACGACATGTATTCACTTCTTGCTAATTTAACCACACACACTTTGAGACAGACTGTTTCCTACAACATGGGAACAACTTTATCCATCAAGCATCTTCGACAGCTCGACTGGAGTCGCGATCCATCAAGTTCAGATCAACACTTTGAGATGGCTTGATTCCAAAAACGAGAACAACTTACGGCTTTTAAAGCTCTTCAACAGCAATGAAGATCCATCATGCTGATGACAGCCACAAAGGGACTTGAACCCTAAATCTTCTGATTTGAAGTCAGACGCCTTATCCATTAGGCCACGTGGTCTCTTGCTTAAGAATGAACCACAAACATTTTGAGATAGCTTGTTTCCAGTTACAAAAACACAATTTCTTAATTAGGCATCTTCAACAGCTTGAGAGGAGTCAAGATGGATCTAGTTCAGAGAAAGGAACACAATTCTGTGGACAACGAGGAAGCGACTCTCAATCTTCTCACCATAAGCCAGACGCCTTATCAGTAACGACATGTATTCACTTCTTGCTCATTTAACCACACACACTTTGAGACAGACTGTTTCCTACAACATGGGAACAACTTTTTCCATCAAGCATCTTCGACAGCTCGACTGGAGTCGCGATCCATCAAGTTCAGATCAACACTTTGAGATGGCTTGTTTTCAAAAACGAGAACAACTTACGGCTTTTAAAGCTGTTCAACAGCAATCAAGATCCATCATGCTGATGACAACCACAAAGGGACTCGAACCCTTAATCTTCTGATCCTAAGTCAGACGCCTTATCCATTAGGCCACGTGGTCTCTTGCTTAAAAATTAACCACAAACATTTTGAGATAGCTTGTTTCCAATTACAAGAACACCATTCCTTAATTAGGCATCTTCAACAGCTTGAGAAGAATCAAGACGGACCCAGTTCAGAGAAAGGAACACAATTCTGTGGACAAAGAGGCAGCGACTCTCAATCTTCTCACCATAAGTCAGACGCCTTATCCGTAACAACATGTATTCACTTCTTGCTAATTTAACCACACACACTTTGAGACAGACTGTTTCCTACAACATGGGAACAACTTTTTCCATCAAGCATCTTCGACAGCTCGACTGGAGTCGCGATCCATCAAGTTCAGATAAACACTTTGAGATGGCTTGTTTCCAAAAATGAGACCAACTTATGGCTTTTAAAGCTCTTCAACAGCAATCAAGAACCATCATGCTGATGACAACCACGAAGGGACTCGAACCCTTAATCTTCTGATCCGAAGTCAGACGCCTTATCCATTAGGCCACGTGGTCTCTTGCTTCAGAAGTAACCACAAACATTTTAAAATAGCTTGTTTCCAATTACAAGCACACCATTCCTGAATTAGGCATCTTCAACAGCTTGAGAGGAATCAAGACGGACCCAGTTCAGAGAAAGGAACACAATTCTGTGGACAACGAGGAAGCGACTCAATCTTCTCACCATAAATCAGACGCCTTATCCGTAACGACATGTATTCACTTCTTGCCAATTTAACCACACACACTTTGAGACAGACTGTTTCCTACAACATGGGAACAACTTTATCCATCAAGCATCTTCGACAGCTCGACTGGAGTCGCGATCCATCAAGTTCAGATCAACACTTTGAGATGGCTTGATTCCAAAAACAAGAACAACTTACGGCTTTTAAAGCTCTTCAACAGCAATGAAGATCCATCATGCTGATGACAGCCACAAAGGGACTTGAACCCTAAATCTTCTGATTTGAAGTCAGACGCCTTATCCATTAGGCCACGTGGTCTCTTGCTTAAGAATTAACCACAAACATTTTGAGATAGCTTGTTTCCAGTTACAAAAACACCATTTCTTAATTAGGCATATTCAACAGCTTGAGAGGAGTCAAGATGGATCTAGTTCAGAGAAAGGAACACAATTCTGTGGACAACGAGGAAGCGACTCTCAATCTTCTCACCATAAGCCAGACGCCTTATCAGTAACGACATGTATTCACTTCTTGCTCATTTAACCACACACACTTTGAGACAGACTGTTTCCTACAACATGGGAACAACTTTTTCCATCAAGCATCTTCGACAGCTCGACTGGAGTCGCGATCCATCAAGTTCAGATCAACACTTTGAGATGGCTTGTTTTCAAAAACGAGAACAACTTACGGCTTTTAAAGCTGTTCAACAGCAATCAAGATCCATCATGCTGATGACAACCACAAAGGGACTCGAACCCTTAATCTTCTGATCCTAAGTCAGACGCCTTATCCATTAGGCCACGTGGTCTCTTGCTTAAAAATTAACCACAAACATTTTGAGATAGCTTGTTTCCAATTACAAGAACACCATTCCTTAATTAGGCATCTTCAACAGCTTGAGAAGAATCAAGACGGACCCAGTTCAGAGAAAGGAACACAATTCTGTGGACAACGAGGCAGCGACTCTCAATCTTCTCACCATAAGTCAGACGCCTTATCCGTAACGACATGTATTCACTTCTTGCTAATTTAACCACACACACTTTGAGACAGACTGTTTCCAACAACATGGGAACAACTTTTCCAATCAAGCATCTTCGACAGCTCAACTGAAGACGCGATTCATCAAGTTCAGATCAACACTTTGAGATGGCTTTTTTCCATAAACGAGACCAACTTATGGCTTTTAAAGCTCTTCAACAGCAATTAAGATCCATCATGCTGATGACAATCACGAAGGGACTCGAACCCTTAATCTTCTGATCCGAAGTCAGACGCCTTATCCATTAGGCCACTTGGTCTCTTGCTTCAGAACTAACCATAAACATTTTGAGATAGCTTGTTTCCAATTACGAGAACACTATTCCTTAAGTCAGATGCCTTTTCCGTAACGACATGTATTCACTTCTTGCTAATTTAACCACACACACTTTGAGACAGACTGTTTCCTACAACATGGGAACAACTTTTTCCATCAAGCATCTTCGACAGCTCGACTGGAGTCGCGATCCATCAAGTTCAGATCAACACTTTGAGATGGCTTGTTTTCAAAAACGAGAACAACTTACGGCTTTTAAAGCTGTTCAACAGCAATCAAGAACCATCATGCTGATGACAATCACGAAGGGACTCGAACCCTTAATCTTCTGATCCGAAGTCAGACGCCTTATCCATTAGGCCACGTGGTCTCTTGCTTCAGAACTAACCATAAACATTTTGAGATAGCTTGTTTCCAATTGCGAGAACACTATTCCTTAAGTCAGATGCCTTTTCCGTAACGACATGTATTCACTTCTTGCTAATTTAACCACACACACTTTGAGACAGACTGTTTCCTACAACATGGGAACAACTTTATCCATCAAGCATCTTCGACAGCTCGACTGGAGTCGCGATCCATCAAGTTCAGATCAACACTTTGAGATGGCTTGATTCCAAAAACGAGAACAACTTACGGCTTTTAAAGCTCTTCAACAGCAATGAAGATCCATCATGCTGATGACAGCCACAAAGGGACTTGAACCCTAAATCTTCTGATTTGAAGTCAGACGCCTTATCCATTAGGCCACGTGGTCTCTTGCTTAAGAATGAACCACAAACATTTTGAGATAGCTTGTTTCCAGTTACAAAAACACAATTTCTTAATTAGGCATCTTCAACAGCTTGAGAGGAGTCAAGATGGATCTAGTTCAGAGAAAGGAACACAATTCTGTGGACAACGAGGAAGCGACTCTCAATCTTCTCACCATAAGCCAGACGCCTTATCAGTAACGACATGTATTCACTTCTTGCTCATTTAACCACACACACTTTGAGACAGACTGTTTCCTACAACATGGGAACAACTTTTTCCATCAAGCATCTTCGACAGCTCGACTGGAGTCGCGATCCATCAAGTTCAGATCAACACTTTGAGATGGCTTGTTTTCAAAAACGAGAACAACTTACGGCTTTTAAAGCTGTTCAACAGCAATCAAGATCCATCATGCTGATGACAACCACAAAGGGACTCGAACCCTTAATCTTCTGATCCTAAGTCAGACGCCTTATCCATTAGGCCACGTGGTCTCTTGCTTAAAAATTAACCACAAACATTTTGAGATAGCTTGTTTCCAATTACAAGAACACCATTCCTTAATTAGGCATCTTCAACAGCTTGAGAAGAATCAAGACGGACCCAGTTCAGAGAAAGGAACACAATTCTGTGGACAAAGAGGCAGCGACTCTCAATCTTCTCACCATAAGTCAGACGCCTTATCCGTAACAACATGTATTCACTTCTTGCTAATTTAACCACACACACTTTGAGACAGACTGTTTCCTACAACATGGGAACAACTTTTTCCATCAAGCATCTTCGACAGCTCGACTGGAGTCGCGATCCATCAAGTTCAGATAAACACTTTGAGATGGCTTGTTTCCAAAAATGAGACCAACTTATGGCTTTTAAAGCTCTTCAACAGCAATCAAGAACCATCATGCTGATGACAACCACGAAGGGACTCGAACCCTTAATCTTCTGATCCGAAGTCAGACGCCTTATCCATTAGGCCACGTGGTCTCTTGCTTCAGAAGTAACCACAAACATTTTAAAATAGCTTGTTTCCAATTACAAGCACACCATTCCTGAATTAGGCATCTTCAACAGCTTGAGAGGAATCAAGACGGACCCAGTTCAGAGAAAGGAACACAATTCTGTGGACAACGAGGAAGCGACTCAATCTTCTCACCATAAATCAGACGCCTTATCCGTAACGACATGTATTCACTTCTTGCCAATTTAACCACACACACTTTGAGACAGACTGTTTCCTACAACATGGGAACAACTTTATCCATCAAGCATCTTCGACAGCTCGACTGGAGTCGCGATCCATCAAGTTCAGATCAACACTTTGAGATGGCTTGATTCCAAAAACAAGAACAACTTACGGCTTTTAAAGCTCTTCAACAGCAATGAAGATCCATCATGCTGATGACAGCCACAAAGGGACTTGAACCCTAAATCTTCTGATTTGAAGTCAGACGCCTTATCCATTAGGCCACGTGGTCTCTTGCTTAAGAATTAACCACAAACATTTTGAGATAGCTTGTTTCCAGTTACAAAAACACCATTTCTTAATTAGGCATATTCAACAGCTTGAGAGGAGTCAAGATGGATCTAGTTCAGAGAAAGGAACACAATTCTGTGGACAACGAGGAAGCGACTCTCAATCTTCTCACCATAAGCCAGACGCCTTATCAGTAACGACATGTATTCACTTCTTGCTCATTTAACCACACACACTTTGAGACAGACTGTTTCCTACAACATGGGAACAACTTTTTCCATCAAGCATCTTCGACAGCTCGACTGGAGTCGCGATCCATCAAGTTCAGATCAACACTTTGAGATGGCTTGTTTTCAAAAACGAGAACAACTTACGGCTTTTAAAGCTGTTCAACAGCAATCAAGATCCATCATGCTGATGACAACCACAAAGGGACTCGAACCCTTAATCTTCTGATCCTAAGTCAGACGCCTTATCCATTAGGCCACGTGGTCTCTTGCTTAAAAATTAACCACAAACATTTTGAGATAGCTTGTTTCCAATTACAAGAACACCATTCCTTAATTAGGCATCTTCAACAGCTTGAGAAGAATCAAGACGGACCCAGTTCAGAGAAAGGAACACAATTCTGTGGACAACGAGGCAGCGACTCTCAATCTTCTCACCATAAGTCAGACGCCTTATCCGTAACGACATGTATTCACTTCTTGCTAATTTAACCACACACACTTTGAGACAGACTGTTTCCAACAACATGGGAACAACTTTTCCAATCAAGCATCTTCGACAGCTCAACTGAAGACGCGATTCATCAAGTTCAGATCAACACTTTGAGATGGCTTTTTTCCATAAACGAGACCAACTTATGGCTTTTAAAGCTCTTCAACAGCAATTAAGATCCATCATGCTGATGACAATCACGAAGGGACTCGAACCCTTAATCTTCTGATCCGAAGTCAGACGCCTTATCCATTAGGCCACTTGGTCTCTTGCTTCAGAACTAACCATAAACATTTTGAGATAGCTTGTTTCCAATTACGAGAACACTATTCCTTAAGTCAGATGCCTTTTCCGTAACGACATGTATTCACTTCTTGCTAATTTAACCACACACACTTTGAGACAGACTGTTTCCTACAACATGGGAACAACTTTTTCCATCAAGCATCTTCGACAGCTCGACTGGAGTCGCGATCCATCAAGTTCAGATCAACACTTTGAGATGGCTTGTTTTCAAAAACGAGAACAACTTACGGC
Source organism: Osmerus mordax (assembly GCF_038355195.1). Taxonomy (NCBI): domain Eukaryota; kingdom Metazoa; phylum Chordata; class Actinopteri; order Osmeriformes; family Osmeridae; genus Osmerus; species Osmerus mordax. The sequence goes on along the minus strand of NC_090060.1, from coordinate 393,368 downwards.
TTTTAAAGCTGTTCAACAGCAATCAAGAACCATCATGCTGATGACAATCACGAAGGGACTCGAACCCTTAATCTTCTGATCCGAAGTCAGACGCCTTATCCATTAGGCCACGTGGTCTCTTGCTTCAGAACTAACCATAAACATTTTGAGATAGCTTGTTTCCAATTACGAGAACACTATTCCTTAAGTCAGATGCCTTTTCCGTAACGACATGTATTCACTTCTTGCTAATTTAACCACACACACTTTGAGACAGACTGTTTCCTACAACATGGGAACAACTTTATCCATCAAGCATCTTCGACAGCTCGACTGGAGTCGCGATCCATCAAGTTCAGATCAACACTTTGAGATGGCTTGTTTTCAAAAACGAGAACAACTTACGGCTTTTAAAGCTGTTCAACAGCAATCAAGAACCATCATGCTGATGACTACCACGAAGGGACTCGAACCCTTAATCTTCTGATCCGAAGTCAGACGCCTTATCCATTAGGCCACGTGGTCTCTTGCTTCAGAAGTAACCACAAACATTTTAAAATAGCTTGTTTCCAATTACAAGAACACCATTCCTTAATTAGGCATCTTCAACAGCTTGAGAGGAATCAAGACGGACCCAGTTCAGAGAAAAGAACACAATTCTGTGGACAACGAGGAAGCGACTCTCAATCTTCTCACCATAAATCAGACGCCTTATCCGTAACGACATGTATTCACTTCTTGCTAATTTAACCACACACACTTTGAGACAGACTGTTTCCTACAACATGTGAACAACTTTTTCCATCAAGCATCTTCGACAGCTCGACTGGAGTCGCGATCCATCAAGTTCAGATCAACACTTTGAGATGGCTTGTTTCCAAAAAAGAGAACAACTTATGGCTTTTAAAGCTCTTCAACAGCAATCAAGATCCATCATGCTGATGACAACCACGAAGGGACTCGAACCCTTAATCTTCTGATCCGAAGTCAGACGCCTTATCCATTAGGCCACGTGGTCTCTTGCTTCAGAACTAACCATAAACATTTTTAGATAGCTTGTTTCCAATTACGAGAAAACTATTCCTTAAGTCAGATGCCTTTTCCGTAACGACATGTATTCACTTCTTGCTAATTTAACCACACACACTTTGAGACAGACTGTTTCCTACAACATGGGAACAACTTTATCCATCAAGCATCTTCGACAGCTCGACTGGAGTCGCGATCCATCAAGTTCAGATCAACACTTTGAGATGGCTTGATTCCAAAAACGAGAACAACTTACGGCTTTTAAAGCTCTTCAACAGCAATGAAGATCCATCATGCTGATGACAGCCACAAAGGGACTTGAACCCTAAATCTTCTGATTTGAAGTCAGACGCCTTATCCATTAGGCCACGTGGTCTCTTGCTTAAGAATTAACCACAAACATTTTGAGATAGCTTGTTTCCAGTTACAAAAACACCATTTCTTAATTAGGCATCTTCAACAGCTTGAGAGGAGTCAAGATGGATCTAGTTCAGAGAAAGGAACACAATTCTGTGGACAACGAGGCAGCGACTCTCAATCTTCTCACCATAAGCCAGACGCCTTATCCGTAACAACATGTATTCACTTCTTGCTAATTTAACCACACACACTTTGAGACAGACTGTTTCCAACAACATGGGAACAACTTTTTCCATCAAGCATCTTCGACAGCTCAACTGAAGACGCGATTCATCAAGTTCAGATCAACACTTTGAGATGGCTTTTTTCCATAAACGAGACCAACTTATGGCTTTTAAAGCTCTTCAACAGCAATTAAGATCCATCATGCTGATGACAATCACGAAGGGACTCGAACCCTTAATCTTCTGATCCGAAGTCAGACGCCTTATCCATTAGGCCACTTGGTCTCTTGCTTCAGAACTAACCATAAACATTTTGAGATAGCTTGTTTCCAATTACGAGAACACTATTCCTTAAGTCAGATGCCTTTTCCGTAACGACATGTATTCACTTCTTGCCAATTTAACCACACACACTTTGAGACAGACTGTTTCCTACAACATGGGAACAACTTTATCCATCAAGCATCTTCGACAGCTCGACTGGAGTCGCGATCCATCAAGTTCAGATCAACACTTTGAGATGGCTTGATTCCAAAAACAAGAACAACTTACGGCTTTTAAAGCTCTTCAACAGCAATGAAGATCCATCATGCTGATGACAGCCACAAAGGGACTTGAACCCTAAATCTTCTGATTTGAAGTCAGACGCCTTATCCATTAGGCCACGTGGTCTCTTGCTTAAGAATTAACCACAAACATTTTGAGATAGCTTGTTTCCAGTTACAAAAACACCATTTCTTAATTAGCCATATTCAACAGCTTGAGAGGAGTCAAGATGGATCTAGTTCAGAGAAAGGAACACAATTCTGTGGACAACGAGGAAGCGACTCTCAATCTTCTCACCATAAATCAGACGCCTTATCCGTAACGACATGTATTCACTTCTTGCTAATTTAACCACACACACTTTGAGACAGACTGTTTCCTACAACATGTGAACAACTTTTTCCATCAAGCATCTTCGACAGCTCGACTGGAGTCGCGATCCATCAAGTTCAGATCAACACTTTGAGATGGCTTGTTTCCAAAAAAGAGAACAACTTATGGCTTTTAAAGCTCTTCAACAGCAATCAAGATCCATCATGCTGATGACAACCACGAAGGGACTCGAACCCTTAATCTTCTGATCCGAAGTCAGACGCCTTATCCATTAGGCCACGTGGTCTCTTGCTTCAGAACTAACCATAAACATTTTTAGATAGCTTGTTTCCAATTACGAGAAAACTATTCCTTAAGTCAGATGCCTTTTCCGTAACGACATGTATTCACTTCTTGCTAATTTAACCACACACACTTTGAGACAGACTGTTTCCTACAACATGGGAACAACTTTATCCATCAAGCATCTTCGACAGCTCGACTGGAGTCGCGATCCATCAAGTTCAGATCAACACTTTGAGATGGCTTGATTCCAAAAACGAGAACAACTTACGGCTTTTAAAGCTCTTCAACAGCAATGAAGATCCATCATGCTGATGACAGCCACAAAGGGACTTGAACCCTAAATCTTCTGATTTGAAGTCAGACGCCTTATCCATTAGGCCACGTGGTCTCTTGCTTAAGAATTAACCACAAACATTTTGAGATAGCTTGTTTCCAGTTACAAAAACACCATTTCTTAATTAGCCATATTCAACAGCTTGAGAGGAGTCAAGATGGATCTAGTTCAGAGAAAGGAACACAATTCTGTGGACAACGAGGAAGCGACTCTCAATCTTCTCACCATAAATCAGACGCCTTATCCGTAACAACATGTATTCACTTCTTGCTAATTTAACCACACACACTTTGAGACAGACTGTTTCCTACAACATGTGAACAACTTTTTCCATCAAGCATCTTCGACAGCTCGACTGGAGTCGCGATCCATCAAGTTCAGATCAACACTTTGAGATGGCTTGTTTCCAAAAAAGAGAACAACTTATGGCTTTTAAAGCTCTTCAACAGCAATCAAGATCCATCATGCTGATGACAACCACGAAGGGACTCGAACCCTTAATCTTCTGATCCGAAGTCAGACGCCTTATCCATTAGGCCACGTGGTCTCTTGCTTCAGAACTAACCATAAACATTTTTAGATAGCTTGTTTCCAATTACGAGAAAACTATTCCTTAAGTCAGATGCCTTTTCCGTAACGACATGTATTCACTTCTTGCTAATTTAACCACACACACTTTGAGACAGACTGTTTCCTACAACATGGGAACAACTTTATCCATCAAGCATCTTCGACAGCTCGACTGGAGTCGCGATCCATCAAGTTCAGATCAACACTTTGAGATGGCTTGATTCCAAAAACGAGAACAACTTACGGCTTTTAAAGCTCTTCAACAGCAATGAAGATCCATCATGCTGATGACAGCCACAAAGGGACTTGAACCCTAAATCTTCTGATTTGAAGTCAGACGCCTTATCCATTAGGCCACGTGGTCTCTTGCTTAAGAATTAACCACAAACATTTTGAGATAGCTTGTTTCCAGTTACAAAAACACCATTTCTTAATTAGGCATCTTCAACAGCTTGAGAGGAGTCAAGATGGATCTAGTTCAGAGAAAGGAACACAATTCTGTGGACAACGAGGCAGCGACTCTCAATCTTCTCACCATAAGCCAGACGCCTTATCCGTAACAACATGTATTCACTTCTTGCTAATTTAACCACACACACTTTGAGACAGACTGTTTCCAACAACATGGGAACAACTTTTTCCATCAAGCATCTTCGACAGCTCAACTGAAGACGCGATTCATCAAGTTCAGATCAACACTTTGAGATGGCTTTTTTCCATAAACGAGACCAACTTATGGCTTTTAAAGCTCTTCAACAGCAATTAAGATCCATCATGCTGATGACAATCACGAAGGGACTCGAACCCTTAATCTTCTGATCCGAAGTCAGACGCCTTATCCATTAGGCCACTTGGTCTCTTGCTTCAGAACTAACCATAAACATTTTGAGATAGCTTGTTTCCAATTACGAGAACACTATTCCTTAAGTCAGATGCCTTTTCCGTAACGACATGTATTCACTTCTTGCCAATTTAACCACACACACTTTGAGACAGACTGTTTCCTACAACATGGGAACAACTTTATCCATCAAGCATCTTCGACAGCTCGACTGGAGTCGCGATCCATCAAGTTCAGATCAACACTTTGAGATGGCTTGATTCCAAAAACAAGAACAACTTACGGCTTTTAAAGCTCTTCAACAGCAATGAAGATCCATCATGCTGATGACAGCCACAAAGGGACTTGAACCCTAAATCTTCTGATTTGAAGTCAGACGCCTTATCCATTAGGCCACGTGGTCTCTTGCTTAAGAATTAACCACAAACATTTTGAGATAGCTTGTTTCCAGTTACAAAAACACCATTTCTTAATTAGCCATATTCAACAGCTTGAGAGGAGTCAAGATGGATCTAGTTCAGAGAAAGGAACACAATTCTGTGGACAACGAGGAAGCGACTCTCAATCTTCTCACCATAAATCAGACGCCTTATCCGTAACGACATGTATTCACTTCTTGCTAATTTAACCACACACACTTTGAGACAGACTGTTTCCTACAACATGTGAACAACTTTTTCCATCAAGCATCTTCGACAGCTCGACTGGAGTCGCGATCCATCAAGTTCAGATCAACACTTTGAGATGGCTTGTTTCCAAAAAAGAGAACAACTTATGGCTTTTAAAGCTCTTCAACAGCAATCAAGATCCATCATGCTGATGACAACCACGAAGGGACTCGAACCCTTAATCTTCTGATCCGAAGTCAGACGCCTTATCCATTAGGCCACGTGGTCTCTTGCTTCAGAACTAACCATAAACATTTTTAGATAGCTTGTTTCCAATTACGAGAAAACTATTCCTTAAGTCAGATGCCTTTTCCGTAACGACATGTATTCACTTCTTGCTAATTTAACCACACACACTTTGAGACAGACTGTTTCCTACAACATGGGAACAACTTTATCCATCAAGCATCTTCGACAGCTCGACTGGAGTCGCGATCCATCAAGTTCAGATCAACACTTTGAGATGGCTTGATTCCAAAAACGAGAACAACTTACGGCTTTTAAAGCTCTTCAACAGCAATGAAGATCCATCATGCTGATGACAGCCACAAAGGGACTTGAACCCTAAATCTTCTGATTTGAAGTCAGACGCCTTATCCATTAGGCCACGTGGTCTCTTGCTTAAGAATTAACCACAAACATTTTGAGATAGCTTGTTTCCAGTTACAAAAACACCATTTCTTAATTAGGCATCTTCAACAGCTTGAGAGGAGTCAAGATGGATCTAGTTCAGAGAAAGGAACACAATTCTGTGGACAACGAGGCAGCGACTCTCAATCTTCTCACCATAAGCCAGACGCCTTATCCGTAACAACATGTATTCACTTCTTGCTAATTTAACCACACACACTTTGAGACAGACTGTTTCCAACAACATGGGAACAACTTTTTCCATCAAGCATCTTCGACAGCTCAACTGAAGACGCGATTCATCAAGTTCAGATCAACACTTTGAGATGGCTTTTTTCCATAAACGAGACCAACTTATGGCTTTTAAAGCTCTTCAACAGCAATTAAGATCCATCATGCTGATGACAATCACGAAGGGACTCGAACCCTTAATCTTCTGATCCGAAGTCAGACGCCTTATCCATTAGGCCACTTGGTCTCTTGCTTCAGAACTAACCATAAACATTTTGAGATAGCTTGTTTCCAATTACGAGAACACTATTCCTTAAGTCAGATGCCTTTTCCGTAACGACATGTATTCACTTCTTGCCAATTTAACCACACACACTTTGAGACAGACTGTTTCCTACAACATGGGAACAACTTTATCCATCAAGCATCTTCGACAGCTCGACTGGAGTCGCGATCCATCAAGTTCAGATCAACACTTTGAGATGGCTTGATTCCAAAAACAAGAACAACTTACGGCTTTTAAAGCTCTTCAACAGCAATGAAGATCCATCATGCTGATGACAGCCACAAAGGGACTTGAACCCTAAATCTTCTGATTTGAAGTCAGACGCCTTATCCATTAGGCCACGTGGTCTCTTGCTTAAGAATTAACCACAAACATTTTGAGATAGCTTGTTTCCAGTTACAAAAACACCATTTCTTAATTAGCCATATTCAACAGCTTGAGAGGAGTCAAGATGGATCTAGTTCAGAGAAAGGAACACAATTCTGTGGACAACGAGGAAGCGACTCTCAATCTTCTCACCATAAATCAGACGCCTTATCCGTAACGACATGTATTCACTTCTTGCTAATTTAACCACACACACTTTGAGACAGACTGTTTCCTACAACATGTGAACAACTTTTTCCATCAAGCATCTTCGACAGCTCGACTGGAGTCGCGATCCATCAAGTTCAGATCAACACTTTGAGATGGCTTGTTTCCAAAAAAGAGAACAACTTATGGCTTTTAAAGCTCTTCAACAGCAATCAAGATCCATCATGCTGATGACAACCACGAAGGGACTCGAACCCTTAATCTTCTGATCCGAAGTCAGACGCCTTATCCATTAGGCCACGTGGTCTCTTGCTTCAGAACTAACCATAAACATTTTGAGATAGCTTGTTTCCAATTACGAGAAAACTATTCTTTAAGTCAGATGCCTTTTCCGTAACGACATGTATTCACTTCTTGCTAATTTAACCACACACACTTTGAGACAGACTGTTTCCTACAACATGGGAACAACTTTATCCATCAAGCATCTTCGACAGCTCGACTGGAGTCGCGATCCATCAAGTTCAGATCAACACTTTGAGATGGCTTGATTCCAAAAACGAGAACAACTTACGGCTTTTAAAGCTCTTCAACAGCAATGAAGATCCATCATGCTGATGACAGCCACAAAGGGACTTGAACCCTAAATCTTCTGATTTGAAGTCAGACGCCTTATCCATTAGGCCACGTGGTCTCTTGCTTAAGAATTAACCACAAACATTTTGAGATAGCTTGTTTCCAGTTACAAAAACACCATTTCTTAATTAGGCATCTTCAACAGCTTGAGAGGAGTCAAGATGGATCTAGTTCAGAGAAAGGAACACAATTCTGTGGAAAACGAGGCAGCGACTCTCAATCTTCTCACCATAAGCCAGACGCCTTATCCGTAACAACATGTATTCACTTCTTGCTAATTTAACCACACACACTTTGAGACAGACTGTTTCCAACAACATGGGAACAACTTTTTCCATCAAGCATCTTCGACAGCTCAACTGAAGACGCGATTCATCAAGTTCAGATCAACACTTTGAGATGGCTTTTTTCCATAAACGAGACCAACTTATGGCTTTTAAAGCTCTTCAACAGCAATTAAGATCCATCATGCTGATGACAATCACGAAGGGACTCGAACCCTTAATCTTCTGATCCGAAGTCAGACGCCTTATCCATTAGGCCACTTGGTCTCTTGCTTCAGAACTAACCATAAACATTTTGAGATAGCTTGTTTCCAATTACGAGAACACTATTCCTTAAGTCAGATGCCTTTTCCGTAACGACATGTATTCACTTCTTGCTAATTTAACCACACACACTTTGAGACAGACTGTTTCCTACAACGGAGGGAGTCAGATGGCTGAGCGGTGAGGGAGTCGGGCTAGTAATCTGAAGGTTGCCAGTTCGATTCCCCGCCCGTGCCAAATGACGTTGTGTCCTTGGGCAAGGCACTTCACCCTACTTGCTTCGGGGAGAATGTCCCTGTACTTACTGTAAGTCGCTCTGGATAAGAGCGTCTGCTAAATGACTAAATGTAAATGTAAATGTAAACATGGGAACAACTTTTTCCATCAAGCATCTTCGACAGCTCGACTGGAGTCGCGATCCATCAAGTTCAGATCAACACTTTGAGATGGCTTGTTTTCAAAAACGAGAACAACTTACGGCTTTTAAAGCTGTTCAACAGCAATCAAGAACCATCATGCTGATGACAATCACGAAGGGACTCGAACCCTTAATCTTCTGATCCAAAGTCAGACGCCTTATCCATTAGGCCACGTGGTCTCTTGCTTCAGAACTAACCATAAACATTTTGAGATAGCTTGTTTCCAATTACGAGAACACTATTCCTTAAGTCAGATGCCTTTTCCGTAACGACATGTATTCACTTCTTGCTAATTTAACCACACACACTTTGAGACAGACTGTTTCCTACAACATGGGAACAACTTTATCCATCAAGCATCTTCGACAGCTCGACTGGAGTCGCGATCCATCAAGTTCAGATCAACACTTTGAGATGGCTTGTTTTCAAAAACGAGAACAACTTACGGCTTTTAAAGCTGTTCAACAGCAATCAAGAACCATCATGCTGATGACTACCACGAAGGGACTCGAACCCTTAATCTTCTGATCCGAAGTCAGACGCCTTATCCATTAGGCCACGTGGTCTCTTGCTTCAGAAGTAACCACAAACATTTTAAAATAGCTTGTTTCCAATTACAAGAACACCATTCCTTAATTAGGCATCTTCAACAGCTTGAGAGGAATCAAGACGGACCCAGTTCAGAGAAAGGAACACAATTCTGTGGACAACGAGGAAGCGACTCTCAATCTTCTCACCATAAATCAGACGCCTTATCCGTAACGACATGTATTCACTTCTTGCTAATTTAACCACACACACTTTGAGACAGACTGTTTCCTACAACATGTGAACAACTTTTTCCATCAAGCATCTTCGACAGCTCGACTGGAGTCGCGATCCATCAAGTTCAGATCAACACTTTGAGATGGCTTGTTTCCAAAAAAGAGAACAACTTATGGCTTTTAAAGCTCTTCAACAGCAATCAAGATCCATCATGCTGATGACAACCACGAAGGGACTCGAACCCTTAATCTTCTGATCCGAAGTCAGACGCCTTATCCATTAGGCCACGTGGTCTCTTGCTTCAGAACTAACCATAAACATTTTGAGATAGCTTGTTTCCAATTACGAGAACACTATTCCTTAAGTCAGATGCCTTTTCCGTAACGACATGTATTCACTTCTTGCTAATTTAACCACACACACTTTGAGACAGACTGTTTCCTACAACATGGGAACAACTTTTTCCATCAAGCATCTTCGACAGCTCGACTGGAGTCGCGATCCATCAAGTTCAGATCAACACTTTGAGATGGCTTGTTTTCAAAAACGAGAACAACTTACGGCTTTTAAAGCTGTTCAACAGCAATCAAGATCCATCATGCTGATGACAACCACAAAGGGACTCGAACCCTTAATCTTTTGATCCTAAGTCAGACTCCTTATCCATTAGGCCACGTGGTCTCTTGCTTAAAAATTAACCACAAACATTTTGAGATAGCTTGTTTCCAATTACAAGAACACCATTCCTTAATTAGGCATCTTCAACAGCTTGAGAAGAATCAAGACGGACCCAGTTCAGAGAAAGGAACACAATTCTGTGGACAACGAGGCAGCGACTCTCAATCTTCTCACCATAAGTCAGACGCCTTATCCGTAACAACATGTATTCACTTCTTGCTAATTTAACCACACACACTTTGAGACAGACTGTTTCCAACAACATGGGAACAACTTTTCCAATCAAGCATCTTCGACAGCTCAACTGAAGACGCGATTCATCAAGTTCAGATCAACACTTTGAGATGGCTTTTTTCCATAAACGAGACCAACTTATGGCTTTTAAAGCTCTTCAACAGCAATTAAGATCCATCATGCTGATGACAATCACGAAGGGACTCGAACCCTTAATCTTCTGATCCGAAGTCAGACGCCTTATCCATTAGGCCACATGGTCTCTTGCTTCAGAAGTATCCATAAACATTTTGAGATAGCTTGTTTCCAATTGCGAGAACACTATTCCTTAAGTCAGATGCCTTTTCCGTAACGACATGTATTCACTTCTTGCTAATTTAACCACACACACTTTGAGACAGACTGTTTCCAACAACATGGGAACAACTTTTCCAATCAAGCATCTTCGACAGCTCAACTGAAGACGCGATTCATCAAGTTCAGATCAACACTTTGAGATGGCTTTTTTCCATAAACGAGACCAACTTGTGGCTTTTAAAGCTCTTCAACAGCAATTAAGATCCATCATGCTGATGACAATCACGAAGGGACTCGAACCCTTAATCTTCTGATCCGAAGTCAGACGCCTTATCCATTAGGCCACTTGGTCTCTTGCTTCAGAACTAACCATAAACATTTTGAGATAGCTTGTTTCCAATTGCGAGAACACTATTCCTTAAGTCAGATGCCTTTTCCGTAACGACATGTATTCACTTCTTGCTAATTTAACCACACACACTTTGAGACAGACTGTTTCCTACAACATGGGAACAACTTTTTCCATCAAGCATCTTCGACAGCTCGACTGGAGTCGCGATCCATCAAGTTCAGATCAACACTTTGAGATGGCTTGTTTTCAAAAACGAGAACAACTTACGGCTTTTAAAGCTGTTCAACAGCAATCAAGAACCATCATGCTGATGACAATCACGAAGGGACTCGAACCCTTAATCTTCTGATCCGAAGTCAGACGCCTTATCCATTAGGCCACGTGGTCTCTTGCTTCAGAACTAACCATAAACATTTTGAGATAGCTTGTTTCCAGTTACGAGAACACTATTCCTTAAGTCAGATGCCTTTTCCGTAACGACATGTATTCACTTCTTGCTAATTTAACCACACACACTTTGAGACAGACTGTTTCCTACAACATGGGAACAACTTTATCCATCAAGCATCTTCGACAGCTCGACTGGAGTCGCGATCCATCAAGTTCAGATCAACACTTTGAGATGGCTTGTTTTCAAAAACGAGAACAACTTACGGCTTTTAAAGCTGTTCAACAGCAATCAAGAACCATCATGCTGATGACTACCACGAAGGGACTCGAACCCTTAATCTTCTGATCCGAAGTCAGACGCCTTATCCATTAGGCCACGTGGTCTCTTGCTTCAGAAGTAACCACAAACATTTTAAAATAGCTTGTTTCCAATTACAAGAACACCATTCCTTAATTAGGCATCTTCAACAGCTTGAGAGGAATCAAGACGGACCCAGTTCAGAGAAAGGAACACAATTCTGTGTACAACGAGGAAGCGACTCTCAATCTTCTCACCATAAATCAGACGCCTTATCCGTAACGACATGTATTCACTTCTTGCTAATTTAACCACACACACTTTGAGACAGACTGTTTCCTACAACATGTGAACAACTTTTTCCATCAAGCATCTTCGACAGCTCGACTGGAGTCGCGATCCATCAAGTTCAGATCAACACTTTGAGATGGCTTGTTTCCAAAAAAGAGAACAACTTATGGCTTTTAAAGCTCTTCAACAGCAATCAAGATCCATCATGCTGATGACAACCACGAAGGGACTCGAACCCTTAATCTTCTGATCCGAAGTCAGACGCCTTATCCATTAGGCCACGTGGTCTCTTGCTTCAGAACTAACCATAAACATTTTGAGATAGCTTGTTTCCAATTACGAGAACACTATTCCTTAAGTCAGATGCCTTTTCCGTAACGACATGTATTCACTTCTTGCTAATTTAACCACACACACTTTGAGACAGACTGTTTCCTACAACATGGGAACAACTTTATCCATCAAGCATCTTCGACAGCTCGACTGGAGTCGCGATCCATCAAGTTCAGATCAACACTTTGAGATGGCTTGATTCCAAAAACGAGAACAACTTACGGCTTTTAAAGCTCTTCAACAGCAATGAAGATCCATCATGCTGATGACAGCCACAAAGGGATTTGAACCCTAAATCTTCTGATTTGAAGTCAGACGCCTTATCCATTAGGCCACGTGGTCTCTTGCTTAAGAATTAACCACAAACATTTTGAGATAGCTTGTTTCCAGTTACAAAAACACCATTTCTTAATTAGGCATCTTCAACAGCTTGAGAGGAGTCAAGATGGATCTAGTTCAGAGAAAGGAACACAATTCTGTGGACAACGAGGAAGCGACTCTCAATCTTCTCACCATAAGTCAGACGCCTTATCCGTAACAACATGTATTCACTTCTTGCTAATTTAACCACACACACTTTGAGACAGACTGTTTCCAACAACATGGGAACAACTTTTCCAATCAAGCATCTTCGACAGCTCAACTGAAGACGCGATTCATCAAGTTCAGATCAACACTTTGAGATGGCTTTTTTCCATAAACGAGACCAACTTATGGCTTTTAAAGCTCTTCAACAGCAATTAAGATCCATCATGCTGATGACAATCACGAAGGGACTCGAACCCTTAATCTTCTGATCCGAAGTCAGACGCCTTATCCATTAGGCCACATGGTCTCTTGCTTCAGAAGTATCCATAAACATTTTGAGATAGCTTGTTTCCAATTGCGAGAACACTATTCCTTAAGTCAGATGCCTTTTCCGTAACGACATGTATTCACTTCTTGCTAATTTAACCACACACACTTTGAGACAGACTGTTTCCAACAACATGGGAACAACTTTTCCAATCAAGCATCTTCGACAGCTCAACTGAAGACGCGATTCATCAAGTTCAGATCAACACTTTGAGATGGCTTTTTTCCATAAACGAGACCAACTTGTGGCTTTTAAAGCTCTTCAACAGCAATTAAGATCCATCATGCTGATGACAATCACGAAGGGACTCGAACCCTTAATCTTCTGATCCGAAGTCAGACGCCTTATCCATTAGGCCACTTGGTCTCTTGCTTCAGAACTAACCATAAACATTTTGAGATAGCTTGTTTCCAATTGCGAGAACACTATTCCTTAAGTCAGATGCCTTTTCCGTAACGACATGTATTCACTTCTTGCTAATTTAACCACACACACTTTGAGACAGACTGTTTCCTACAACATGGGAACAACTTTTTCCATCAAGCATCTTCGACAGCTCGACTGGAGTCGCGATCCATCAAGTTCAGATCAACACTTTGAGATGGCTTGTTTTCAAAAACGAGAACAACTTACGGCTTTTAAAGCTCTTCAACAGCAATCAAGATCCAACATGCTGATGACAACCACAAAGGGACTCGAACCCTTAATCTTCTGATCCTAAGTCAGACGCCTTATCCATTAGGCCACGTGGTCTCTTGCTTAAAAATTAACCACAAACATTTTTAAATAGCTTGTTTCCAATTACAAGAACACCATTCCTTAATTAGGCATCTTCAACAGCTTGAGAAGAATCAAGACGGACCCAGTTCAGAGAAAGGAACACAATTCTGTGGACAACGAGGCAGTGACTCTCAATCTTCTCACCATAAGTCAGACTCCTTATCCGTAACAACATGTATTCACTTCTTGCTAATTTAACCACACACACTTTGAGACAGACTGTTTCCAACAACATGGGAACAACTTTTCCAATCAAGCATCTTCGACAGCTCAACTGAAGACGCGATTCATCAAGTTCAGATCAACACTTTGAGATGGCTTTTTTCCATAAACGAGACCAACTTATGGCTTTTAAAGCTCTTCAACAGCAATTAAGATCCATCATGCTGATGACAATCACGAAGGGACTCGAACCCTTAATCTTCTGATCCGAAGTCAGACGCCTTATGCATTAGGCCACTTGGTCTCTTGCTTCAGAACTAACCATAAACATTTTGAGATAGCTTGTTTCCAATTACGAGAACACTATTCCTTAAGTCAGATGCCTTTTCCGTAATGACATGTATTCACTTCTTGCTAATTTAACCACACACACTTTGAGACAGACTGTTTCCTACAACATGGGAACAACTTTTTCCATCAAGCATCTTCGACAGCTCGACTGGAGTCGCGATCCATCAAGTTCAGATCAACACTTTGAGATGGCTTGTTTTCAAAAACGAGAACAACTTACGGCTTTTAAAGCTCTTCAACAGCAATCAAGATCCATCACGCTGATGACAACCACGAAGCGACTCGAACCCTTAATCTTCTGATCCGAAGTCAGACGCCTTATCCATTAGGCCACGTGGTCTCTTGCTTCAGAACTAACCGTAAACATTTTGAGATAGCTTGTTTCCAATTACGAGAACACTATTCCTTAAGTCAGATGCCTTTTCCGTAACGACATGTATTCACTTCTTGCTAATTTAACCACACACACTTTGAGACAGACTGTTTCCTACAACATGGGAACAACTTTATCCATCAAGCATCTTCGACAGCTCGACTGGAGTCGCGATCCATCAAGTTCAGATCAACACTTTGAGATGGCTTGTTTTCAAAAACGAGAACAACTTACGGCTTTTAAAGCTGTTCAACAGCAATCAAGAACCATCATGCTGATGACTACCACGAAGGGACTCGAACCCTTAATCTTCTGATCCGAAGTCAGACGCCTTATCCATTAGGCCACGTGGTCTCTTGCTTCAGAAGTAACCACAAACATTTTAAAATAGCTTGTTTCCAATTACAAGAACACCATTCCTTAATTAGGCATCTTCAACAGCTTGAGAGGAATCAAGACGGACCCAGTTCAGAGAAAGGAACACAATTCTGTGTACAACGAGGAAGCGACTCTCAATCTTCTCACCATAAATCAGACGCCTTATCCGTAACGACATGTATTCACTTCTTGCTAATTTAACCACACACACTTTGAGACAGACTGTTTCCTACAACATGTGAACAACTTTTTCCATCAAGCATCTTCGACAGCTCGACTGGAGTCGCGATCCATCAAGTTCAGATCAACACTTTGAGATGGCTTGTTTCCAAAAAAGAGAACAACTTATGGCTTTTAAAGCTCTTCAACAGCAATCAAGATCCATCATGCTGATGACAACCACGAAGGGACTCGAACCCTTAATCTTCTGATCCGAAGTCAGACGCCTTATCCATTAGGCCACGTGGTCTCTTGCTTCAGAACTAACCATAAACATTTTGAGATAGCTTGTTTCCAATTACGAGAACACTATTCCTTAAGTCAGATGCCTTTTCCGTAACGACATGTATTCACTTCTTGCTAATTTAACCACACACACTTTGAGACAGACTGTTTCCTACAACATGGGAACAACTTTATCCATCAAGCATCTTCGACAGCTCGACTGGAGTCGCGATCCATCAAGTTCAGATCAACACTTTGAGATGGCTTGATTCCAAAAACGAGAACAACTTACGGCTTTTAAAGCTCTTCAACAGCAATGAAGATCCATCATGCTGATGACAGCCACAAAGGGATTTGAACCCTAAATCTTCTGATTTGAAGTCAGACGCCTTATCCATTAGGCCACGTGGTCTCTTGCTTAAGAATTAACCACAAACATTTTGAGATAGCTTGTTTCCAGTTACAAAAACACCATTTCTTAATTAGGCATCTTCAACAGCTTGAGAGGAGTCAAGATGGATCTAGTTCAGAGAAAGGAACACAATTCTGTGGACAACGAGGAAGCGACTCTCAATCTTCTCACCATAAGCCAGACGCCTTATCAGTAACGACATGTATTCACTTCTTGCTCATTTAACCACACACACTTTGAGACAGACTGTTTCCTACAACATGGGAACAACTTTTCCATCAAGCATCTTCGACAGCTCGACTGGAGTCGCGATCCATCAAGTTCAGATCAACACTTTGAGATGGCTTGTTTTCAAAAACGAGAACAACTTACGGCTTTTAAAGCTCTTCAACAGCAATCAAGATCCAACATGCTGATGACAACCACAAAGGGACTCGAACCCTTAATCTTCTGATCCTAAGTCAGACGCCTTATCCATTAGGCCACGTGGTCTCTTGCTTAAAAATTAACCACAAACATTTTTAAATAGCTTGTTTCCAATTACAAGAACACCATTCCTTAATTAGGCATCTTCAACAGCTTGAGAAGAATCAAGACGGACCCAGTTCAGAGAAAGGAACACAATTCTGTGGACAACGAGGCAGCGACTCTCAATCTTCTCACCATAAGTCAGACTCCTTATCCGTAACAACATGTATTCACTTCTTGCTAATTTAACCACACACACTTTGAGACAGACTGTTTCCAACAACATGGGAACAACTTTTCCAATCAAGCATCTTCGACAGCTCAACTGAAGACGCGATTCATCAAGTTCAGATCAACACTTTGAGATGGCTTTTTTCCATAAACGAGACCAACTTATGGCTTTTAAAGCTCTTCAACAGCAATTAAGATCCATCATGCTGATGACAATCACGAAGGGACTCGAACCCTTAATCTTCTGATCCGAAGTCAGACGCCTTATGCATTAGGCCACTTGGTCTCTTGCTTCAGAACTAACCATAAACATTTTGAGATAGCTTGTTTCCAATTACGAGAACACTATTCCTTAAGTCAGATGCCTTTTCCGTAATGACATGTATTCACTTCTTGCTAATTTAACCACACACACTTTGAGACAGACTGTTTCCTACAACATGGGAACAACTTTTTCCATCAAGCATCTTCGACAGCTCGACTGGAGTCGCGATCCATCAAGTTCAGATCAACACTTTGAGATGGCTTGTTTTCAAAAACGAGAACAACTTACGGCTTTTAAAGCTCTTCAACAGCAATCAAGATCCATCACGCTGATGACAACCACGAAGCGACTCGAACCCTTAATCTTCTGATCCGAAGTCAGACGCCTTATCCATTAGGCCACGTGGTCTCTTGCTTCAGAACTAACCATAAACATTTTGAGATAGCTTGTTTCCAATTACGAGAACACTATTCCTTAAGTCAGATGCCTTTTCCGTAACGACATGTATTCACTTCTTGCTAATTTAACCACACACACTTTGAGACAGACTGTTTCCTACAACATGGGAACAACTTTATCCATCAAGCATCTTCGACAGCTCGACTGGAGTCGCGATCCATCAAGTTCAGATCAACACTTTGAGATGGCTTGTTTTCAAAAACGAGAACAACTTACGGCTTTTAAAGCTGTTCAACAGCAATCAAGAACCATCATGCTGATGACTACCACGAAGGGACTCGAACCCTTAATCTTCTGATCCGAAGTCAGACGCCTTATCCATTAGGCCACGTGGTCTCTTGCTTCAGAAGTAACCACAAACATTTTAAAATAGCTTGTTTCCAATTACAAGAACACCATTCCTTAATTAGGCATCTTCAACAGCTTGAGAGGAATCAAGACGGACCCAGTTCAGAGAAAGGAACACAATTCTGTGTACAACGAGGAAGCGACTCTCAATCTTCTCACCATAAATCAGACGCCTTATCCGTAACGACATGTATTCACTTCTTGCTAATTTAACCACACACACTTTGAGACAGACTGTTTCCTACAACATGTGAACAACTTTTTCCATCAAGCATCTTCGACAGCTCGACTGGAGTCGCGATCCATCAAGTTCAGATCAACACTTTGAGATGGCTTGTTTCCAAAAAAGAGAACAACTTATGGCTTTTAAAGCTCTTCAACAGCAATCAAGATCCATCATGCTGATGACAACCACGAAGGGACTCGAACCCTTAATCTTCTGATCCGAAGTCAGACGCCTTATCCATTAGGCCACGTGGTCTCTTGCTTCAGAACTAACCATAAACATTTTGAGATAGCTTGTTTCCAATTACGAGAACACTATTCCTTAAGTCAGATGCCTTTTCCGTAACGACATGTATTCACTTCTTGCTAATTTAACCACACACACTTTGAGACAGACTGTTTCCTACAACATGGGAACAACTTTATCCATCAAGCATCTTCGACAGCTCGACTGGAGTCGCGATCCATCAAGTTCAGATCAACACTTTGAGATGGCTTGATTCCAAAAACGAGAACAACTTACGGCTTTTAAAGCTCTTCAACAGCAATGAAGATCCATCATGCTGATGACAGCCACAAAGGGATTTGAACCCTAAATCTTCTGATTTGAAGTCAGACGCCTTATCCATTAGGCCACGTGGTCTCTTGCTTAAGAATTAACCACAAACATTTTGAGATAGCTTGTTTCCAGTTACAAAAACACCATTTCTTAATTAGGCATCTTCAACAGCTTGAGAGGAGTCAAGATGGATCTAGTTCAGAGAAAGGAACACAATTCTGTGGACAACGAGGAAGCGACTCTCAATCTTCTCACCATAAGCCAGACGCCTTATCAGTAACGACATGTATTCACTTCTTGCTCATTTAACCACACACACTTTGAGACAGACTGTTTCCTACAACATGGGAACAACTTTTCCATCAAGCATCTTCGACAGCTCGACTGGAGTCGCGATCCATCAAGTTCAGATCAACACTTTGAGATGGCTTGTTTTCAAAAACGAGAACAACTTACGGCTTTTAAAGCTCTTCAACAGCAATCAAGATCCAACATGCTGATGACAACCACAAAGGGACTCGAACCCTTAATCTTCTGATCCTAAGTCAGACGCCTTATCCATTAGGCCACGTGGTCTCTTGCTTAAAAATTAACCACAAACATTTTTAAATAGCTTGTTTCCAATTACAAGAACACCATTCCTTAATTAGGCATCTTCAACAGCTTGAGAAGAATCAAGACGGACCCAGTTCAGAGAAAGGAACACAATTCTGTGGACAACGAGGCAGCGACTCTCAATCTTCTCACCATAAGTCAGACTCCTTATCCGTAACAACATGTATTCACTTCTTGCTAATTTAACCACACACACTTTGAGACAGACTGTTTCCAACAACATGGGAACAACTTTTCCAATCAAGCATCTTCGACAGCTCAACTGAAGACGCGATTCATCAAGTTCAGATCAACACTTTGAGATGGCTTTTTTCCATAAACGAGACCAACTTATGGCTTTTAAAGCTCTTCAACAGCAATTAAGATCCATCATGCTGATGACAATCACGAAGGGACTCGAACCCTTAATCTTCTGATCCGAAGTCAGACGCCTTATGCATTAGGCCACTTGGTCTCTTGCTTCAGAACTAACCATAAACATTTTGAGATAGCTTGTTTCCAATTACGAGAACACTATTCCTTAAGTCAGATGCCTTTTCCGTAATGACATGTATTCACTTCTTGCTAATTTAACCACACACACTTTGAGACAGACTGTTTCCTACAACATGGGAACAACTTTTTCCATCAAGCATCTTCGACAGCTCGACTGGAGTCGCGATCCATCAAGTTCAGATCAACACTTTGAGATGGCTTGTTTTCAAAAACGAGAACAACTTACGGCTTTTAAAGCTCTTCAACAGCAATCAAGATCCATCACGCTGATGACAACCACGAAGCGACTCGAACCCTTAATCTTCTGATCCGAAGTCAGACGCCTTATCCATTAGGCCACGTGGTCTCTTGCTTCAGAACTAACCATAAACATTTTGAGATAGCTTGTTTCCAATTACGAGAACACTATTCCTTAAGTCAGATGCCTTTTCCGTAACGACATGTATTCACTTCTTGCTAATTTAACCACACACACTTTGAGACAGACTGTTTCCTACAACATGGGAACAACTTTTTCCATCAAGCATCTTCGACAGCTCGACTGGAGTCGCGATCCATCAAGTTCAGATCAACACTTTGAGATGGCTTGTTTTCAAAAACGAGAACAACTTACGGCTTTTAAAGCTGTTCAACAGCAATCAAGAACCATCATGCTGATGACAATCACGAAGGGACTCGAACCCTTAATCTTCTGATCCGAAGTCAGACGCCTTATCCATTAGGCCACGTGGTCTCTTGCTTCAGAACTAACCATAAACATTTTGAGATAGCTTGTTTCCAATTACGAGAACACTATTCCTTAAGTCAGATGCCTTTTCCGTAACGACATGTATTCACTTCTTGCTAATTTAACCACACACACTTTGAGACAGACTGTTTCCTACAACATGGGAACAACTTTTTCCATCAAGCATCTTCGACAGCTCGACTGGAGTCGCGATCCATCAAGTTCAGATCAACACTTTGAGATGACTTGTTTTCAAAAACTAGAACAACTTACGGCTTTTAAAGCTGTTCAACAGCAATCAAGAACCATCATGCTGATGACAACCACGAAGGGACTCGAACCCTTAATCTTCTGATCCGAAGTCGGACGCCTTATCCATTAGGCCACGTGGTCTCTTGCTTCAGAAGTAACCACAAACATTTTAAAATAGCTTGTTTCCAATTACAAGAACACCATTCCTTAATTAGGCATCTTCAACAGCTTGAGAGGAATCAAGACGGACCCAGTTCAGAGAAAGGAACACAATTCTGTGGACAACGAGGCAGCGACTCTCAATCTTCTCACCATAAGTCAGACGCCTTATCCGTAACGACATGTATTCACTTCTTGCTAATTTAACCACACACACTTTGAGACAGACTGTTTCCAACAACATGGGAACAACTTTTCCAATCAAGCATCTTCGACAGCTCGACTGAAGACGCGATTCATCAAGTTCAGATCAACACTTTGAGATGGCTTTTTTCCATAAACGAGACCAACTTATGGCTTTTAAAGCTCTTCAACAGCAATCAAGATCCATCATGCTGATGACAACCACGAAGGGACTCGAACCCTTAATCTTCTGATCCGAAGTCAGACGCCTTATCCATTAGGCCACGTGGTCTCTTGCTTCAGAACTAACCATAAACATTTTGAGATAGCTTGTTTCCAATTACGAGAACACTATTCCTTAAGTCAGATGCCTTTTCCGTAACGACATGTATTCACTTCTTGCTAATTTAACCACACACACTTTGAGACAGACTGTTTCCTACAACGGAGGGAGTCAGATGGCTGAGCGGTGAGGGAGTCGGGCTAGTAATCTGAAGGTTGCCAGTTCGATTCCCCGCCCGTGCCAAATGACGTTGTGTCCTTGGGCAAGGCACTTCACCCTACTTGCTTCGGGGAGAATGTCCCTGTACTTACTGTAAGTCGCTCTGGATAAGAGCGTCTGCTAAATGACTAAATGTAAATGTAAACATGGGAACAACTTTTTCCATCAAGCATCTTCGACAGCTCGACTGGAGTCGCGATCCATCAAGTTCAGATCAACACTTTGAGATGGCTTGTTTTCAAAAACGAGAACAACTTACGGCTTTTAAAGCTGTTCAACAGCAATCAAGAACCATCATGCTGATGACAATCACGAAGGGACTCGAACCCTTAATCTTCTGATCCAAAGTCAGACGCCTTATCCATTAGGCCACGTGGTCTCTTGCTTCAGAACTAACCATAAACATTTTGAGATAGCTTGTTTCCAATTACGAGAACACTATTCCTTAAGTCAGATGCCT
The DNA here is from genome assembly GCF_038355195.1 of Osmerus mordax. Lineage (NCBI taxonomy): Eukaryota > Metazoa > Chordata > Actinopteri > Osmeriformes > Osmeridae > Osmerus > Osmerus mordax. The sequence continues at coordinate 371,573 of NC_090060.1, read as the reverse complement.
TTTCCGTAACGACATGTATTCACTTCTTGCTAATTTAACCACACACACTTTGAGACAGACTGTTTCCTACAACATGGGAACAACTTTATCCATCAAGCATCTTCGACAGCTCGACTGGAGTCGCGATCCATCAAGTTCAGATCAACACTTTGAGATGGCTTGTTTTCAAAAACGAGAACAACTTACGGCTTTTAAAGCTGTTCAACAGCAATCAAGAACCATCATGCTGATGACAATCACGAAGGGACTCAAACCCTTAATCTTCTGATCCGAAGTCAGACGCCTTATCCATTAGGCCACGTGGTCTCTTGCTTCAGAACTAACCATAAACATTTTGAGATAGCTTGTTTCCAATTACGAGAACACTATTCCTTAAGTCAGATGCCTTTTCCGTAACGACATGTATTCACTTCTTGCTAATTTAACCACACACACTTTGAGACAGACTGTTTCCTACAACATGGGAACAACTTTTTCCATCAAGCATCTTCGACAGCTCGACTGGAGTCGCGATCCATCAAGTTCAGATCAACACTTTGAGATGGCTTGTTTTCAAAAACTAGAACAACTTACGGCTTTTAAAGCTGTTCAACAGCAATCAAGAACCATCATGCTGATGACAACCACGAAGGGACTCGAACCCTTAATCTTCTGATCCGAAGTCAGACGCCTTATCCATTAGGCCACGTGGTCTCTTGCTTCAGAAGTAACCACAAACATTTTAAAATAGCTTGTTTCCAATTACAAGAACACCATTCCTTAATTAGGCATCTTCAACAGCTTGAGAGGAATCAAGACGGACCCAGTTCAGAGAAAGGAACACAATTCTGTGGACAACGAGGAAGCAACTCTCAATCTTCTCACCATAAATCAGACGCCTTTTCCGTAACGACATGTATTCACTTCTTGCTAATTTAACCACACACACTTTGAGACAGACTGTTTCCTACAACATGTGAACAACTTTTTCCATCAAGCATCTTCGACAGCTCGACTGGAGTCGCGATCCATCAAGTTCAGATCAACACTTTGAGATGGCTTGTTTCCAAAAAAGAGAACAACTTATGGCTTTTAAAGCTCTTCAACAGCAATCAAGATCCATCATGCTGATGACAACCACGAAGGGACTCGAACCCTTAATCTTCTGATCCGAAGTCAGACGCCTTATCCATTAGGCCACGTGGTCTCTTGCTTCAGAACTAACCATAAACATTTTGAGATAGCTTGTTTCCAATTACGAGAACACTATTCCTTAAGTCAGATGCCTTTTCCGTAACGACATGTATTCACTTCTTGCTAATTTAACCACACACACTTTGAGACAGACTGTTTCCTACAACATGGGAACAACTTTATCCATCAAGCATCTTCGACAGCTCGACTGGAGTCGCGATCCATCAAGTTCAGATCAACACTTTGAGATGGCTTGATTCCAAAAACGAGAACAACTTACGGCTTTTAAAGCTCTTCAACAGCAATGAAGATCCATCATGCTGATGACAGCCACAAAGGGACTTGAACCCTAAATCTTCTGATTTGAAGTCAGACGCCTTATCCATTAGGCCACTTGGTCTCTTGCTTCAGAACTAACCATAAACATTTTGAGATAGCTTGTTTCCAATTACGAGAACACTATTCCTTAAGTCAGATGCCTTTTCCGTAACGACATGTATTCACTTCTTGCCAATTTAACCACACACACTTTGAGACAGACTGTTTCCTACAACATGGGAACAACTTTATCCATCAAGCATCTTCGACAGCTCGACTGGAGTCGCGATCCATCAAGTTCAGATCAACACTTTGAGATGGCTTGATTCCAAAAACAAGAACAACTTACGGCTTTTAAAGCTCTTCAACAGCAATGAAGATCCATCATGCTGATGACAGCCACAAAGGGACTTGAACCCTAAATCTTCTGATTTGAAGTCAGACGCCTTATCCATTAGGCCACGTGGTCTCTTGCTTAAGAATTAACCACAAACATTTTGAGATAGCTTGTTTCCAGTTACAAAAACACCATTTCTTAATTAGCCATATTCAACAGCTTGAGAGGAGTCAAGATGGATCTAGTTCAGAGAAAGGAACACAATTCTGTGGACAACGAGGAAGCGACTCTCAATCTTCTCACCATAAATCAGACGCCTTATCCGTAACGACATGTATTCACTTCTTGCTAATTTAACCACACACACTTTGAGACAGACTGTTTCCTACAACATGTGAACAACTTTTTCCATCAAGCATCTTCGACAGCTCGACTGGAGTCGCGATCCATCAAGTTCAGATCAACACTTTGAGATGGCTTGTTTCCAAAAAAGAGAACAACTTATGGCTTTTAAAGCTCTTCAACAGCAATCAAGATCCATCATGCTGATGACAACCACGAAGGGACTCGAACCCTTAATCTTCTGATCCGAAGTCAGACGCCTTATCCATTAGGCCACGTGGTCTCTTGCTTCAGAACTAACCATAAACATTTTGAGATAGCTTGTTTCCAATTACGAGAAAACTATTCTTTAAGTCAGATGCCTTTTCCGTAACGACATGTATTCACTTCTTGCTAATTTAACCACACACACTTTGAGACAGACTGTTTCCTACAACATGGGAACAACTTTATCCATCAAGCATCTTCGACAGCTCGACTGGAGTCGCGATCCATCAAGTTCAGATCAACACTTTGAGATGGCTTGATTCCAAAAACGAGAACAACTTACGGCTTTTAAAGCTCTTCAGCAGCAATGAAGATCCATCATGCTGATGACAGCCACAAAGGGACTTGAACCCTAAATCTTCTGATTTGAAGTCAGACGCCTTATCCATTAGGCCACGTGGTCTCTTGCTTAAGAATTAACCACAAACATTTTGAGATAGCTTGTTTCCAGTTACAAAAACACCATTTCTTAATTAGGCATCTTCAACAGCTTGAGAGGAGTCAAGATGGATCTAGTTCAGAGAAAGGAACACAATTCTGTGGAAAACGAGGCAGCGACTCTCAATCTTCTCACCATAAGTCAGACGCCTTATCCGTAACGACATGTATTCACTTCTTGCTAATTTAACCACACACACTTTGAGACAGACTGTTTCCAACAACATGGGAACAACTTTTCCAATCAAGCATCTTCGACAGCTCGACTGAAGACGCGATTCATCAAGTTCAGATCAACACTTTGAGATGGCTTTTTTCCATAAACGAGACCAACTTATGGCTTTTAAAGCTCTTCAACAGCAATCAAGATCCATCATGCTGATGACAACCACGAAGGGACTCGAACCCTTAATCTTCTGATCCGAAGTCAGACGCCTTATCCATTAGGCCACGTGGTCTCTTGCTTCAGAACTAACCATAAACATTTTGAGATAGCTTGTTTCCAATTACGAGAACACTATTCCTTAAGTCAGATGCCTTTTCCGTAACGACATGTATTCACTTCTTGCTAATTTAACCACACACACTTTGAGACAGACTGTTTCCTACAACGGAGGGAGTCAGATGGCTGAGCGGTGAGGGAGTCGGGCTAGTAATCTGAAGGTTGCCAGTTCGATTCCCCGCCCGTGCCAAATGACGTTGTGTCCTTGGGCAAGGCACTTCACCCTACTTGCTTCGGGGAGAATGTCCCTGTACTTACTGTAAGTCGCTCTGGATAAGAGCGTCTGCTAAATGACTAAATGTAAATGTAAACATGGGAACAACTTTTTCCATCAAGCATCTTCGACAGCTCGACTGGAGTCGCGATCCATCAAGTTCAGATCAACACTTTGAGATGGCTTGTTTTCAAAAACGAGAACAACTTACGGCTTTTAAAGCTGTTCAACAGCAATCAAGAACCATCATGCTGATGACAATCACGAAGGGACTCGAACCCTTAATCTTCTGATCCAAAGTCAGACGCCTTATCCATTAGGCCACGTGGTCTCTTGCTTCAGAACTAACCATAAACATTTTGAGATAGCTTGTTTCCAATTACGAGAACACTATTCCTTAAGTCAGATGCCTTTTCCGTAACGACATGTATTCACTTCTTGCTAATTTAACCACACACACTTTGAGACAGACTGTTTCCTACAACATGGGAACAACTTTATCCATCAAGCATCTTCGACAGCTCGACTGGAGTCGCGATCCATCAAGTTCAGATCAACACTTTGAGATGGCTTGTTTTCAAAAACGAGAACAACTTACGGCTTTTAAAGCTGTTCAACAGCAATCAAGAACCATCATGCTGATGACAATCACGAAGGGACTCAAACCCTTAATCTTCTGATCCGAAGTCAGACGCCTTATCCATTAGGCCACGTGGTCTCTTGCTTCAGAACTAACCATAAACATTTTGAGATAGCTTGTTTCCAATTACGAGAACACTATTCCTTAAGTCAGATGCCTTTTCCGTAACGACATGTATTCACTTCTTGCTAATTTAACCACACACACTTTGAGACAGACTGTTTCCTACAACATGGGAACAACTTTTTCCATCAAGCATCTTCGACAGCTCGACTGGAGTCGCGATCCATCAAGTTCAGATCAACACTTTGAGATGGCTTGTTTTCAAAAACTAGAACAACTTACGGCTTTTAAAGCTGTTCAACAGCAATCAAGAACCATCATGCTGATGACAACCACGAAGGGACTCGAACCCTTAATCTTCTGATCCGAAGTCAGACGCCTTATCCATTAGGCCACGTGGTCTCTTGCTTCAGAAGTAACCACAAACATTTTAAAATAGCTTGTTTCCAATTACAAGAACACCATTCCTTAATTAGGCATCTTCAACAGCTTGAGAGGAATCAAGACGGACCCAGTTCAGAGAAAGGAACACAATTCTGTGGACAACGAGGAAGCAACTCTCAATCTTCTCACCATAAATCAGACGCCTTTTCCGTAACGACATGTATTCACTTCTTGCTAATTTAACCACACACACTTTGAGACAGACTGTTTCCTACAACATGTGAACAACTTTTTCCATCAAGCATCTTCGACAGCTCGACTGGAGTCGCGATCCATCAAGTTCAGATCAACACTTTGAGATGGCTTGTTTCCAAAAAAGAGAACAACTTATGGCTTTTAAAGCTCTTCAACAGCAATCAAGATCCATCATGCTGATGACAACCACGAAGGGACTCGAACCCTTAATCTTCTGATCCGAAGTCAGACGCCTTATCCATTAGGCCACGTGGTCTCTTGCTTCAGAACTAACCATAAACATTTTGAGATAGCTTGTTTCCAATTACGAGAACACTATTCCTTAAGTCAGATGCCTTTTCCGTAACGACATGTATTCACTTCTTGCTAATTTAACCACACACACTTTGAGACAGACTGTTTCCTACAACATGGGAACAACTTTATCCATCAAGCATCTTCGACAGCTCGACTGGAGTCGCGATCCATCAAGTTCAGATCAACACTTTGAGATGGCTTGATTCCAAAAACGAGAACAACTTACGGCTTTTAAAGCTCTTCAACAGCAATGAAGATCCATCATGCTGATGACAGCCACAAAGGGACTTGAACCCTAAATCTTCTGATTTGAAGTCAGACGCCTTATCCATTAGGCCACGTGGTCTCTTGCTTAAGAATTAACCACAAACATTTTGAGATAGCTTGTTTCCAGTTACAAAAACACCATTTCTTAATTAGGCATCTTCAACAGCTTGAGAGGAGTCAAGATGGATCTAGTTCAGAGAAAGGAACACAATTCTGTGGACAACGAGGCAGCGACTCTCAATCTTCTCACCATAAGCCAGACGCCTTATCCGTAACAACATGTATTCACTTCTTGCTAATTTAACCACACACACTTTGAGACAGACTGTTTCCAACAACATGGGAACAACTTTTTCCATCAAGCATCTTCGACAGCTCAACTGAAGACGCGATTCATCAAGTTCAGATCAACACTTTGAGATGGCTTTTTTCCATAAACGAGACCAACTTATGGCTTTTAAAGCTCTTCAACAGCAATTAAGATCCATCATGCTGATGACAATCACGAAGGGACTCGAACCCTTAATCTTCTGATCCGAAGTCAGACGCCTTATCCATTAGGCCACTTGGTCTCTTGCTTCAGAACTAACCATAAACATTTTGAGATAGCTTGTTTCCAATTACGAGAACACTATTCCTTAAGTCAGATGCCTTTTCCGTAACGACATGTATTCACTTCTTGCCAATTTAACCACACACACTTTGAGACAGACTGTTTCCTACAACATGGGAACAACTTTATCCATCAAGCATCTTCGACAGCTCGACTGGAGTCGCGATCCATCAAGTTCAGATCAACACTTTGAGATGGCTTGATTCCAAAAACAAGAACAACTTACGGCTTTTAAAGCTCTTCAACAGCAATGAAGATCCATCATGCTGATGACAGCCACAAAGGGACTTGAACCCTAAATCTTCTGATTTGAAGTCAGACGCCTTATCCATTAGGCCACGTGGTCTCTTGCTTAAGAATTAACCACAAACATTTTGAGATAGCTTGTTTCCAGTTACAAAAACACCATTTCTTAATTAGCCATATTCAACAGCTTGAGAGGAGTCAAGATGGATCTAGTTCAGAGAAAGGAACACAATTCTGTGGACAACGAGGAAGCGACTCTCAATCTTCTCACCATAAATCAGACGCCTTATCCGTAACGACATGTATTCACTTCTTGCTAATTTAACCACACACACTTTGAGACAGACTGTTTCCTACAACATGTGAACAACTTTTTCCATCAAGCATCTTCGACAGCTCGACTGGAGTCGCGATCCATCAAGTTCAGATCAACACTTTGAGATGGCTTGTTTCCAAAAAAGAGAACAACTTATGGCTTTTAAAGCTCTTCAACAGCAATCAAGATCCATCATGCTGATGACAACCACGAAGGGACTCGAACCCTTAATCTTCTGATCCGAAGTCAGACGCCTTATCCATTAGGCCACGTGGTCTCTTGCTTCAGAACTAACCATAAACATTTTGAGATAGCTTGTTTCCAATTACGAGAAAACTATTCTTTAAGTCAGATGCCTTTTCCGTAACGACATGTATTCACTTCTTGCTAATTTAACCACACACACTTTGAGACAGACTGTTTCCTACAACATGGGAACAACTTTATCCATCAAGCATCTTCGACAGCTCGACTGGAGTCGCGATCCATCAAGTTCAGATCAACACTTTGAGATGGCTTGATTCCAAAAACGAGAACAACTTACGGCTTTTAAAGCTCTTCAGCAGCAATGAAGATCCATCATGCTGATGACAGCCACAAAGGGACTTGAACCCTAAATCTTCTGATTTGAAGTCAGACGCCTTATCCATTAGGCCACGTGGTCTCTTGCTTAAGAATTAACCACAAACATTTTGAGATAGCTTGTTTCCAGTTACAAAAACACCATTTCTTAATTAGGCATCTTCAACAGCTTGAGAGGAGTCAAGATGGATCTAGTTCAGAGAAAGGAACACAATTCTGTGGAAAACGAGGCAGCGACTCTCAATCTTCTCACCATAAGCCAGACGCCTTATCCGTAACAACATGTATTCACTTCTTGCTAATTTAACCACACACACTTTGAGACAGACTGTTTCCAACAACATGGGAACAACTTTTTCCATCAAGCATCTTCGACAGCTCAACTGAAGACGCGATTCATCAAGTTCAGATCAACACTTTGAGATGGCTTTTTTCCATAAACGAGACCAACTTATGGCTTTTAAAGCTCTTCAACAGCAATTAAGATCCATCATGCTGATGACAATCACGAAGGGACTCGAACCCTTAATCTTCTGATCCGAAGTCAGACGCCTTATCCATTAGGCCACTTGGTCTCTTGCTTCAGAACTAACCATAAACATTTTGAGATAGCTTGTTTCCAATTACGAGAACACTATTCCTTAAGTCAGATGCCTTTTCCGTAACGACATGTATTCACTTCTTGCTAATTTAACCACACACACTTTGAGAAAGACTGTTTCCTACAACGGAGGGAGTCAGATGGCTGAGCGGTGAGGGAGTCGGGCTAGTAATCTGAAGGTTGCCAGTTCGATTCCCCGCCCGTGCCAAATGACGTTGTGTCCTTGGGCAAGGCACTTCACCCTACTTGCTTCGGGGAGAATGTCCCTGTACTTACTGTAAGTCGCTCTGGATAAGAGCGTCTGCTAAATGACTAAATGTAAATGTAAACATGGGAACAACTTTTTCCATCAAGCATCTTCGACAGCTCGACTGGAGTCGCGATCCATCAAGTTCAGATCAACACTTTGAGATGGCTTGTTTTCAAAAACGAGAACAACTTACGGCTTTTAAAGCTGTTCAACAGCAATCAAGAACCATCATGCTGATGACAATCACGAAGGGACTCGAACCCTTAATCTTCTGATCCGAAGTCAGACGCCTTATCCATTAGGCCACGTGGTCTCTTGCTTCAGAACTAACCATAAACATTTTGAGATAGCTTGTTTCCAATTACGAGAACACTATTCCTTAAGTCAGATGCCTTTTCCGTAACGACATGTATTCACTTCTTGCTAATTTAACCACACACACTTTGAGACAGACTGTTTCCTACAACATGGGAACAACTTTATCCATCAAGCATCTTCGACAGCTCGACTGGAGTCGCGATCCATCAAGTTCAGATCAACACTTTGAGATGGCTTGTTTTCAAAAACGAGAACAACTTACGGCTTTTAAAGCTGTTCAACAGCAATCAAGAACCATCATGCTGATGACTACCACGAAGGGACTCGAACCCTTAATCTTCTGATCCGAAGTCAGACGCCTTATCCATTAGGCCACGTGGTCTCTTGCTTCAGAAGTAACCACAAACATTTTAAAATAGCTTGTTTCCAATTACAAGAACACCATTCCTTAATTAGGCATCTTCAACAGCTTGAGAGGAATCAAGACGGACCCAGTTCAGAGAAAGGAACACAATTCTGTGGACAACGAGGAAGCGACTCTCAATCTTCTCACCATAAATCAGACGCCTTATCCGTAACGACATGTATTCACTTCTTGCTAATTTAACCACACACACTTTGAGACAGACTGTTTCCTACAACATGTGAACAACTTTTTCCATCAAGCATCTTCGACAGCTCGACTGGAGTCGCGATCCATCAAGTTCAGATCAACACTTTGAGATGGCTTGTTTCCAAAAAAGAGAACAACTTATGGCTTTTAAAGCTCTTCAACAGCAATCAAGATCCATCATGCTGATGACAACCACGAAGGGACTCGAACCCTTAATCTTCTGATCCGAAGTCAGACGCCTTATCCATTAGGCCACGTGGTCTCTTGCTTCAGAACTAACCATAAACATTTTGAGATAGCTTGTTTCCAATTACGAGAACACTATTCCTTAAGTCAGATGCCTTTTCCGTAACGACATGTATTCACTTCTTGCTAATTTAACCACACACACTTTGAGACAGACTGTTTCCTACAACATGGGAACAACTTTATCCATCAAGCATCTTCGACAGCTCGACTGGAGTCGCGATCCATCAAGTTCAGATCAACACTTTGAGATGGCTTGATTCCAAAAACGAGAACAACTTACGGCTTTTAAAGCTCTTCAACAGCAATGAAGATCCATCATGCTGATGACAGCCACAAAGCGACTTGAACCCTAAATCTTCTGATTTGAAGTCAGACGCCTTATCCATTTGGCCACGTGGTCTCTTGCTTAAGAATTAACCACAAACATTTTGAGATAGCTTGTTTCCAGTTACAAAAACACCATTTCTTAATTAGGCATCTTCAACAGCTTGAGAGGAGTCAAGATGGATCTAGTTCAGAGAAAGGAACACAATTCTGTGGACAACGAGGAAGCGACTCTCAATCTTCTCACCATAAGCCAGACGCCTTATCAGTAACGACATGTATTCACTTCTTGCTCATTTAACCACACACACTTTGAGACAGACTGTTTCCTACAACATGGGAACAACTTTTTCCATCAAGCATCTTCGACAGCTTGACTGGAGTCGCGATCCATCAAGTTCAGATCAACACTTTGAGATGGCTTGTTTTCAAAAACGAGAACAACTTACGGCTTTTAAAGCTGTTCAACAGCAATCAAGATCCATCATGCTGATGACAACCACAAAGGGACTCGAACCCTTAATCTTTTGATCCTAAGTCAGACTCCTTATCCATTAGGCCACGTGGTCTCTTGCTTAAAAATTAACCACAAACATTTTGAGATAGCTTGTTTCCAATTACAAGAACACCATTCCTTAATTAGGCATCTTCAACAGCTTGAGAAGAATCAAGACGGACCCAGTTCAGAGAAAGGAACACAATTCTGTGGACAACGAGGCAGCGACTCTCAATCTTCTCACCATAAGTCAGACGCCTTATCCGTAACAACATGTATTCACTTCTTGCTAATTTAACCACACACACTTTGAGACAGACTGTTTCCAACAACATGGGAACAACTTTTCCAATCAAGCATCTTCGACAGCTCAACTGAAGACGCGATTCATCAAGTTCAGATCAACACTTTGAGATGGCTTTTTTCCATAAACGAGACCAACTTATGGCTTTTAAAGCTCTTCAACAGCAATTAAGATCCATCATGCTGATGACAATCACGAAGGGACTCGAACCCTTAATCTTCTGATCCGAAGTCAGACGCCTTATCCATTAGGCCACTTGGTCTCTTGCTTCAGAAGTATCCATAAACATTTTGAGATAGCTTGTTTCCAATTGCGAGAACACTATTCCTTAAGTCAGATGCCTTTTCCGTAACGACATGTATTCACTTCTTGCTAATTTAACCACACACACTTTGAGACAGACTGTTTCCAACAACATGGGAACAACTTTTCCAATCAAGCATCTTCGACAGCTCAACTGAAGACGCGATTCATCAAGTTCAGATCAACACTTTGAGATGGCTTTTTTCCATAAACGAGACCAACTTATGGCTTTTAAAGCTCTTCAACAGCAATTAAGATCCATCATGCTGATGACAATCACGAAGGGACTCGAACCCTTAATCTTCTGATCCGAAGTCAGACGCCTTATCCATTAGGCCACTTGGTCTCTTGCTTCAGAACTAACCATAAACATTTTGAGATAGCTTGTTTCCAATTGCGAGAACACTATTCCCTAAGTCAGATGCCTTTTCCGTAACGACATGTATTCACTTCTTGCTAATTTAACCACACACACTTTGAGACAGACTGTTTCCTACAACATGGGAACAACTTTTTCCATCAAGCATCTTCGACAGCTTGACTGGAGTCGCGATCCATCAAGTTCAGATCAACACTTTGAGATGGCTTGTTTTCAAAAACGAGAACAACTTACGGCTTTTAAAGCTGTTCAACAGCAATCAAGATCCATCATGCTGATGACAACCACAAAGGGACTCGAACCCTTAATCTTTTGATCCTAAGTCAGACTCCTTATCCATTAGGCCACGTGGTCTCTTGCTTAAAAATTAACCACAAACATTTTGAGATAGCTTGTTTCCAATTACAAGAACACCATTCCTTAATTAGGCATCTTCAACAGCTTGAGAAGAATCAAGACGGACCCAGTTCAGAGAAAGGAACACAATTCTGTGGACAACGAGGCAGCGACTCTCAATCTTCTCACCATAAGTCAGACGCCTTATCCGTAACAACATGTATTCACTTCTTGCTAATTTAACCACACACACTTTGAGACAGACTGTTTCCAACAACATGGGAACAACTTTTCCAATCAAGCATCTTCGACAGCTCAACTGAAGACGCGATTCATCAAGTTCAGATCAACACTTTGAGATGGCTTTTTTCCATAAACGAGACCAACTTATGGCTTTTAAAGCTCTTCAACAGCAATTAAGATCCATCATGCTGATGACAATCACGAAGGGACTCGAACCCTTAATCTTCTGATCCGAAGTCAGACGCCTTATCCATTAGGCCACTTGGTCTCTTGCTTCAGAAGTATCCATAAACATTTTGAGATAGCTTGTTTCCAATTGCGAGAACACTATTCCTTAAGTCAGATGCCTTTTCCGTAACGACATGTATTCACTTCTTGCTAATTTAACCACACACACTTTGAGACAGACTGTTTCCAACAACATGGGAACAACTTTTCCAATCAAGCATCTTCGACAGCTCAACTGAAGACGCGATTCATCAAGTTCAGATCAACACTTTGAGATGGCTTTTTTCCATAAACGAGACCAACTTATGGCTTTTAAAGCTCTTCAACAGCAATTAAGATCCATCATGCTGATGACAATCACGAAGGGACTCGAACCCTTAATCTTCTGATCCGAAGTCAGACGCCTTATCCATTAGGCCACTTGGTCTCTTGCTTCAGAACTAACCATAAACATTTTGAGATAGCTTGTTTCCAATTGCGAGAACACTATTCCTTAAGTCAGATGCCTTTTCCGTAACGACATGTATTCACTTCTTGCTAATTTAACCACACACACTTTGAGACAGACTGTTTCCTACAACATGGGAACAACTTTTTCCATCAAGCATCTTCGACAGCTTGACTGGAGTCGCGATCCATCAAGTTCAGATCAACACTTTGAGATGGCTTGTTTTCAAAAACGAGAACAACTTACGGCTTTTAAAGCTGTTCAACAGCAATCAAGATCCATCATGCTGATGACAACCACAAAGGGACTCGAACCCTTAATCTTTTGATCCTAAGTCAGACTCCTTATCCATTAGGCCACGTGGTCTCTTGCTTAAAAATTAACCACAAACATTTTGAGATAGCTTGTTTCCAATTACAAGAACACCATTCCTTAATTAGGCATCTTCAACAGCTTGAGAAGAATCAAGACGGACCCAGTTCAGAGAAAGGAACACAATTCTGTGGACAACGAGGCAGCGACTCTCAATCTTCTCACCATAAGTCAGACGCCTTATCCGTAACAACATGTATTCACTTCTTGCTAATTTAACCACACACACTTTGAGACAGACTGTTTCCAACAACATGGGAACAACTTTTCCAATCAAGCATCTTCGACAGCTCAACTGAAGACGCGATTCATCAAGTTCAGATCAACACTTTGAGATGGCTTTTTTCCATAAACGAGACCAACTTATGGCTTTTAAAGCTCTTCAACAGCAATTAAGATCCATCATGCTGATGACAATCACGAAGGGACTCGAACCCTTAATCTTCTGATCCGAAGTCAGACGCCTTATCCATTAGGCCACTTGGTCTCTTGCTTCAGAAGTATCCATAAACATTTTGAGATAGCTTGTTTCCAATTGCGAGAACACTATTCCTTAAGTCAGATGCCTTTTCCGTAACGACATGTATTCACTTCTTGCTAATTTAACCACACACACTTTGAGACAGACTGTTTCCAACAACATGGGAACAACTTTTCCAATCAAGCATCTTCGACAGCTCAACTGAAGACGCGATTCATCAAGTTCAGATCAACACTTTGAGATGGCTTTTTTCCATAAACGAGACCAACTTATGGCTTTTAAAGCTCTTCAACAGCAATTAAGATCCATCATGCTGATGACAATCACGAAGGGACTCGAACCCTTAATCTTCTGATCCGAAGTCAGACGCCTTATCCATTAGGCCACTTGGTCTCTTGCTTCAGAACTAACCATAAACATTTTGAGATAGCTTGTTTCCAATTGCGAGAACACTATTCCTTAAGTCAGATGCCTTTTCCGTAACGACATGTATTCACTTCTTGCTAATTTAACCACACACACTTTGAGACAGACTGTTTCCTACAACATGGGAACAACTTTTTCCATCAAGCATCTTCGACAGCTCGACTGGAGTCGCGATCCATCAAGTTCAGATCAACACTTTGAGATGGCTTGTTTTCAAAAACGAGAACAACTTACGGCTTTTAAAGCTGTTCAACAGCAATCAAGAACCATCATGCTGATGACAATCACGAAGGGACTCGAACCCTTAATCTTCTGATCCGAAGTCAGACGCCTTATCCATTAGGCCACGTGGTCTCTTGCTTCAGAACTAACCATAAACATTTTGAGATAGCTTGTTTCCAGTTACGAGAACACTATTCCTTAAGTCAGATGCCTTTTCCGTAACGAC